>NC_091316.1:10152245-10259745 GCF_038502225.1 Cherax quadricarinatus
ACAAAAGGTTACGTGATGCCTGCGGAGGGCTCTTTATCCGAGGGATTGGCGCTAATATTCCTTTCCTTGAATCTAATCTGATATATGTTTCAGAAAACTCATACAAGACAAATACGAAATGTGAGTAGCTGTGTGTTTCGATCTCCACCTGAAACCCTCTTCAGTATATGAAGAGGATGTAAATATACAGCTCCCCACAGTATTACTCTATCTCTTGTGGGTTTATTCACACATTATTAAGTGTTCAATACACTTAAAATTTTACAGTTCTTATATATATATATATATATATATATATATATATATATATATATATATATATATATATATATATATATATATATATACATATGTCATCGCGTCTTGGAGTGTACCGGTCCCAGACTAAAAGCACAGTTCTCCTTTCTTCATAATGAGCAAAATAAAAAAATCTCATTTATTGCGCCCAGGAGCAAACCCATAATTTAAGAAGCCAAGAATTTCAACTTCACCACCCAAACCTAATTTAACATTAATTACAAATTGGTGAGAGACGGAGGATCACAGTGTACCCAGAGTTGCCAGTGACAATCTCACCTTCCTGGCCGTGTTCACATTCCTCCCGGAAGATGAGCGCCTCGCGCACACCCTTAATTGACATAATTATTTTATTAACATTAGAGGGTAACTTAGGTAAAAAAGAGGGTAATTGGATCCAAGTCATACTGGGAAGGAGTCTCGGCGAGTTTGTTTTTGGTCCGTCTCTTGGAGGTAAAGTGAAAACAAAAACAGGTACCTGGTCCCAACTTCCTCGTGTATATATATATATATATATATATATATATATATATATATATATATATATATATATATATATATATATATTATATATATATTATATATATATATATATTATATATATATATATATATATATGTCGTGCCGAATAGGCAGAACTTGCGATCTTGGCTTAAATAGCAACGCTCATCTTGCCATATAAGACAAGCTAAAATTTGTGTATGCAATAATTTCGCCAAAATCATTCTGAACCTAACAAAAAATATATATTTCACTGTGTTTGTTTAGTATTAAATTATTGTAAACAAATCTAAAATATATTTAGTTGGGTTAGGCTAAAATAAATTGTTCTTGTTATAATAAGGTTAGGTAAGTTTTCTAAGATTCTTTTGATGCAAAATTATAAATTTTTACATTAACATTAATGAAAAAAATATATCTTTAAACGTGTAGGAGAAATTTTTAGAAAGGGCTTAATTTTAAATGAGTTCTTGCTAATTGACCAGTTTTACCTATTCGGCACGACATATATATATATATAATATATATATATATATATATATATATATATATATATATATATATATATATATATATATATATATATATGTATATATATATATATATATATATATATATATATATATATATATATATATATATATATATATATATATATATATATATATATATATGTGTGTGTGTGTGTGTGTGTGTGTACTCACCTAGTTGAGGTTGCGGGGGTCGAGTCCGAGCTCCTGGCCCCGTGTGTGTGTGTGTGTGTGTGTGTGTGTGTGTGTGTAACATGGAGTCAGGAACAAAGAATAAGTTCTGTAAGAGCAGATACGTCAGCTGTAAATATGTCATCACCTGCACTTCAGACTCACTGATCACCTGCTTCTTGGATCATGATGCCTCAAGCATCGGAAGGTTTCTAAGACACAAGATGTAGAGTGTTGATGCGGATGAATCATCATTATGGACATCAGTGTTGTATAATGAACACTGTTAAGAGTTGTAGGAAGCATGGGCAACCAAAGAGAGGTAGAACAACCAGCACTCCTTGCTCTCAGTGATCCACCGCGGGTTGAACACTGAGTTAACATAGAATTTGTCTCAGCCTTCTAGGGTATAAAAATAGAGAAGTATTCATTGTACCGGTACTTGAAAGGGTGATTAGCTAGATTAACAGTCATTCATCGAATTACTCATCCGAATGGCCAACCTGCTATTCGTTAGACCAGTTAGCAAGGCAGCATCGGTAAATCAAGGCAGCAAACATAAGGAGCGAGTTAAAAGGGAAGACTGTCAAGTGCATGTAACTGGATATTTGCGCTCGCTATGCTTTGTGAGTCGCTGCTCAAGTAAGTTTATTCCTTCTCAGCTTCAAACATGTGATATTATTATTCATATTCTCCTGGCTGCAGCTCGACTGCCAGAGTGAAGTTGCGGTTCTAAAACATATAAACTATGGACAACATAAGCTTAGAACCTTTTAAGTTCCTCGTGTTGGAGGGAGAAAAAAAAGGTGTAGATGCACGTCTGTTACCTTGGTAGATCTCTATGAATGACTAATGATTTAAGGAATTGGGTATGTCTTCACTTCCTGGATTCGCTTAGCTTCTGATTGCCTCCTGTTCTTCAGACACTGCATGAACCCCTACTGTCTTAGCGCTTCCCCATGACAATAAAAGTGAGAGACAAGTGGAGGAGAGTTTGAAATATTGTCTCGTCTTAAGATGACAATAAAAATTATGAGCATATATCCATTATCATTATTATCCTTTAAGAGTCATACAGTCCCCGGAGAGTGAGAGGCAATAAAGTTTGATCCGAGGAAGAGATGGGTAGCTCTCGTTAATTGGATCAAGAGACAACGAGCATCAAAGCCTACTCCTAGAAGTTCATATGCCATAAGAAGAGGTTGACAGTCACATGGATTATTTTGCCATATCCGGAGCGTTGCAAGATATATGCGCTGGAATTTCTTGGCTCATATTTGACACAAATGAAGAAATTATATTCATCAGTTCATAGGAACTTAACATTAATGATTCAGCCAACGTTCCTGCTGGTTCATCCACACTCGACGAGTCGGACTTTCCATGGTGTATACACGATACATAAGGCTTACAAGGGAAGTACCAAGGTTCACACCGTTCACCCTTCAAGTGGGGAGTGCCCTTGATGATGGTGAAGGGCTCTTGATCCAGGGAACTGGAGTTGCTTTATCCTTCCTTGGATCAAGCTTGATTGCTTTCTAGTTTCCAGATGATGTGTGACCCTAACGGGTTTAACATTTCCCCATAAATATAATCTGCCACTGCTGGGAGCAATTGTCACTTCGGAGCAGCGTAGAAATGTTTAGCATCCACATTCTTGGATTTCAAGATTTTTTAATAGGTGAATATATGGAGTCTTTTAAATTTCAGGAAGAGTTACCAGCATACCTCTAGCTATCTTTAACAGGCAACTTGACAAGTTATTCAAGTCGGGTCATGATCAGCCAGGCTGTGTTGCGTAGTATGTTGGGTTGCGTACTGTTACCGCCTGATTAATTAGGGCATTAACCTGGAGACCTGGTCTGGAACCAGACAGTAATCCCGGAATCGACAAGTAGATGACAGATATACTAAAATGATTGAAGAACCATCGAGATACCTTATCGTAAAAAAATTTTGAAGGTGTTTGAGTACGGTACTCTCCGTAAGTAAATTACTGTTTATCTTTGTACCTTATTGATGTACCATGTTAATAATTGTATGTACTCTGTATATGTACTGTCATTCTAAATAAAAAATAAAAAAAAAGTCAGGGGAAGAGAATGTTGACCAAAGGTGTTGCTGGCCAGCTAGTTGCAATGTGCAGCTGAATCATCCACGCTACAATGCATATGTTTTCAACATGAACACTACATGCGTAACCTAAAATTGTATCCGATTGTAATAGACATTGTTGAAAAGAGATGAGCTAGATCCATCCTGAGCAACTTGGGGACTTTTCTTAGAGCACTCCATGTCTGCTCATGCATGTGCTGCCCGCTTCTTACGCCGCCTCCCTAACTGCTTCATAACACGAGATTCCCTCATTTCCGCAAGGGGAAGTTTTTGTTCCACCCGTCTCTCTCCATCTAAGATTCGAAGGGGAAGGTAAACTTGAAGGTAACCTGTACCATACCTTGAATCAAATATGATTGTTTTCTCTTTACCTCATCCATCACCAGGTGATGTATGACCCCTTCGGGTTTAGCACTTTGCCGTGACAATAGTAATTATGTATGTATTCCGTGGAGATGACTGCTGTCATTTTTTTTTATCCTGTGTTGTGTCTACGTGGGAAGGAATTTATATTTTTCTCCACATTTGCCCGAGAGGAAGTGATACAATATCCTAATTCTCACTTAAGGAAAAATGGTATACTTTTTACATTCCCTGCAAGGACAGGAAGAACTTTTATTTCACCAAAATGAGGAAAATAACTTTTATCTTTTTCTGGAAGGAAGGGAAGTATTTATATCTATCTCCAAGGGAAGGAAATAATAATTCTTTCGGCTTCATCTTGGAGAGGAAGGAAACCTGTGTTATTTGAGAGTTGGTTTAGAAAGACACGTAAGCAAACACTATGACATTTATTAGAAAACGTTTCGGTCCTGGGACCTTGATCACTTCTAACATACAGAACGAACGAACGAACGAAAGTTCAGGTAAGATCCCAAATGGGATGAGCGGGGAAGACGGGACAGACGAAGAATAGTGCTGGAGAGGAGTGTTCTTAGTCGTAGAAATAGAGCCAGGGCTTAACCCAGCAGCAAAGGCGATCGTGGGACAAACAACCTCTTCATGGAAAACCTGGAGACAGAGAAATTCAGCACCCTCATTCCCAACACCGTTACCTGGCTAAGATACGTTGATGATGTATTGGTTTTCTATCCAAGACGTCTCAATATCCAGGCCCTTCTCAACAAGATCAATGCAGTTGAACCATCAATAAAGTTTACACTTGAACTCGAAAATGATGGCAAACTTCCTTTCCTCGACGTTCTACTGTGCAGATCTCCCGACAGTGACAAACTTCTCTTCAAAGTGTATAGAAAACCTACCAACAAGGACGATCTTATACACTTTTATTCACACCAAGACACCCGCACTAAGAGAGGAGTCCTCATTGGCTTCTTCTTGAGAGCTCTTCGCATCTCCAGCCCTTGTTTTCTAGAAGAAGAATGCACTTACATAACACAAGCCTTTACACGTCTTCAGTTCCCATCTTTCTTCATCCGAGATTGCAGACTTAAGGCACAAGCTATTCTCAACAAACCGCCCATGGAACAGCCCCCTAAGCAGTTCATAGTACTCCCATGTGGTGATGTTGCCACGAATACTCGCCGGGCACTTGCAATGAGTAACATCAACGTTTCCACCATAAACACATCATCTATCAAAGACCTCACTACGAAACGCAGCCCCACACCTCTAACTTCTACAGCAGGCGTCTACACTATCCCCTGTGGATTCTGTCCCAAGAAATATGTAGGCGAGACAGGCAGAGATCTTGCAGTCCGCCTGAATGAGCATCGAAATGCCTCTAACAGAGACGATGTAAGGTACGCCTGTGTCCTCCACAGAGACTCCACGGGACATTTGATGAACTGGAATGAGGCACAACTCATTCTCACCGAACCAGACCTCAGACGCCGACGGTGCCTAGAAGCCTCACTAATCGCCGTCACCGACAGTATAGAACGCAACACTGGAAACTACAAAATTTCAAAAACATTGGCATACATGATACTTAAGCACCACCAACCCAACAACACAGGAGTCACATGATTTCCTCGTCTACCCATCCTCATCATAGGCAGAGGTTGTTTTGATAAGGACCTGCCTCGCATGGGACAGTAGGCCTTCTACAGTGTTCCTCCATTCTTATGTTCTTATGTTCTTTTGACATTCCTCAGGTCACGTGCGTCACACCTCACTCTCCGCCTATATATATAATGCCTTTCTACCTCTGTATGTTAGAAGTGATCAAGGTCCCAGGACCGAAACGTTTTCTAATAAATATGTCATAGTGTTTGCTTACGTGTCTTTCTAAACCAACTTGTCGGTATTTATTACCAAGGTTTATACCATTTGAGAGTTATACGAAGGGAGACTACATGTGACCTTCCCTTCACTTTCACGGTTATCAAAGAGTGACTATGCTAGTTCTTCCCTTCATTTTCTCAATTAAGAGAGAGTGATTTAGTTGTTTAAGGGTGACTATATGAGCGTTCCCCCTCCTCCTGTCCTCACTCTTCTTTAACACTGAGCATAACACTGGAACATTCTGTTGCTTCATAATACATCTTTCAGAAAACTCCTGCCATTCTTAATTTATTTGTGTATATTAATTATTTTTGTTAGTACTTATGATAATGGTTCATTTTGTGCTATTATTATAATTGTTTTAAGTGTGCAACTGTACAGCAGTTGTGTAGTTTACATCCCAAGATTATTATTTCAAAGGCCGAGAAATGTGTATTGCAGTGAGTGTACCCAGAGAGTCTTCTTTTATCACTGTTTTAGGGATTTAGGTATTCATGTTAGTGTACGAGTGACTGCAGGAATTAATGATCATTGTGTAATAAGCTTTTCACCAGCAGATTGAATTAAAAAAAACAGATACTGTACTATACACAGCGCCATCCAGCCACAGCTCACGGGGCTTTGAAAAGAGCAGAGGCAGGATAACAGCTCTTATCCGGTAAAGGAGCAGAGATAGGATAACAGCTCTTATTCTGCAAATAAGCAGAGGCAGAATAAAACCGTTTACCCTGTTAATTAGTTGAGGCAGGATAACATCTCTTATCTTTGTAAATTCAACAGTTTACAGGATGGTGTACTGTCATCAGTCGTTTATCACGTATCAGGTAAAAAAAAAAAATAGGCACGTGTAGAGCTCCACAGAAACAGAATAAATGATTGGAGACAAATGACTCAGAATCGACAAGTGATGAAAAGGATATAATGACAGGAGGAACTTTACTGAGACGTTTCGCTTGTGGAACACGTTTCTTCAGTTTGATGTAATGGTTTGGAAAACCGAGATGTTGAAGAATGAGACACTTGGTGCAACATTTGGGAATTTTTATTGGCTTTTTCAGTCCAATACAAAGAAGAATGGTGAAAGATGAGGAGGAGAATGAGGTAATCGGTCCCTCAGTCTGGAATAAATGTGTTCAGTCCATCAATCTTGGGAGGCGCTTTTCTCAATATTGACGGACTAAACACATCGACTCCAGGCTGATGGACTGAAAACTTCATCCTCCTCGTCATCTTTCACCGTTCTTCTCTGCCTCTTCAGTCTGTGCCCAGGAATGTACACAAGCTAATTTATACAAGCGTACGAAGGTGAGTGGCCAACCCATAGAGTGAGGGCACTGTATGGGTTGGCCACGAGATATGTGATCACTGCAAGAGGCCTGCCAGTCGATCCATGACCTCCGTGTGTAAGATCCTCCTCTCTGCAGTTGTCACCACCAGAATAATGTATTATATTTATGAGGAAACACTAAACATTTGTGAGAGTCAAGCAGTACTAAGGGAATGGGCAATCAGGTCTGAGCCAAGACAAGAAAGAGCAGCTCGGATTTCCTGGATCAAGAACCTTTCACCGTAAATATTATAGCCGCAGTTCCCTGCATATTTCTTTTTTTTTTTAATTTTGATCGTAATTATAAATTGTGTATAAAAAATAAAATAACTCGTAACAATAGTTGTTGGTGGGTAATGGTGTACATGTATATGTGTGTGTGTGTGTGTAAGTTTTGTTAATGTTAGTGTGCATCCTCGAATTTTATGATTAGTGCTTCATTATGTATCGCAGGTCTTTCACAACTACTGCCCATTATGATCCACCTAATTGATTTCCTTGGTAATACTGTATTTCATCTTTTGTGTTGCGTAATGGTCTTAGCAGTAATACACTTAAACAGTGTACCTCGTATTTAATCCATTTATAATATAGTATGTTTCATTATATTTTGGGGGGATATATTATTACTAGTGAAATTGGACCAAATATTTCTATATACACTAGGATTTGAGAAAAACCTAAGTTTGCACTTTTATATTTCTTTACTCCCAGCTGTGAATGGTGTTATCTACCTCAGGTCATTAAAAGGCCCAGCCCATCTATCTACCACCCCCCTGCAGGGATGAGGGTAAAACATACAGACAGGGTGAGGGTATGACATGTAGACAGGGTGAGGGTAAGACATACAGACAGGGTGAGGGTATGACATATAGACAGGGTGAGGGTAAGACATACAGACAGGGTGAGGGTAAGACATACAGACAGGGCGAGGGTAAGACATACAGACAGGGTGAGGGTAAGACATACAGACAGGGCGAGGGTAAGACATACAGACAGGGTGAGGGTAAGACATATAGACAGGGTGAGGGTAAGACATACAGACAGGGTGAGGGTAAGACATACAGACAGGGCGAGGGTAAGACATACAGACAGGGTGAGGGTAAGACATACAGACAGGGTGAGGGTAAGACATACAGACAGGGTGAGGGTAAGACATACAGACAGGGTGAGGGTAAGACATACAGACAGGGTGAGAGTAAGACATACAGACAGGGTGAGGGTAAGACATACAGACAGGGTGAGGGTAAGACATACAGACAGGGTGAGGGTAAGACATACAGACAGGGTGAGGGTATGACATATAGACAGGGTAAGGGTAAGACATACAGACAGGGTGAGAGTAAGACATACAGACAGGGTGAGAGTAAGACATACAGACAGGGTGAGGGTAAGACATACAGACAGGGTGAGGGTAAGACATGCAGACAGGGTGAGGGTAAGACATACAGACAGGGTGAGGGTAAGACATACAGACAGGGTGAGAGTAAGACATGCAGACAGGGTGAAAGTAAGACATACAGACAGGGTGAGGGTAAGACATACAGACAGGGTGAGGGTAAGACATACAGACAGGGTGAGGGTAAGACATACAGACAGGGTGAGAGTAAGACATGCAGACAGGGTGAAAGTAAGACATACAGACAGGGTGAGGGTAAGACATACAGACAGGGTGAAAGTAAGACATACAGACAGGGTGAGAGTAAGACATACAGACAGGGTGAGAGTAAGACATACAGACAGGGTGAGGGTAAGACATACAGACAGGGTGAGGGTAAGACATACAGACAGGGTGAGGGTAAGACATACAGACAGGGTGAAAGTAAGACATACAGACAGGGTGAGAGTAAGACATACAGACAGGGTGAGGGTAAGACATACAGACAGGGTGAGGGTAAGACATACAGACAGGGTGAGGGTAAGACATACAGACAGGGTGAGGGTAAGACATACAGACAGGGTGAGAGTAAGACATACAGACAGGGTGAGGGTAAGACATACAGACAGGGTGAGGGTAAGACATACAGACAGGGTGAGGGTAAGACATACAGACAGGGTGAGGGTAAGACATACAGACAGGGTGAGGGTAAGACATACAGACAGGGTGAGGGTAAGACATACAGACAGGGTGAGGGTATGACATACAGACAGGGTGAGGGTAAGACATACAGACAGGGTGAGGGTAAGACATACAGACAGGGTGAGGGTAAGACATACAGACAGGGTAGAAGTAAAGGAGCATTGATCCAATTTTTTTTCATTCAAATTTTAATTCTCGTCGACGTAAGAATTTTTTTTCCAACAAATTCTTCTTTTTTTTCATTCAAATTTTAATTCTCGTCGACGTAAGATTTTTTTTTCCAACAAATTCTTCTAAAAGGATTTCCTTTTTTTAACGAAGTTACTTGTCTCTTTTGTGTGAATGTGAATATAGTTTTTCGGTGTTTGTCGCGTCCAGTGGCAAACATTACGATTTGGACTTTTTCATTTGTCTTTAAGGACGTGAGAGTCTTACGTTCTTCCAGAGCTACTAGGAGAGAGTGCACATTGCCTGTGTCTGCAGTCATTGAGCTTATTAAACTCTGCATTGTTGATGCAAAGTTTGTGTTGAATAGTGAGTTTTACACTACAGCATTTGGTATGGCAGTGGGAAATCTACTTTCACCAGTTCTTAATAATTAGTAACTGTAAGTTTTGGGAACCAGACTGGTAAATATTACTCGATGATGCAGAAGAATGTGGTGTTTCTCCTTCGTTATAATTTTTAATTGGTTTATCCTGTAGTCTTGTAAAACAAATGAGGGTTAACACTACTCGCAATAAAATTTCGACAAAACCACAGGCTACTTAACTCGTTGCTACACCCAGTGTATTGAACCGTAAACTGGTCAGGTCTCAAAGATACCCAGCATATAATACCACAAGCCAGTCAACTCAGTACTACTCCCATCGTATTGAACAACCAGTCAACTCACTACTACACTCAGCGTATTAACAAGCCAGTCACCTCACTACTACACCCAGCGTATTGAGCAACAAGCCAGTCAACTCACTACTACACCCAGCGTATTAAATCACAAGCCAGTCAACTCACTACTATACCCAGCTTATTAAACCACAAACCAGTCAACTTACTACTACACCCAGCGCATTAAACCACAAGCCAGTCAACTCACTACTATACCCAGCTTATTAAACCACAAGCCAGTCAACTTACTACTACACCCAGCGTATTAAACCACAAGCCAGTCAACTCACTACTATACCCAACTTATTAAACCACAAACCAGTCAACTTACTACTACACCCAGCGTATTAAACCACAAGACAGTCAGCTAACTACTACACCCAGCGTATTAAACCACAAGACAGTCAACAAATCAGTGCAGCAAAATACATAGATAATGATTCTCGGTAAAGCAACTTGTACCACACCTTGTGTAATTTTCTTCACCTAAACACGAACTTGTACCCAACTACTAGAATATATGACAGTACTAGCTGTATTCTGGTGTCTCGGTGTTGATGGATAGTGTTGATCTGCAGAGTTCTTGGCGAAAAATAGCTGGAGAACGCCTCTTGGGACTGACATCAATTTCTGAAATTTGCATAGACAATTAGTCATGCAACATTGCATATATTCTAAGGGATTTATTTCTCTCGATGTATATGCCCTGAGAGCAGCTGTGTATATACACTGATGGGTATCTTGATACAAACACTTGAGAGTTTTATTTAATCCGCAGTTGAAGGATAAAGTAACTTTATTTTGTGGCTTAAAGGTAAAATGCAGTCTTAATGACCCTCGGGTAGTTGATAGGCTTTAAACGTAACTACCAACTATAGTCATGTTGGATACAGAGTCTTAATAAAATTATTAGGTATCCCGAAAGCGAAACTTCAGCACTCGTCTGATTGTTTTTCCCTTTTTTTTTTTTATTTTTTCTTCCAACTTTTCGTTTTCTTTTCGCACAGAACTCGAGAAAGACTTATACGATCATCTTCAAATTTACAACGCCTGTGTAGGTAACGAGGCCAAGATTCTATGAAGAATTGGCATGTATAGGACTGTACGTACCTTGTAAGTGCCCTATGACGAAAGTTGTAGAACCCATCCGCAGCATCCTACAATGTCTCCGATAACATCCAAAACTCTGCGGCGACGAGTGAAATTAAAGTATAAGTGTAAGTTCGCATCTACCAGTTTGATGTGTGAAACTGTGATTCGCGTGAATTCACGTTATATATATTTCAGTCTTCCTCTGAATGGATTCAGTATTTAATGGTTGATGCATCTTACAACCAGAATAGTAATCATTAAGTTAACTTTATGTGTTGGCACATTTGTCAGTGCACCAAATTTTGATAAAACTTGGAATCTTTGTACGTCACGAAACACCTGTAGAATGTTACTTCTGATAGGCTTCAAATTTTCAGTCATGGTTTCCTTTTCCAGAAAGCAAGATTCACGCTTTTGGGTTCCATTAATCCCAGTTTACTGTTTTTTTAGTGATATGGATTTCTATTCAGTAAAGAAAGATTGCCTTGTTGTATTGATTTCAAAATATTAACGCTGATGCATTCAATCAGAAGGAAGAATCAGGAAAGCTTAGACTGTTTAGGTGCAAATTTGAGATTTTGATGGTGCTAAAAACATTGGATCGTTTGATTCAGAGTGATTGTCCTAGGTTTTTTTTTTTTACAGATAAACTTCCAACTTTTTGCTATGTGAATTTTTAATTGCAGATTTTATTATATAAATTGGATGCCAATTCATGTAATAATTAGGGAATGTCTCCCCAGGTCTGTTTTAAACTCTTAAGCATTGGTGTATCTCAGTTGGAATTATTTTTGCATTGAATTTGGGATTAGAACGTGCCAGTTTCCCAGTGTTATAGATAATGTATCATTAAATTTTCTTACTAAACACTAAGATGATTGCACAGTTTTAAATAGAATAAAAGAGCAAAAAAATAAAATTTAGAAATATTGAAAACTCGCGTTTCTATAGCATTTTTAATTTTCACGAGTTTAATGAATCCTTAAACTCTCTACGACCTTGTCTAAACCTTATATAGTAAACGGCTTAAAATTTCATCCCTGGTCAGATATTATTAAATGAAGGTCCGTGGAACAATTGACAAGTGCAAATGTCCGCTGCACACTTTTACGCAGACCAGTTCTGAAACTAGTTTCAGTGAGATTACTTTAAAAAACCTTTTGATCAGCTTAAAATTTCAGCACTCATGTTAGCTACTTAAGAACATGGTGCTGTTAGTGGAAGATGTGGGTTGACATTATACTACATTTAATCGCGAAATGGTATAGTTTAACTTATATTATTACAATATTTTGTGTTGATGATGGTGAGTGGGGCTTTTGATCCAAATAACTGGGCTTATCTTCCCCTTATTTGGATCGATTCTGAATGCCTGCCATTCCACAGGAGCTCTCTGACCCCTTACTGGTATAGCACTTTCCCCAGAATAAAATATATATTTAATAGCCGATCCATCTGATAAAATGGCTACAACATTTCTGGGGGTTCAGGCTGTGTAGGTGCAAATTTGGTTGGATTTTGTGCAAAAACTGAAGAACGCATCTTTTGATCGGCTTTAAACTTTTAATGCTGATGTGTTTTCCTTAAAGGAAGTTTTCGCTTAATTTTATTAATCAAATTGATCCCTGTGAAATAAATGGTGAATACTGAGTAGTGCTTCCGATTAACTTCAGTCTCTGGCGCTGAAAGCTTCATGTGCTGATATACTTTAGGATGTTGATCTATCAGAGAATTAATCTTCAGCTTTGCTTCAAACCTGGTGCTTCTTGGTGGGATGTTTGAATTAAGTTTGGCCTGCGTATTTGATAATTTGCCATTTTTAATCGAAGTATTTGGAATAGAAGTGTCTTTGTGGTAACTTGTGAATACCTCCTCTGATTCACTTCAAAATGAATACCTCCTCTGATTCACTTCAAAATGAATACCTCCTCTGATTCACTTCAAAATGAATACCTCCTCTGATTCACTTCAAAATGAATACCTCCTCTGATTCACTTCAAAATGAATACCTCCTCTGATTTACTTCAAAATGAATACCTCCTCTGATTCACTTCAAAATGAATACCTCCTCTGATTCACTTCAAAATGAATACCTCCTTTGATTCACTTCAAAATGAATACCTCCTTTGATTCACTTCAAAATGAATACCTCTTCTGATTCACTTCAAAGTGAATACCTCCTCTGATTCACTTCAAAATGAATACCTTCTTTGATTCACTTCAAAATGAATACCTCCTCTGATTCACTTCAAAATGAATACCTCCTCTGATTCACTTCAAAATGAATACCTCCTCTGATTCACTTCAAAATGAATACCTCCTCTGATTCACTTCAAAATGAATACCTCCTCTGATTTACTTCAAAATGAATACCTCCTCTGATTCACTTCAAAATGAATACCTCCTCTGATTCACTTCAAAATGAATACCTCCTTTGATTCACTTCAAAATGAATACCTCCTTTGATTCACTTCAAAATGAATACCTCTTCTGATTCACTTCAAAATGAATACCTCCTTTGATTCACTTCAAAATGAATACCTCTTCTGATTCACTTCAAAATGAATACCTCTTCTGATTCACTTCAAAATGAATACCTCCTCTGATTCACTTCAAAATGAATACCTCTTCTGATTCACTTCAAAGCGAATACCTCTTCTGATTTGCTTTAAATCTTCAACGCTAATATATATTTATCTTCATTAGAAATTTATGCCTCAATCTGCAGTATTTCTTTCGCGTGCAATACAGGAATGCCTTTCTCGGATCGCGCAGCGACCGAACTACATCTAGTTGGGGAGTGCAGTTCCTTGTTGCCAGTGTCGGGAAATTGCTTCTTTATGCACCAACTTAGCAGATCTAAACCAAACTTTGACCCAGACGGGTAGAAAAAAGCACGTAATGCGTGGCAAGCTTTGGTGGCTTATATAAACCGAGAAGTTATAATGTATGTCAATGGATATTTGCTGAGAATCTTCTTTAAACTCTATTTTAGGAATTAGAGTATATTTTGACTAGAGGTGTACTGGATACATGCAGCATTATTGGCCTTCGTGTAGATGAACTTTAAGCCCAATAAACCAACCAACCAATAAAGAAGCCTTTATTTTAGACGACGTTTCGCTCAGGAGTGAACTTAGCTAAATATCATCAAAAATTAAAGCTTGCTATTGATTGCATGTCTTGATACTTGTGGCGTTGTTGACTCAATCACCATTTTGAGTTAAATTAATAATAATGTAGACACTATATCAAGTAGTCTCAGTTGAATTTGCTTGAAAAAAGATTACCATGAATGTTGGGCGCAGTCCCTGAACGCATTATGTGTCACTGTAATCTCACTACCGCCCACAGGAAGGGTAGGGGCGCATAATAAACCTTCCAAACTAAACTAAAACCAGTTCTCTTCGTTTTTATTTTTAAGATAATTTTTTTTGATGCAGTATATCTAAAAAGCAGTTAAGAGAAGAGCTTCAATTTGGAAGCACCTCGGGTCCGGGATCACATTTTGTAGTTAGCAAAAATTGAGGGTTATAACACACTGAAATCTGCCGGACAGACAGCATGAAGAGTGAGGCAGTATGAAGTTGTCCCTACACTACCAGGCGCTACCCGGGTTCTCGGGCTGAATTAGCATGAGAAGGGTAAAACCTACAATTCAACTGATGGGATATCGTATGGTTTAACGGTTTAGCTCACCAAAGCTGGATTCTCTACCCTGCCTGGGATATTAGCGCTTAAGTTGGAACCCTGGTTGTCAGCTAAGATATATAGCGTTTGTAAATGTACCATAAATTTGTGCTGTTTCTGCATTTGTATATATATATATATATATATATATATATATATATATATATATATATATATATATATATATATTTATATATATATATATATATATATATATATATATATATATATATGGTATGTGGTAGGGAAGGTGGAATATTTAAACGGCTTCAGGAAGAAATCCAAATACTCTTCCTTGAAGCCTTTTTATCAACTTCGACGAGGCTATGGCTTCCAAAATTTACACCAGAGGTGGACCGCATCTATATATATATATACGTAAATACCTATTATATTCATCAAACCAGCACTATCCCACCGAAGCAGGGTGGCCAAAAAAGAAAAATGAAAGTTTCTCGTTTTAACTTTAGTAATGTATACAGGAGAAGGGGTTACTAGCCCCTTGCTCCCGGCATTTTAGTCGCCTCTTACAACACGCATGTCTTAGGGAGGAAGAATTCTGTTCCTTCCCCATGGAGATAAGAGGAAATAAACATGAACAAGAATTAGTAAGAAAACAAAAGAAAACCCAAAGGGGTGTGTGTATATATATGCTTGTACATTTAAGAGTAGTGTGACTTAAGTGTAAGTAGAAGTAGCAAGACGTACCTAAAATCTTGCATGTATATGAGACAGACAAAAAACACTTACTTGGCAGTACGGTAGTCCTGTTTGGTAAAACTTGTGATTTTGGCTTAAATAGCAGCGCTCTTCTTGCCGAATAAGGCAAGAAAATTTGTGTATGAAATAATTTTGCAAAAATCATTCTGAAACTAACGAAAAAAAATATATTTCATGGTGTTCGTATATTATTAAATTATTGTAAACTTATCTAAAATATATTTAGTTGGATTAGGCTAAATTAAATTGAGCTTGTTATAATAAGGTTAGGTAAGTTTTCTAAGGTTGTTTTGGTACAAAATTATTATTTTTTACATTAACATAAATGAAAAAAATATATCTTTAAGCGTATAAGAGAAAATTTTAGAAAGAACTTAATTTTAAATGAGTTCTTACTATTTGACCAGTTATATTTTGCATATATATATATATATATATATATATATATATATATATATATATATATATATATATATATATATATATATATATATATAAACACTAATCTCTGGCTGAAGGAGACTTGAACCTACGTACCTTGGAACAAGGTACGCAGTGCCTTACCATTCTCACCACACTGGACCAATACCTTGGCGTCCAGCTTGCGCTAGACGTTTGATCCAAGGCAGCCAGCTTTCAGGGAGAAGGCTTACAACTTTTCATCTCATCCCCTGCATGCATCAGCCTTACTAGAGATTTTAACAATGCAAGGAATTCGCAAGAGCAGGCGAGATATACACAAACACTGATCTCTGGCAAGCTTGACGCCAAGGTATTGGTCCCGTGTGGTGAGAATGGTATAGTACTGCGTACCTTGTTCCAAGGTTCGTAGGTTCGAGTCTCCTTCAGCCAGAGATCAGTGTTTGTGTATATTTCGCCTGCTCTTGCGAATTCCTTGCGTTGTTAAAATCTCTAGTAAGGCTGATGCATATATATATATATATATATATATATATATATATATATATATATATTAATCAAAATAACTTTCTGATCTTGTTGCAGTTTTCATTAGAAGGGGCTGGAAGTATTTTAATAAATATCTAAACAGCAGCCTCACTAATTGCTTCCGTTGTGTTTACATGTTCATGGCGCTGTTCCCTTCTCCTCCCTCCCTCCCTCCTAAAGGCAAATTAGAAAAATATACTTTATTTCGGGTAAATGTTTGTTTTTAGTAAATATTCCTGAAATTCCCTGTGTTGCGTGGATGCTTTGTAATTACTACTTGTAACTGGAAAAAAGATTTATTTGTGTGCTACGTTTTTTTTATTATATCGTGAAATTGAGGGATATTGTACAGTTAGAGATAGATTAAGCCTCACTTGTTCCCTGTTGTTCCAGTGGCTTTGTTCCTCCCTGTTGTTCCGGTAGCTTTATTCCTCTCTGTTGTTCCGGTACTTTTATTCCTCTTCGTTGTTCCGGTAGCTTTGTTCCTCCCTGTTGCTCTGTTAGCTTTGTTCCTCCCTGTTGTTTCGGTAGCTTTGTTCCTGATGTCCTGGTAGTGTTTTTCCTTTCTGTTGTCCAGGTAGCTTTCTTTTGTCCTGGTACTTCTTGTTGCCCTGGTAGTTTTCTTTTTGTTGTTCCAATAGCTTTCTTTCTTCGTACTGTCCCAGTAGCTTTCTTTCTTCCCACTCTCCCGGTAGCTTTCTTCCCGTTATTGCGGTAGCTTTCTTCCTCACCGCTGTCCTAGTAGCGTTCTTCCTCCCAGTTGTCCCAGTAACTGTCTTCGTCCTTTTCCCGGTAGTTCTCTTCCTTTCTCCTGTCTCGGTTGCTTTCCTCATGTTGTCCCAGTAGCTTTATTCCTGTTGTCCTGCTGTCTTTCTTCCCGTTGTCCTGGTACCTAGCTCCTTCCTGTTGTTTAATAAGCTTCCTTCCTGTTGTCCTGGTGCCTTCCTTCCTTCCTGTTGTTTAATTAGCTCCCTTCCTGTTGTCTTGGTGCCTTCCTTCCTTCCTGTTGTTTCGGTAGCTTCTTTCTTGTTGTGCTGGTGCCTTCCTTTCATTTTGTAGTCATGGTTGCTTACTTTTCTCCTATTATCCCAGGAGCTTTCTTAATATTGCCCCTTCCCAAACGCACACAAAATACACACACATACATAATACACACTCACGAAGTACAAACATACAAAATATACACTCACAAAATACATACAAAATACACACTCACAAAACACATACAAAATACACACACACACACACTCACACATACACAGATACACACATATACACACAACACACACACACACACACACACACACACACACACACACACACACACACACACACACACACACACACACACACACACACACACACACACACACACACACACAGATGATGTGAAGTTGATGAGAAGAATTAAATCTGATGAGGATGAGGCAGGACTGCAAAGAGACCTGGACAGGCTGGACATGTGGTCCAGTAACTTGCTTCTCGAATTCAATCCAGCCAAATGCAAAGTCAATGAAGATTGGGGAGGGGCAAAGAAGACCGCAGACAGAGTATAGGCTAGGTGGACAAAAACTACAGACCTCACTCAGGGAGAAAGACCTTGGGGTGACCATAACACCGAGCACATCACCGGAGGCACACATCAACCAAATAACTGCTGCAGCATACGGGCGCCTGGCAAACCTGAGAATAGCGTTCCGATACCTTAATAAAGAATCGTTCAAGACACTGTACACTGTGTATGTTAGGCCCATACTGGAGTATGCAGCACCAGTCTGGAACCCACACCTGGTCAAGCACGTCAAGAAGTTAGAGAAAGTACAAAGGTTTGCTACAAGGCTAATCCCAGAGCTCAGGGGAATGTCGTACGAGGAAAGGTTGAGGGAAATCGGACTGACGACACTGGAGGACAGAAGGGTCAGGGGAGACATGATAACGACATACAAGATACTGCGGGGAATAGACAAGGTGGACAGAGATAAGATGTTCCAGAGAGGGGACACAGGGACAAGGGGTCACAACTGGAAGCTGAAGACTCAGACGAGTCACAGGGACGTTAGGAAGTATTTCTTCAGTCATAGAGTTGTCAGGAAGTGGAATAGCCTAGCAAATGAAGTAGTGGAGGCAGGAACCATACATAGTTTTAAGAAGAGGTATGATACAGCTCAGGAAGCAGAGAGAGAGAGAGGACCTAGTAGCGATCAGTGAAGAGGCGGGGCCAGGAGCTGAGTCTCGACCCCTGCAACCACAATTAGGTGAGTACACACACACACACACACACACACACACACACACACACACACACACACACACACACACACACACACACACACACACACACACACACATACGCACACACGCACAGGCACACGCACACGCGCGCACACACACACACGTCCTCATATACAACAGGCCTAGTGTCTAATCGACATGTGCCTAGGACAAAATGATAACTAACACACACGCACTCATACACAAACTCATACACACACGCACACACACTCACACACACAACAGGCCTAGTGTCTAATCGACATGTGCCTGGGACAAACTGGTAACTAACTAAAACACACACACACACACACACACACACACACACACACACACACACACACACACACACACACACACACACACACACACACACACACACACACAAACAAACACACACAAACACACACACACACACACACACACACACACACACACACACACACACACACACACACACACCTGTGGGCACCTGTGACCAGCGGGGTCCCGCAGGGGTCAGTCCTAGGACCAGTGCTGTTTCTGGTATTTGTGAACGACATGACGAAAGGAATAGACTCCGAGGTGTCCCTGTTTGCAGATGACGTGAAGTTGATGAGAAGAATTCACTCGATCGAAGACCAGGCAGAAATACAAAGGGATCTGGACAGGCTGAAGACCTGGTCCAATAACTGGCTCCTGGAGTTCAATCCCACCAAGTGCAAAGTCATGAGGATTGGGAAAGGGCAAAGAAGACCGCAGAGACGGAGTACAGTCTAGGGGGCCAGAGACTACAAACATCACTCAAGGAAAAAGATCTTGGGGTGAGTATATCACCAGGCACATCTCCTGAAGCGCACATCAACCAAATAACTGCCGCAGCATATGGGCGCCTGGCAAACCTCAGAACAGCATTCCGACATCTTAATAAGGAATCGTTCAGGACCCTGTACACCGCGTACGTTAGGCCCATATTGGAGTATGCGGCACCAGTTTGGAACCCACACCTAGCCAAGCACGTAAAGAAACTAGAGAAAGTGCAAAGGTTTGGAACAAGACTAGTCCCAGAGCTAAGAGGTATGTCCTACGAGGAGAGGTTAAGGGAAATCAACCTGACGACACTGGAGGACAGGAGAGATGGGGGGGCATGATAACGACATACAAAATACTGAGAGGAATTGACAAGGTGGACAAAGACTGGATGTTCCTGAGATGGGACACAGCAACAAGGGAACACAGTTGGAAGTTGAAGACACAGATGAATCACAGGGATGTTAGGAAGTATTTCTTTAGCCACAGAGTAGTCAGGAAGTGGAATAATTTGGGACGCGATGTAGTGGAGGCAGGATCCATACATAGCTTTAATTAAGCAGAGGTATGATAAAGCTCACGGTTCAGGGAGAGTGACCTAGTAGCGATCAGTGAAGAGGCGGGGCCAGGAGCTCGGACTCGACCCCTGCAACCTCATCTAGGTGAGTACAGCTAGGTGAGTACACACACACACACAATACAACTCAAGCAACCCTAATATGAAATATAGACAATAGCATATTTTATAGCAGTTGTAAGTGTACAGGAAGCGTTAAGCTGATATTTGTTACTTGGAACACAAAACGCACTGTCTCTCTCTCTCTCTCTCTCTCTCTCTTTTTTTTTTTTGTTTTTTTTTTTTTTTTTTTTTTTTTTTTTTTTTTTTTTTTTTTTTTTTTTTTTTTTTACACATGGTTTGACAAGGTTAAGGATCCCTAGCTTTATTGACAAGCTATTTACAGGTTAAGGATTCCTAACTTTATTGACAAGCTAAGAGCTGTTACCTACATCAGCTCATTTGAAAGCATTTTTATTGTTATGAGACATACAAGTAGGGAACAGGATGAAGTTGGAGCCATCTGTGGGCCAGCATTTTCATTTGATCAACTGACGTTATCTCGTTGACATCATTATGCTGTACGAATGTGTTCCATACTCGAGTCATCCTGGGTATGTATGATCTCAGATGGAGTGATGTTCTGGAGAAGGGTACAGCCAGAGTGAAGTTGCTGCTTTCTGCCCGTCTTGTGGCATAAAAGCTTGTTTCGCGCTGTCCTCGAAGTGGATCCAAGTGTGGTATTTTGACAATATTGGCCTTGTACATAACAGTAAGGCCACCCACATCCCTCCTATGTTGAAGGCTCTGCTGAAATGACAGATCCATCCAGGATGGGTCCAGGCGAGAGATGAGACGTCTTGCTCTGTTCTCTACTCTGTCAAGCAGTCGCAGATGAGAGGGGGGACAGGCAAACCAAGAAAGTGGAGCATACTCAAGGTGTGAGCGTACTTGTGCCTCGTACAGGATCTTGCAACCCCTACTGTCAAGCAGATGCGAGATACGGCGAAGTGCTGTAAGCTTCCTGGCTGCCTTGTTTGCAAGATTTACAACATGGTTCTTCATGGTTAGTTTGGAGTCAAATTTCACCCCAAGGATATCAACTTCTTCTCCAGGTGCCAACATCCTCCCATTCATCCTTACTACTGCTCTCTCTCTCTCTCTCTCTCTCTCTCTCTCTCTCTCTCTCTCTCTCTCTCTCTCTCTCTCTCTCTCTCTCTCTCTCTCTCTCTCTCTCTCTCTCTCTCTCTCTCTCTCTCTCTCTCTCTCTCTCTCTCTCTCTCTCTCTCTCTCTCTCTCTCTCTCTCTCTCTCTCACACACACACACACACACACACACAGTTTGACAAGGTTAGGTTAAGGATCCCTAATGTTATTGACTAAGTATTTATTTATTGTTATTTATTGTTATGAAACATACAAGTAGGGAACAGGATGAAGTTGGAGCCATCTGTGGGCCAGCATTTTCATCTGATCATCTGACTTTATCGCGATAACATCATAGTGCTGTACGAATGTGTTCCAGACTCGATTCCTCCTGGGGATAAATGATCTTTCTCTCTTGCTCTTTCTTACTTTCTTCCCCATCCCTCTACCTTTACTCTTTCTATGATCTTTACGTTTAACCCATCAGCTTCCTCCCTTCATGCATTTTTTCCTATCCCTCGCTTTTTCCAGCAGCCAGGGTACTCAGTATAGTAAAAAAAAGGCTTTGCCTAAAATATACTGCAAGAGTGACTCTATTAATCATATTAATCGTTAATACATAATTTATAACCCCTCTTGTAAAAAAAATATAAATTAAAAACTCTCTTATGAATATAAGAAGCTTAGGTGCAGCGTAATGAGCTTTCAAAATCTCTAACTTATGCAAAGCTTTTTAAACTGCATTAAGGTAAGATTTTATTTTTATTCATAAAGAAGAGTGAAGCTCTCAAGGGTCTTACAGCTCTTGAGGAATGGAAGGCAGTCAGGTTTTATCCGGGGGAGGTTATGGCATCACATCACATCTGAAATGAAATGGGAAAATGGCTGTGTATTGTTCCAGCCACAGTACAGTGTTGTGACTTCTTTTTTCCTTTAGTTTAATAACTTTATTCGAGTTTACTCCTCTCAGTCCAGCTGGAAGTTTTGTCATGTTGGCATCTTCCATGGAAACATATTCACCATCGTTCGTTTTCTAGCTGTGTTTTATTTCTAAACTGTTCGAACGTCATAGATGAAATGACATTACGAACAGTAACGTCTCCAGTCATCTTTTAGAACGCAGACGTAACATAGTGAGAAACACACACACACACACACACACACACACTCGCAAAAACACCAGGCCTAGTGTCTAATCGACATGTGCCTAGGACAAAATGGTAACTAACTAACTAACACACACACACACACACACACACACACACACACACACACACACACACACACACACACACACACACACACACACACACACACACACACACACACACGCACGCTGTGCTGGTAAACGTTAAAATATCCTTTAGGTAAACGGGTTATGACATACTAAACATTATTCCATAAAATAATAAAAAAAAAATGGTGGCAATGTTGCTCATCGCTGTCCTGTTAAACAGTGATGACTACTTACAGTCATTAAGTTTTCTTAACACACATTAGGACAAACCTAGACAATGCTTCTGAAGAATTGTAAAAGTTTATAAGGTACATACTTGGTAGAATACAGGCTTGATTTGTTTTTTCTTACTGAGCTACAAAACTATAAATCACAATAAGGTGGCTGCCTCAATTCCATTTCCTCCAGAAGTTAGAGAGGAAACTCTTAAGGACGTATCGATCCGTCCTGGGCCATTTTTCGGTCAGGACTGAGTCGGAACTTGATAATGACCCAAGGTGGACTATGACGTCATCTGACAGTTTTCTTTCCAAATTATGGGCTGATTGTGAATTACTGAGCTGGAGGTAGAGATTATGGAAAAGAGGAAAACAGTTCACTGTCCCTGGAGATGTTGGTATAATTGTCATTATCAAATCCTTCAACTGTGACCCTGGTAATCTTTTGTTAGCATCATATAACACTAGTTACATTAGTCTTTACTGATTCATGTAGTAAGTTTCGGTGTTCGTGTTCGTAAACCGCTACTGCCTGACACATGGAGGCTCCTCTTATATAGTGTCTTTCACGAGTGTGTGAACTATCAGCTTGTTATATGTTTTAAGTACAAACTTTGAAAGAATGGTTATCAATTTATTAAGCTTTGGAATAAGACATTATTCCAACCTGATAAGGTTGATCGATCAGGTAATTAAATTTCTTCTGAGAAGACTTGTATAGGTTTGTTTCGAGCATTAAAAATATTAATAGGAGAGTGTTAAATAATAAATTTGAATATCACAGAAATGTACGTCAAGTATTTTAACCCAGTATGACGACACGAACTTTAACAGCCAGACCTACGATGCACTAGAGATTCAAATAAACTGGACAGACATTGCCAATTTTTGTATGTAAGTACGCATGGCATATACATAAACTCTGATCGAATTAAATGTAAAGTATAGAGTCAGATATATGATCACTTCCTTCTTCTATGTTTACCTGTCCACTTATCAAAGAACACTGAGACAGTTCACTAGTCAGGGATGCATTAAGATATCCTGTTAGTTAAAAATCACAACAGAATTTCAGTGAAAATATCTTGAAAGTGATTTGTAGTATCCTGAAATTGACTTTTAACGTGAAGTGTTTATTCTGTATCATGGTGTATCTCTAAAATGTTTTATAGCTTAGTTCCTAGGCCTTTAGTGTAGCCGTATGCTCTTGCACTACCCTCACAAAATGGATGGAGTGCACAATAAACAAGTCACTTCAGCGGCAAAATTCAATTCCATTCCCTTCTCCCATCTTCCTTTCACCATTTTTCTCTTTCCCCCATTCCTCTCATGCCTCTCATTTTCCCCTCTCATCCCTATCCTGCTTTCATGCCTCATCCTTCCCCCCCCCTCATCCCTCTCATTTCATCAACAGACTTATTTGTTCTTCTTATCATCTCTGGCTTTAATATTTATCTTTCTTTCTTCCTCCCTTCACCCATATTTGCTCGAGATTTTTTGTTCACTTTCTCCTATATTTTAGCGTATATTTATCTGTTTTTACTAGCGTGTTCTTGTTATATGAATATTCTCATTAAGTCCTGAAATCTTTAGTACATTTCATTGCCTCTTCCCAGTCTCAGTTTTAAGGTTATACATGATTAAGGATGCTAGTTTCTACAGTTATTTTATTAGTTATGTGTTCATCATATCACAGTTTGTATCAAAGTCTGGCCTCTCGGTAGCTTAGAGGTGATATAAATGTGTTTGCTTTATTTATCACTTAGCAGTATATACTTGGGATGTGCCGAAGTATCGGTATCGGTTAGTTTTATGGTATCGGTGAAAAAGTTGTCGATATCAGCCGATACTTTTAAAATACTAATATTACACATGTGCTTATAAATAGTCGAATTAACACTCTACCTCACGATTGTGAGGGGTAACTCATACACTCACACGAAATATTGTACAAATTCTGTTGTACTGTTGTCGTATAGAACCCAGTGTGTAATAGTGAAAAGAGTGAAGTCAGAGGCTGCGATAGTAAAAAGCTCTGTTCCTCAGGTCACAGTAGTTGCATTTCCTCTCTTATTCATTCTCATATCCGATATAGTCAGAGACATAAATCATAACATAGAATCATCTTTTCCAAATGAAGCAAGAATCTGTATGAGAGTGGCAAACATTGAGGACACGTCAAACCTCTTAGCTAATATAAACAAAGTTTTGCAGTGGGCCACTGACATTAATATAATGTTCATTGTGGACAAATTTCAGTTACTCCGTTATGGGAAGATTTAGGAAACGAAGACTGGAACGGAGTATAAAACTCGAATCAGTCACTAGAGCATAAGAGAACCTTGTCTGCTCGCATAAACTCAGTCAAGCACCTAAATTACCAGAAGCCTTTGAAGTCCCTCGCTCTGTATTCCTTGGAACGTTGGCGAGAAAGAGAGACATCATAATCTTTACCTGCAAAATTCTAGGAGGACTGGTCCCAAATCTGCGGACACAGATCATTCCCCATCAAGGTAAGAGGCTCGGCAGACGGTGCAAGATATCCCAATAAAAAAAAAGCAGGAATGCAATGAGATTACTAAGGGAAACAAAATAAGTGCGAAGTACCGAGACATTTCAGTGTCCTCCCTTCATACATTTTGGGGATTACCAAAGAGACCCCTCGCTTTTTGAAGAGGGAACCAAACAAATTCCTCCAGTCAGTTCCTGAACAGCCGGGCTGTGTTGCATACGTTGGACTTAGTACGACTAGCACCAACAACCTAGATGATCAGGCTATCTACCGGGAAGCCCGGTCTGAAACCAGGACTTGGGAACGTTGACCTGGGAACATACTCCATGTAAGTAAGTAGACTCATCTCCATTCACTCGGCTGTCATGAAGAAAAATAAATAAAACTGTAGAAGAAGCCGAAGACATCCGTTGCACTATAGATATAAGGACTAGTGTATTGAATGAAGTGTTTGTAAGTTTAATTGAACTTTGCCTCAACAGAGTCTTTGTTCAGAAAACTGTAGACTTTAGAGTGATGCCATTTCATGGGTCACATTCAGCTGAGCACATCACCGAGATTATTCAAGAAATAATGCCTGAATTTATTTTTAATTCCGAGTCTTCATTCCTCTCACTCCCCCGCTGCTTATGACCTCTCCTTTATTCTCACCATCTCCAATTTTTCTTCTTACATTCCCTCTCCCCTTCTTTCTCCACTCCCCTCCCCATCTCCTCCCGTCCAGTGCCTTTATCTTCCCGTCCCCCTTCGTCTCTGGCCCCATCCTGCGTGATGGAATATGACAGAGAAACATTGCTAGCTGTTGTTCCCACTGTGTAATTATCATATAAAATAGGGTAGTAGCGCACTGCTGGTGTATCCCGTTTTATTTAAAAGAAATCCCTTCTAACTCCTCTTCCCTCCTTACTGCTTTTCACATCTCTCCCATCTCGTCCCGTCTCTTCGCCTTCCTTTATCTTCTCTCCTACAGTTTCTCATTTTATCTGAATGGTGCATATATGCCGAGATAAGGAAAGGAGGAGAAATGGGAAGAGCAGAGAGAGAGAGAGACAGAGATGGAGGGAAGGGGAGGCAGGGAAGGAGAATGGAGGGAATTTTTTGGATTGGGAATTTGATTCAGGGGATTAGGATCGCGTTTCACCTTGAAGGAGAAGCAGATATGCCAGGACGGGAATTCGGATGGTGATTGTGTGTGACGTGCCCAGTGAGGTGGCTTTGCAGCAGCAGCAGGTGAAGGGGGGAGGGGATATGGAAAGGCAGATAGCAAGAGGTCATATGCTCGTAAAGACTAACTATAATTTAGTTGAATTTAAATGGTTTACCGCCGACAATAGTGATGAAAAGGCACACTGAGGATCGGGTCTTTCACTGGAACAGCGTTTCACTCTACAGTATGTAGAGCGTTATTAATTAATGACTTTATCTTAAAGCTTTACAGAAAAGCGACACGTTTTCTCAGTAACAAATTATTCTGCAGCTTTTGCTTTGCCTTTACTTCTCTATAGTTGCAATAATGTTTAGACAATTAAGATTGAGATAATACATCAGAATGCTGTCTCTACATCCTCTACTAAAGTGAGTAAAGGAAATTGCATGGATATTTCGAAGGGAATTCGGAGATAGTCTGGACTTAAACTTCAGCAGATTCCACTGCAACTACTTACATACTACTTGTGCCTCCCAGGGTGTTAATCAACCAATTTTAGGTAATCATAGAACCAACGTCAAGGTTCCAGTAACCACTGTCAGCCTCTGTTGTAGATGAATCCAAAACTGTGAAGTGTTTATCCAAACGGTTCTTAAAGAATTTCATTATTTTTCCACTTGCAGTTTGGAAGGGTAGCTTACCCCAGTGTTCCATGACTTTCCAAAACTTTAGTAAAATTGTACTGCACTGTCTGCCTATTGAGTTTCATGCTTCTGTTTTGCTCGGATATGTCTGTCCATCCAGTAGCTCATTTTTTTATGTCAAAATTTAGAATCTTAAAAACTTGGTGAATGAGAAACTCATACAACACTTGGCTATCTTTTCCACAATAAAGATACCCAAGAATTACACAAATGTCTCATACATCAACTTGTCGGTTTGCTGAACCATTTATCTAAAATCTTAAAGACTTTAGAGAAAATTTCGACGTTTGCTGTTTCTTTAGTGTGAAGAAAAGATTGTGTACTAAAATGTTTTTCCGTAGGATTTGTTGAAAATTAATATACCAGCTTTGCCTTGAAAAATGAGACACATTTCGGAATCATTACTGAGGAAACGTTTCGCCAGTCATTAGCTTCTTCAGTCCAATACAGAGAAGGACGGGGGAAGAAGAGGAGGAATTTGAGGTAATCAGTCCCTCAGCTTGGAGAGGATGTGTTCAGTTCATTAGTCTTGATGGACTGAACACATCGACTCCAGGCTGAGGGACTGATTACCTCAAATTCCTCCACTTCTTCCACCTTTCTTCTTTGTACTGGAATGAAGAAGTCACTGGCTGGTGAAACGTTTCCTCAACAAGATTCCTAAATATTACACAATTGTCTCATTGTTCAACTTGTCGGTTTTTAAACCACGTACATCAAAATCTTTGCCTTCCCTGCACACTTTTTGGTTAATTTAGTCTTTTAAAGTGACCAAAATTAGGCAGCCTTTTTCAAAGTAAAGTCACTACTGTTTCTGGTGTTTTGCACTTGAAATGTCTACATGTGAACCTTGGTAATTTACTGACTGCCTTCAGGTACTTGTTGTTTAGTGTGTACTTTGGGGAGATTTATAACTCCTGATGGGTTTAGCGCTTTCCCATGAATGTAATAAAATGATATAAAAATTATAATCAGTATCGTCTAGGTGACACTCAACATTCAGGTGGCACTCTACACTCAGGTGGTATTCAACACTCAGGTGGCATTCAACACTCAGGTGGCATTCAACACCCAGATGGTACTCAACACTCAGGTGGCACTCGTCACTAGGAGACATTCAACACGCAGATGGCACTCAACACTCAGGTGACATTCAGCACGCAGGTAGCATGGTGTCAAAGGATAAATGAAATGAAGAAAAACGCTGGTGCTGCAGTGTCATACAAACAACGCAACTTTTAATAAAATAACTCAACACCGGTGTTACCAACAATTGTAAACCAGCTTGCAGGCGAGCAGGGGTGGTGGGGAGCCCCGCACACACTGTACGCGTACACAGTGAATGTACACATGCACGGGGGGTCCGCCTCACGCTACAAGTGTACACAGAAAACGTACACACATACGGGGGATGGCTGCCTCACGGTAGACATACACACAGTAAACGTACACAAATGCGCGCTGGAAGCCAGCACACACTAGATGTGTACACAGTAAACGCACACAAATGTGGGTTGGAAGCCAGCACACACTGGACGTGTACACAGTAAACGTACACACATGCTGGTGGTCCGCCTCACGTGAGAGGTGCACATTGTAAACGTACACACATGCGGGTTAGAAGCCAACGCACACTGAAGACAGACACAACAGGTGGTGGTGGCGAGAGAGGTCAACTGGTTGTAAAATTTGTCAGAATGAGCTGAAAATAGCGAGGACGTTGTGGAGTGTAAGACACAGCTGAGAAGCACACTGGGTTGAATAGTTTATTACTGCGTTAATGGAGAAGCACTAAACAAGTTAGGGCCATACAGAGCCTTGGAAATGGGAGGCAGGTTTGTTCCAAGGAAGGGGAAAGGGTAGCTCCAAATCCACGTATCAAGAATCCTTAACTGGCATCAAGGCACCCCTCTTGAAGGGTGTGGAGACAAGACTCTGTGGGACATGTGCCTCTTTACTGTAACACAGGTGCGCTTTAACTCATATGAAAACATTGTGACAAATAGAAATATGACCCACATGTATTTCAGTCGCTGCACGTTCCAAGAAAGATATCTCAAATCCAGCCCCTGTCTACCTCAATGCAAAAGGAAGATAGCAGATTAAGGTTCTAAAGCACATTAATATCAGCATTGAAAATCTGAAGCCAACTGAAAGACGTATTCAGAAGTTATCACATGAAACTAATATCCAGATTTTTTCAATACAAAAAGCAAATTGTCAGTTACACAACCCAAAACCAATTCGAATCTTCTGCTAAGATACACCAGCTTTGAAATTTGAAAACCAACTATAAGAGGTATTCTCTAGTTATTGCACAGATACCTGTGTTCCAAAATATACTAGCTACTCGGAAGATGCTTTCTTAAGTTATCGGATTTGAAGGTTTGAAGCCAGTCACATGAGATATTCACAAATTATCGCGTGAAAAACCTTTAAATTTAACAAATTTCGTCAGTAAAATTGGCACAGCTCAAAATCAATTCCAAGCTTTCTTTCATGTACGATGCACCAGCATGTAAGGTATGATGCCAGTCAAAAGAGGCATTCTCTAGTTATTTATCACTTTAATAAAAGTAGTAAATTGAAACAACCAAAAATCACTGAAAAACTTTCCTTTGAGAAAAACACACAACTGATAAAAGTCTTAAGCCGACCATTCTAATCAGTTGGCCAATTCTAAGCTTCACAGACCAGACCTAATGAGTATCATTCTTTACATGTAATGCGTCAGCTAAATGTAATACCACACTATTTAAAAAAATGGCTAATTGTTGCTGCACAGTGCGGCAGTAATCTAAAAGAAATTAGTAGGATGCTTAGGTACTGGAAGTTTGAAGTAGCTCAGAAGAGGGTTTCTCAGGTTACCGTAAGGAAACTATAATCAGGATTGGCTTTATGAAATTGATAAAAGTCACATGCCCATCCTGATATAGTTCATCGTTGAAAAATGTTAAGCTGATTGGATGAGGAAGGAGGAAGAAAACTCTACCTGACTATATGATCGGTCTGCCATCAAGCTGCATTAAAACGTAACTGAACTCGTGAAGCTTAAAACAACATAAAACTGCGAGTTTTAATATTTCGTAGATATCTTAGTTATACTTGCTTAAAGTACTTTTCGATTTTTTTTAAGAACTTGAAATTTACGTATGAGTTCTCAAACAAGAATAGCTCAGGGCCGAAGTAAAATTCCGCAAATTGTCACCTACACAATCATGCCAACCCTGTAAGAATACACTAGTGCTGAAAGTTTGAAAGCGATCAGAAGAGCTTAATGATCGCCTTCCGACTGTAGAAAATTGATCAAGGGACACTTGTATATACCAGTAATTGTATGAACCTTTACCTAAGTTACAGTAAATCAGCATTGAAAATTTGAAGCTGATCGCACTGAGAATTCTCCAGTTACTAACGAAAATCTTAAGAGTTACTCCTTAGAGAATATCTAATAATGAGCATCGTTAAGAGTCAAGGCGTTGAGGAGCAAGTCTGATTCCAGATTATAAAGATATTTGTGATTATCTTCGTCAGTGAGTGTGAGAGAATGATTCCTGACTTACGCATCTCACAAAGACTGCATTGCCCGGAATGACGTGTACATTTCACTAAAAGCCTTTACTGGAGTTGAGACTTGCTCATATTGTCTTCATTTAAAGAATCTACTCAGTTTCGCAACCCAGCTGACAAGATTAAATGCGAGTACTGACGTGCTGTGTACGGTGCTGAGCGCTACATGTCCTTTGGCGGACCGTCCTCCAACTTAGTGTGCATGAGATGCCAGTGATGTGAGTGACCTGTATTCTGGTCTTCCCACATTCCTCGCTCAGTTGTAACTTGGTAATGGTTTGGTACGGACTAAAATGTCACTTAAACGTTTTTTATAGACTACGATATGTTATCCACTGCATATTTGGAATTTCGATATTATCGGTTAATTCTACATAAATAGAGGTTAATTTACCGAGAGTAAAGACACGGTATTTCTCTAATTGCAAGTAACATTCAAGAATTGGCGCTGGGAATTAGGCAGGCATGATATAAAATCGGAATGCATAGACTGTTGCTGCTCCTGCAGTTGTTGCTGATTTTGCTGTTACTTCCCCTTCTATTGCTGATGCTGTTGCTCCTGCTATTTCTGTTGCTGTTACTCCTGATATTGCTGCTAATGCTACTGCTGCTGCTGCAGTAATAGTATTAGTATTAATAGTGGTAGGAGTGGGTTCTGCTGCGGTTAGTAGTGGTGGTAGTAGTGAATTCTGCTGCTGTTAGTAGCGGTGGTAGTGTATAAGGGATTCTGCTGTTGTCAGTACGGGTGGTAGTATAAGGGGTTCTGCTGCTTTTAGTAGAGGTGGTAGTAGAAGGGATTCTGCTGCTGTTAGTAGTGGGTTCTGCTGCTGTTAGTAGTGGTGGTGGTAATAATGGTTTCTCTTGCTGTTAGTAGTTGTGGTAGTAGTAGTGAGTTCTGCTGCTGCTGTTAGTAGTGGTGGTGGTAGTAATGGTATTTGCTGCTGTTGGTAGTGGTGGTAGTGGTTTCTGCTCCTGGTAATAGTGGCTTCTGCTGCTGTTAGTAGTAGTGGTGGTTGTAGTGATGGTTTCTGCTGCTGTTAGTAGTGGTGGTAGTTATGGGTTCTGCTGCTATTAGAAGTGATGGTAGTAGAAAGGGTTCTGCGGCAGTTAGTAGTAGTGATGGTAGTAGTGTATTCTGCTGCTGTTGGTAGTAAGTGGTGGTGGTGGTGCTGTTAGTAGCAATGTAAGTGGTGCTGCAGTTGCAGCTCTCCAGCCTTGCTTTTCTTTAAAATCCAACAGTTTATAGTCAGTGTTTCACATTTCTCTGAGTTTGGTGTTCTTCACGGGTGGTAGGACGGAGAGGGACAAGTGGCTAGAGCAAACTTTTCAGTGCCGGGGCCACATTCAGAAATTTCACAATTTTTAAGGGCCGCATAGTATATTAAGTAAAATAATTAATATTTATAATAGCCAAAATAAAAAGTTTTTAAAAGAAAAAAAAATAATTGTTTAAAGTAGAAACTTCACATGAAACACATTTATTTGAAAAAAAAAAAAACAAAGTAACTCAGTAACAGAACAGTGTCAGTGAGAATGATGAATCTGACTGCAGTCATTTACAAGTTTGTTAAAGTTAGCTGTCAAGTTGCTTGTGCTGATCCCTAACACCGACTGAAGATTTGAGTCTGTGAGAAGTGATGTGTTTTTTGACTGGCAACACTGATAATCATTTGTGGGTACAACAGAGTTGCCAGATTAGCCATTTGCGGGTAATGTGTTAATGTTCCACAATATTATTTGCCGTTGCGTGGTAACTTTTTTTTTCAAATTTACAAATATTTTGTTCCCAAATAACGTGAGTATATGACTTGATCTGGGCGGGCCGCATGAAAACCTTTGGCGGGCCGCGGGCCGTAGTTTACCCACCGCTGGGCTGAGGAATGTACTAGCTTTTGAGCTGGTGGTGAAATCCCTGAATTAAACTCTTCCTGTATTTTCAGCCAAGTTCTCATGCCGCCTCAAGATTCATGGGCCACAACCAAAACAAATATATAATGAGCAGATTTTTTATTTGTTTATATAATCACAGTGAGTAAAAACGGTGGTGGGAAATAAAGTGTGGAGGAGGAGGAGGAGGAGGAGGAGGAGGAGGAGGAGGAGGGGGAGGAGGGGGAGGAGGAGGAGGAGGAGGAGGAGTAGGAGTAGGAGTAGTAGTAGTAGTAGTAGTAGTAATGGTACGTAGGAAAGACAAACAGTAAAAGGCTCTGTAGTCTATTTCGAGGCTATGTGCTGAGGACCAACTTGAGTCTAGAAGTTGAGGTTAGGCTAGTATAGCAGGAGGCTTCCTTCCCACCCACTACATCCTCCCACCACACTGCCACCTTGAAAAATTGGTTGAAGAAAATTACCATATAGTATTGAAAATCGTGCATATAGATTTATGCAGAACTGGGAAAGTGAACTTAGACTATTAGGGTTAACAGCAGTACTGTTTATGCTATTTAACTATACCCAGTGGAATAGGCTAAGTTGAATTAAGTTCGTTTAGGTTGTTAAAAATGCCACACTTCCACCACCACAACCACTTTCCACTACTACCACCACCAAGTCACACTGCTACTACTATCACTCTCCCCTACTACCACCTCACCTTCCACTACTACCACCACTACATTCCACTGTTACCACCACCACCACCTTCCACAGTCAACTGGCTTCTCTGGATGGTCCGTGAAATAGCATCGGGCTTCCAGTCTGTTTGTAAATGACTGTCTTAATTTTGAACGGCCAAGTGTTTTTGTGACTGTCAAACAAATTTACCCACATTTGTGTAAAGATGGTAGGTATGAAGTCTGAAGAGAGGAAAAAGTGGATAGTAAAGCCAAGAGATAAGAAGAAGACAGTAAGATATTCCTGGACACAGTGTTGGTATATGCGACCATCGCCTTGCTAACACAAAACACGGTGTCATTTGCCAGGGGACTGACTGACATGTTAATGTGTCTGCACTAATGTGTTTGTCAGTTCTGGACCAAGAAAACAGCAAAAACAAATCTATTATATAAACAGGATATAATCTTTATATTATAGAGTTCTATTTGACATGGTTGTTTTGCATATTTTAAAATCACCTGTTTACTGTGATCTTATTGTATATATATATATATATATATATATATATATATATATATATATATATATATATATATATATATATATATATATATATATATATATATATATATATATTTAAAAATGCAGTATTAGAATGTGGGGCAGAAGTTTGTGGTTATAGGAGGGTGGGGGCAGGAGGAAAGAGGAGTGATTGGTGGAATGATGAAGTAAAGGGTGTGATAAAAGAGAAAAAGGTAGCTTATGAGAGGTTTTTACAAAGCAGAAGTGTTATAAGAAGAGCAGAGTATATGGAGAGTAAAAGAAAGGTAAAGAGAGTGGTGAGAGAGTGCAAAAGGAGAGCAGATGATAGAGTGGGAGAGGCACTGTCAAGAAATTTTAATGAAAATAAGAAAAAATTTTGGAGTGAGTTAAACAAGTTAAGAAAGCCTAGGGAAAATATGGATTTGTCAGTTAAAAACAGAGTAGGGGAGTTAGTAGATGGGGAGATGGAGGTATTGGGTAGATGGCGAGAATATTTTGAGGAACTTTTAAATGTTAAGGAAGAAACAGAGGCAGTAATTTCATGCACTGGTCAGGGAGGTATACCATCTTTTAGGAGTGAAGAAGAGCAGAATGTAAGTGTGGGGGAGGTACGTGAGGCATTACGTAAAATGAAAGGGGGTAAAGCAGCTGGAACTGATGGGATCATGACAGAAATGTTAAAAGCAGGGGGGGATATAGTGTTGGAGTGGTTGGTACTTTTGTTTAATAAATGTATGAAAGAGGGGAAGGTACCTAGGGATTGGCAGAGAGCATGTATAGTCCCTTTATATAAAGGGAAAGGGGACAAAAGAGACTGTAAAAATTATAGAGGAATAAGCTTACTGAGTATACCAGGAAAAGTGTACGGTAGGGTTATAATTGAAAGAATTAGAGGTAAGACAGAATGTAGGATTGCGGATGAGCAAGGAGGTTTTAGAGTGGGTAGGGGATGTGTAGGTCAGGTGTTTACATTGAAGCATATATGTGAACAGTATTTAGATAAAGATAGGGAAGTTTTTATTGCATTTATGGATTTAGAAAAGGCATATGATAGAGTGGATAGAGGAGCAATGTGGCAGATGTTGCAAGTATATGGAATAGGTGGTAAGTTATTAAATGCTGTAAAGTTTTTATGAGGATAGTGAGGCTCAGGTTAGGGTGTGTAGAAGAGAGGGAGACTACTTCCCGGTAAAAGTAGGTCTTAGACAGGGATGTGTAATGTCACCATGGTTGTGTAATATATTTATAGATGGGGTTGTTAAGGAAGTAAATGCTAGGGTGTTTGGGAGAGGGGTGGGATTAAATTATGGGGAATCAAATTCAAAATGGGAATTGACACAGTTACTTTTTGCTGATGATACTGTGCTTATGGGAGATTCTAAAGAAAAATTGCAAAGGTTAGTGGATGAGTTTGGGAATGTGTGTAAAGGTAGAAAGTTGAAAGTGAACATAGAAAAGAGTAAGGTGATGAGGGTGTCAAATGATTTAGATAAAGAAAAATTGGATATCAAATTGGGGAGGAGGAGTATGGAAGAAGTGAATATTTTCAGATACTTGGGAGTTGACGTGTCGGCGGATGGATTTATGAAGGATGAGGTTAATCATAGAATTGATGAGGGAAAAAAGGTGAGTGGTGCGTTGAGGTATATGTGGAGTCAAAAAACGTTATCTGTGGAGGCAAAGAAGGGAATGTATGAAAGTATAGTAGTACCAACACTCTTATATGGGTGTGAAGCTTGGGTGGTAAATGCAGCAGCGAGGAGACGGTTGGAGGCAGTGGAGATGTCCTGTCTAAGGGCAATGTGTGGTGTAAATATTATGCAGAAAATTCGGAGTGTGGAAATTAGGAGAAGGTGTGGAGTTAATAAAAGTATTAGTCAGAGGGTAGAAGAGGGGTTGTTGAGGTGGTTTGGTCATTTAGAGAGAATGGATCAAAGTAGAATGACATGGAAAGCATATAAATCTATAGGGGAAGGAAGGCGGGGTAGGGGTCGTCCTCGAAAGGGTTGGAGAGAGGGGGTAAAGGAGGTTTTGTGGGTAAGGGGCTTGGACTTCCAGCAAGCGTGCGTGAGCGTGTTAGATAGGAGTGAATGGAGACGAATGGTACTTGGGACCTGACGATCTGTTGGAGTGTGAGCAGGGTAATATTTAGTGAAGGGATTCAGGGAAACCGGTTATTTTCATATAGTCGGACTTGAGTCCTGGAAATGGGAAGTACAATGCCTGCACTTTAAAGGAGGGGTTTGGGATATTGGCAGTTTGGAGGGATATGTTGTGTATCTTTATATGTGTATGCTTCTAGACTGTTGTATTCTGAGCACCTCTGCAAAAACAGTGATAATGTGCGAGTGTGGTGAAAGTGTTGAATGATGATGAAAGTATTTTCTTTTTGGGGATTTTCTTTCTTTTTTGGGTCACCCTGCCTCGGTGGGAGACGGCCGACTTGTTGAAAAAAAAAAAAAAAAAAAAAATATATATATATATATATATGTCGTGCCGAATAGGCAGAACTTGCGATCTTGGCTTAAATAGCAACGCTCACCTTGACATATAGGACAAGCGAAAATTTGTGTATGCATTAATTTCGCCAAAATCATTCTGAAACTAACTAAAAAAATATATTTCACTGTGTTTGTTTAATATTAAATTATTGTAAACAAATCTAAAATATATTTAGTTGGGTTAGGCTAAAATAAATTGTTCTTGTTATATTAAGGTTAGGTAAGTTTTCTAAGATTCTTTTGGTGCAAAATTATAAATTTTTACATCAACATTAATGAAAAAAATATATCTTTAAACGTACAAGAGAAAATTTCAGAAAGGACTTAATTTTAAATGAGTTCTTGCTAATTGACCAGTTTTACATATTCGGCACGACATATATATATATATATATATATATATATATATATATATATATATATATATATATATATATATATATATATATATATATATATATATATATATATATATATATATATATATATATATATATATATATATATATATATATGCAATAAGATCACAGTAAACAGGTGATTTTAAAATATGCAAAACAACCACTGTGAAAGAGTAGTGAAATTCCAAGCGCTTTCGTGACTACTCACATTGTCAAGGAACTGTCAAGCGCTTGGAATTTCACTTCTCTTTCACAGTGGTTGTTTTGCATATATATTTATTTATTTATTCATATATATATACATATACAGCCATACATACACACAGACACACATACACACGCACGCGCAAACACACCCACACACACACACACGCCTAGGACAAAATGGTAACTAACACACTCGCAAATACAACAGGCCTATTGTCTAATCGACATGTGCATAGGACAAAATGGTAACTAACACACACACACACACACACACACACACACACACACACACACACACACACACACACACACACACAAACTGGAGGACCAAGCAGGGATAACAGGGAAGGCACTACAATGGATCAGGGAATACTTGTCAGGAAGACAGCAGCGAGTCATGGTACGTGGCGAGGTGTCAGAGTGGGCACCTGTGACCAGCGGGGTCCCGCAGGGGTCAGTCCTAGGACCAGTGCTGTTTCTGGTATTTGTGAACGACATGACGGAAGGAATAGACTCTGAGGTGTCCCTGTTTGCAGATGACGTGAAGTTGATGAGAAGAATTCACTCGATCGAAGACCAGGCAGAACTACAAAGGGATCTGGACAGGCTGCAGACCTGGTCCAGCAATTGGCTCCTGGAGTTCAATCCCACCAAGTGCAAAGTCATGAAGATTGGGGAAGGGCAAAGAAGACCGCAGACGGAGTACAGTCTAGGGGGCCAGAGACTACAGACCTCACTCAAGGAAAAAGATCTTGGGGTGAGTATAACACCAGGCACATCTCCTGAAGCGCACATCAACCAAATAACTGCTGCAGCATATGGGCGCCTAGCAAACCTCAGAACAGCATTCCGACATCTTAATAAGGAATCATTGAGGACCCTGTACATCGTGTACGTTAGGCCCATATTGGAGTATGCGGCACCAGTTTGGAACCCACACCTAGCCAAGCACGTAAAGAAACTAGAGAAAGTGCAAAGGTTTGCAACAAGACTAGTCCCAGAGCTAAAAGGTATGTCCTACGAGGAGAGGTTAAGGGAAATCAACCTGACGACAATGGAGGACAGGAGAGATAAGGGGGACATGATAACGACATACAAAATACTGAGAGGAATTGACAAGGTGGACAAAGACAGGATGTTCCAGAGATTGGACACAGTAACAAGGGGACACAGTTGGAAGCTGAAGACACAGATGAATCACAGGGATGTTAGGAAGTATTTCTTCAGCCACAGAGTAGTCAGTAAGTGGAATAGTTTGGGAAGCGATGTAGTGGAGGCAGGATCCATACATAGCTTTAAGCAGAGGTATGATAAAGCTCACGGTTCAGGGAGAGTGACCTAGTAGCGATCAGTGAAGAGGCGGGGCCAGGAGCTCGGACTCGATCCCCGCAACCTCAACTAGGTGAGTACACACACACACACTCACTCACATCACACACACACACACATGCACCAGGCCTAGTGTCTAATCGACATGTGCCTAAGACAAAAAAAATGGTAACTAACACACACACACACACACACACACAAACTGGAGGACCAAGGAGGGATAACAGGGAAGGCACTACAATGGATCAGGGAATACTTGTCAGGAAGACAGCAGCGAGTCATGGTACGTGGCGAGGTGTCAGAGTGGGCACCTGTGACCAGCGGGGTCCCGCAGGGGTCAGTCCTAGGACCAGTGCTGTTTCTGGTATTTGTGAACGACATGACGGAAGGAATAGACTCTGAGGTGTCCCTGTTTGCAGATGACGTGAAGTTGATGAGAAGAATTCACTCGATCGAAGACCAGGCAGAACTACAAAGGGATCTGGACAGGCTGCAGACCTGGTCCAGCAATTGGCTCCTGGAGTTCAATCCCACCAAGTGCAAAGTCATGAAGATTGGGGAAGGGCAAAGAAGACCGCAGACGGAGTACAGTCTAGGGGGCCAGAGACTACAAACCTCACTCAAGGAAAAAGATCTTGGGGTGAGTATAACACCAGGCACATCTCCTGATGCGCACATCAACCAAATAACTGCTGCAGCATATGGGCGCCTGGCAAACCTCAGAACAGCATTCCGACATCTTAATAAGGAATCATTCAGGACCCTGTACACCGTGTACGTTAGGCCCATATTGGAGTATGCGGCACCAGTTTGGAACCCACACCTAGCCAAGCAGGTGAAGAAACTAGAGAAAGTGCAAAGGTTTGCAACAAGACTAGTCCCAGAGCTAAGAGGTATGTCCTACGAGGAGAGGTTAAGGGAAATCAACCTGACGACACTGGAGGACAGGAGAGATAGGGGGGACATGATAACGACATACAAAATACTGAGAGGAATTGACAAGGTGGACAAAGACAGGATGTTCCAGAGATTGGACACAGTAACAAGGGGACACAGTTGGAAGCTGAAGACACAGATGAATCACAGGGATGTTAGGAAGTATTTCTTTAGCCACAGAGTAGTCAGTAAGTGGAATAGTTTGGGAAGCAATGTAGTGGAGGCAGGATCCATACATAGCTTTAAGCAGAGGTATGATAAAGCTCACGGCTCAGGGAGAGTGACCTAGTAGCGATCAGTGAAGAGGCGGGGGCCAGGAGCTCGGACTCGACCCCCGCAACCTCAACTAGGTGAGTACAACTAGGTGAGTACACACACGTAATGTTTTATTTCTGTAAAATGAGTAGCTACTCTTGTAGGATTCGGGTCTGGTGAACGAGAACGCTCAAGAATTTTTTAAAACTGTTAGTTACCATTTGTTAAAGGCATGGATGTGTTTGTACTCACCTATATAAGATTGCAGGGGTCGAGTCTCGGCTCCTAGCCCCACCTCTTGGATGGTCGCTACTAGGCTCATTCTTGGCTTTGAGGGCCTTATTGTACCTTTTCTTAAAGTTGTGTATGTATCCTGCCTCTACCACTTCACTCTTCAGGTCGTTCCACTTCCTGACGAAGGCTGAAGAAATACTTCTAAACGTGATTGTGGCTTCCAGCTGTGCCCTCGTGCTTCTATTTCCCATCTCTCAAACAATCTGTCGTTATTCACCTAATCAGTTCCTGTCAGTATTTTGTACGTTATAATATCACCCCTAGTGCTGTCCAATGTCATTAGGCTGAGTTCCCTTCATATCTCCTCAAAGGACATAACCCTTAGTTCCGGCACTAGTCTCGTTGCATACTTCTGCACTTTCTCCCATTTCTTAATATGCTTGACCAGGTATGGGTTCCATACTGGTGCTGCTTACTCCAGTATGAGTTTGACGTTCACGGTGTACATTGTCGTGAATGACTCCTTACTTAGATGTCTAAAAGCTAGCCTTAAATTTGTCAGACGTGCATTTGCTGCAGCAGTTCTTTGGTTGATGTGCGCCTCAGGTGATATGCTTGGTACAGTACTCACCCCAAGGCCCTCCATGAGTGAGGTTTGCAGAACTTTACTCCCTGAGCCTGTACTCCGTTTGTGGTCTTCTTTGCTCTTCCCAAAACTTCATAAATTTGCAGTTGCTGGGGTTAAACTCCAGTAGCCACTTTTCAGACCAGACCTGCAACCTGTCCAGATCCATTTGTAGCCTTTCCTGATCAACGTCTGCTTGTATTCTCCCCATTAATGTTACATCTTCTGCGAACAAGGATACCTCTGACTGTATTCCTTCCGTCATGTAAATAACAAAAAGACACAATACCGTGACTGGAACACTACACAAATAACCCGCACATAAAAGAGAGAAGCTTACGACGACGTTTCGGTCCGACTTGGACCATTGACATTGACTTTGTCAATGGTCCAAATCGGACCGAAACGTCGTCGTAAGCTTCTCTCTTTTATGTGCGGGTTATTTGTGTAGTGTTCCGTCATATCATTCATGTTTACAATAAATAGCACCGGCCTGTGTGTGTGTGTGTGTGTGTGTGTGTGTGTGTGTGTGTGTGTGTGTGTGTGTGTGTGTGTGTGTGTGTGTGTGTGTGTGTGTGTGTGTGTGTGTGCATTTCGCATTCGGCATGTCCGTGTGGGTGCTTAAATAAGTGGCTTTGTTTGCGAGCGTGTGTGCGTGAGTAGCGGGCAGGGGGCCAGGGTGTGCATTAGCCAAGAGGGCCACACACTGGCACTATCATCGGCTGTCCATCAAGGTGCCACGACCCAGGACGAGCAACTGAACGGATAGGAGGTTTGGGTGAACGGGGAACAGGGAGAGGCAGGTGGAAGGGGAAGAGGGAAACGAAAGGTAAAACAAACAAGTGGGGAAAATACGAGGAAACCATGGAAATAATGGGATATGAGAGAGGGGAGAGAATGGGGCTGTTTTGTGACAGGGAATGGAGATGGAAGAGACAAAATGCCACGAGGACAGTGATTTTATTACTGGGATAGTTTATTGTGTACCCCATACCCATCCAGTGAAGACAGGTTAAGAGCATACCCATTCAGTGAAGACAACTTAAGAACATACCCATCCAGTGAAGACAGCTTAAGAATATACCCATCCAGTGAAGACAGCTTAAGAACATACCCATCCAGTGAAGACAGCTTAAGAACATACCCATCCAGTGATGGCAGCTTAAGAACATACCCATCCAGTGAAGACAGCTTAAGAACATACCCATCCAGTGAAGACAGCTTAAGAACATACCCATCCAGTGATGGCAGCTTGAGAACATACCCATCCAGTGATGGCAGCTTGAGAGCATACCCATCCAGTGATGGCAACTTGAGAGCGTACCCATCCATTGATGGCAACTTGAGAGCATACCCATCCAGTGATGGCAGCTTGAGAGCATACCCATCCAGTGATGGCAGCTTGAGAGCATACCCATCCAGTGACGGCAGTTTTGGAGCATACCCATCCTGTTGACGGTAGCAGTGGAGCATATAGATACACAAGACGTCTAGAAACTAGGCCTTGAAAAACAAGATTAATAGGAATACATTTGTGATATATTATTTACAAGTTTGTCATTTTAAAAGACCTCTTTTATCTTTTACAACACATTTTGGATATTTTCAAAATTTCTGGAATCTTACGAAAGCCTTATCTAATTTCTCAGTAAGAAGAATATTAAGTATAAAGTGCTAACAAAAACTGGCTCTGTGGCTGCCTGAATATTTAGTTTGATCATCACCCGTGTGTATGCCACACTGCCGGAAGTACTTACAGCCAGATTCAAATCTGCTGATCTGTTTACATTGCAAGTGGCTTCATAAATGTGTTTACCTTCGTTCTGTGTACCATAGTGGATTATAGATCGACTCAATCTTTTAACTATATTCCTATGATATTCTATTTCATCATTTAACTCTCTTAATGATATTTAATACTTGGTACAGATAAAGGTTATATAAAATTTCTTTCACAGCAATTTCTTAGATCAAGTTTTCAAATTCTTGTAGTTTTTGTGAGACAAAAACCACAAGAATTATCCATTAGTTCCATATTCTTTGATTATTTTTGTATATCTATACCTGACTTCCTAAATGAGAGTTTGTGATACGCGGAAAAAAATGTATATCTTGGTGCAATTAATCAGGGTGACGGTGGAGCCCAACACGCCTCAAGTTCCGGTAGCACACATGATTTACAAGTGACAATTTAAAAGTTGTAATGGTGGCTGCGGTTCACATGCTTGTCTGCGCTCGAGATATAAATTGCCTCGGTAAATTTGGTGTGTGGGGAGATTTGTTTGTGTGACTGGTGCACTCACTACTGTTTCACGGTGTGTGCGTGCGTGCGTAGATGGGTTCGTGTGTGCTGATGCATATGTACGCGCTCCCCTTATGCATTCACTTGATGTGTTAGTTTATTGACGAAACTCGAATTACTGAATCGTGCCCTGTACATAAATGTGCTTGGGTCAGTGTGTATTAACAAAGCTGTGGTGGCAGTGTTAGAGCTCCAGCTCTTATTAACCTTCACTCTTATAACATAGTTCCCATCCACCTGGGCTCTAGCTCTTCTTGAGTCCCTGTATAGAGCTTCCACAAATATTATGTCTCATCTGAGTGTTTAGCTGCCATATCTATCTTCATCTTCTGCTCCTTCCTGTTTTAGTCTTGTCATTTTCCACCTTGCAAGTGCTCTTGAGGTTCATCCCTTTTAGCCTTTCCATGTAGGCCATATTGTTTAGGCTGAGGACCAGTATTGCTCTCTGTTGTACCTTCCTTGCTTCAACTGTTTAGACTTCTAAAGTTCTATCTACTTAAACCTTCCTCCAGTAATGCAGATTCACCTCTCGTCTTCACTAAGTACCTGCTATTACCCCCTGCACACACAAACACAAGCACGCGCGCGCGTGCTCCATCACCCATTCACCCATTAACCCACTCAATCAGAAACCCACGCACAAACTCACCCTCTGCCTCCCATCCACCCAGTCCTACTACGCTGCCTGTATAATTATTTGCTATTTAAAGTTAGGTATCCCGTGACTTGGTTGGCAGCGCACTAACCCCACATACTGAGTGCCTATCGTTCGATCCCCGGCAAGGGTGGAAAGGTTGGGTATATTTCCTTACACATGCTGCCCCTGTTCACCTAGGATTTAATCAGGTACCTGGGTGTTGGTCGACAGTTGTGGGGGATCGCATCCCGAGGGGGGGGGTGATACTATACCTCAGATAGGGCTGGGCTTTGAAATGAGCTGAAGTAGGATAACAGTTCTTAACCTGTAAAATTTATTTGTGTATAAAAAAAATCCATGGGTCGGAGTGTATGTTGGTACCAACTGAGGTGGAAAAACCTTTCGGGTATCAAGTTATTCGCAGGGGTTAATAACAGTATATTAAAATACGATAACCTTTTCAAAAAGAACAGCTTAACCTCGTTATTATACCTTATAATATATTAACTTACGAGCTGTGTCACTTTTTGGATCTGGTGGCCTAGTCTTGCCTCCTTTGTGGGAGGTCAGGGAGGCTGTCTGAAGGGCTGTGTAAATAATATTATATTTACTGGGGTTTTTTGCTTTCAGATTTTCGAGGATTTTTATATAGTTTTTCACAGTTTGTGGTCTATTGAAACCTGCTTGTGTCATTTGAAAAAAAAATATTTAATTAAGATCAGTTAAGAGTAAAATAAGTTCAGAGTTCCAAAGGTAATAATAATGTTTATTTATAAATAACAAAAAGGCACAATACCGTGACTGGAACGATACACAAATAACCCGCACATAAAAGAGAGAAGCTTACGACGACGTTTCGGTCCGACTCGGACCATTGACAAAGTCACACTAACAGAGGTGGAGCAGGACGGCTATATATAGGCAGGAAGAGGTGGAGGTAGTAGTAGTAGTAGTAGTAGTAGTAGTAGTAGTAGTAGTAGTACAAGAATTGTATATAATACCGACAGGATGAAATGACACATGCACAACACCCGGGCATCCCCACCGTAGACGTTTCGCCATCCAGCCAGCCACTGGATGGAGAAACGTCCACAACAAAGACAACCAAACGCCTTTGCTGGAGTAAGCTCCAGCAAAGGCGCTCCTTGTCATCGTATCTGCTTGGACCTCCTCCTAGAGTTATCATTCAACTCCCCCCGTGGTTGTTTTACATCTTGTATCTCTTGTTCGCGATATTTTCATAATACATGTATGTGTATTTAACCAAATACTCTATGCTTAAGCTGCTGAGGAATGCCTTCAATGTTTAGTGACTGATACATCTTACGACCGGGGTGGTACCCATTAAGTTCACCTTGTCTGTGGTCAAACTTATCAGTGCACTATTTTTTTTTTCTAACTTGAGTCGCTGGAATCTGTGTGATAACTGGAAAAAATTACCCAGGGATGTTCAAGTTCATTATCCTCAGGAGGATGTCTAGCACACTACATGCACTGTGTTGTTAGTCACTGACAAGCGATTCTAAGACGTATGACTCTGGGAGCTGTGTGTAGAGGCGGGAGGCATTGATGATGGCTTCATTGCTGGGGTGATGGAGGCAAGTGCACCTGGGCAGTCTCAACGGGTTGCTCTGCTCTGTGTGACGTTCAAGAGACGGGCGTGGATGGGCGTCCGTCCTTGGTTAGAAACCAATCATAATGACGAATAAAGAGGCACTATACCGGGACTGGAACAGTACACAAACAACCCGCACACAGGAGAATGAAACTTATGACGACGTTTCGGTCCGAGATGGAAGAAACACTCGAGGTCATCAGCAGTTTCTGTAAAGATGCGGAGGTCTCACTGACAGCCTCACTAGTCAAAGATAAAGTCACAGTTGACTGACAGGGGATCGTGCTTCCACTAGACCTTCGAGCTAAATAACCCACGCAGGTTTAGCTCTTTATCAAATAGCGGAATGTTGTTTTTGTGAAGCTTCGCAGTTGCATTCCGTAAGGTGCTTGAATGAGTCATGCGAACACATGATTTAAATTAACCAAAGGCGTTTTATAAAGGCAAGGGTTGATTCACATGTGTAGAGCTTTATCAAGTCATTTACCTGGTAAAGTTTTACACAGAGAAACGTTGCCACAGTAAAAGTTATCTCTGTACCTGTTTCTTTCAGGTCTTGTTTCTACTTCACTTCCTCAGTGTTGCATGTTAACACAAGGTCCTCCAGTCATGACCTTACTACATACTTGCATTCAACATCTCCATCTTCTCTCTTTGTTTTTATTTCAACTTTCGAACTTCTCTCCTCCTCCTTATCCACTGCAGTTACTTTTTTTGTCACTCTCTCGATATCCTTCTGTCTCTCTTCCTCTCTTCAGTTTGCTCATCTCTCGAGTTGTGAAACAACTTTTGGCTCCTTGCTCTCCACTTTGATTACTCGTTTTTTTTCAGAGATGCAATTGGTTTCTTGACTCCTCTCCCTCTCCTCCTCTCCCTCTCCTCCTCTCCCTCTCCTCCTCTCCCTCTCTATCCCTTCCCACCCAACTCATACTGCAGGTACCTGATTTTTCCAGTCCTCACTGACTGTCCCTTTCATGATTTTCATTTTTTAATATATTTTTAAAGACAGTGTTTCCTCTTCTCACTTTCTTATTTTTTTCAAGGTGTTTATATTATTTTTATCTGCCTTGGCTTGTCCTTTTTCTTTCATCTGGATAATAGAGGAGAAGGAGCACATGACGGGTTGGAGGCCGAGTCGCATTCTGGCGACCGGAGGATCGAGCCTCTACCACTCCTTGTGCTGGGTGTCTCATTCAGGTTTAGCGCATCATGAAGGATAATACAGTACAGCATAATTTAGTTTCTTTTTCGGTTTGTTTAGTAAATATAGTAAATATATCTGTTAAACTTTTTATTTATATCGGACCCACGCTAGTGGATGTTGCTTGATACACGACACGTGTTACTGTGTGAAGTGACGGTGGTACTGTGTTCCACACTGGTTGCTTGTGTTCACACTGGTTGCTTGTGTTAACACTGGTTGCTTGTGTTAACACTGGCTGCTTGTGTTAACACTGGTTGCTTGTGTTAACACTGGCTGCTTGTGTTAACACTGGTTGCTTGTGTTCACACTGGTTGCTTGTGTTAACACTGGTTGCTTGTGTTAACACTGGCTGCTTGTGTTAACACTGGCTGCTTGTGTTAACACTGGCTGCTTGTGTTAACACTGGCTGCTTGTGTTAACACTGGCTGCTTGTGTTAACACTGGCTGCTTGTGTTAACACTGGTTGCTTGTGTTAACACTGGCTGCTTGTGTTAACACTGGCTGCTTGTGTTAACACTGGCTGCTTGTGTTAACACTGGCTGCTTGTGTTAACACTGGCTGCTTGTGTTAACACTGGTTGCTTGTGTTAACACTGGCTGCTTGTGTTAACACTGGTTGCTTGTGTTAACACTGGCTGCTTGTGTTAACACTGGCTGCTTGTGTTAACACTGGCTGCTTGTGTTAACACTGGCTGCTTGTGTTAACACTGGCTGCTTGTGTTAACACTGGCTGCTTGTGTTAACACTGGCTGCTTGTGTTAACACTGGCTGCTTGTGTTAACACTGGCTGCTTGTGTTAACACTGGCTGCTTGTGTTAACACTGGGTGTTCACACTGGCTGCTTGTGTTCACACTGGTTGCTTGTGTTAACACTGGGTGTTCACACTGGCTGCTTGTGTTAACACTGTGTATAACACAGGGTGTTCACACTGGTTGTTTGTGTTAACACAGGGTGTTCACACTGGCTGCTTGTGTTAACACTGTGTATAACACAGGGTGTTCACACTGGCTGCTTGTGTTAACACTGTGTTAACACAGGGTGTTCACACTGGCTGCTTGTGTTAACACTGTTAACACAGGGTGTTCACACTGGCTGCTTGTGTTAACACTGTGTATAACACAGGGTGTTCACACTGGCTGCTTGTGTTAACACTGGGTGTTCACACTGGCTGCTTGTGTTAACACTGGGTGTTCACACTGGCTGCTTGTGTTAACACAGGGTGTTCACACTGGATGCTTGTGTTAACATTGTGTATAACACAGGGTGTTCACACTGGCTGCTTGTGTTAACACAGGGTGTTCACACTGGTTGTTTGTGTTAACACTGGGTGTTCACACTGGCTGCTTGTGTTAACACAGGGTGTTCACACTGGCTGCTTGTGTTAACACTGGGTATTCACACTGGCTGCTTGTGTTAACATTGGGTGTTCACACTGGCTGCTTGTGTTAACACAGGGTGTTCACACTGGCTTCTTGTGTTAACACTGGTTGCTTGTGTTGACACTGGGTGTTCACACTGGCTGCTTGTGTTAACACTGGGTGTTCACACTGGCTGCTTGTGTTAACACAGGGTGTTCACACTGACTGCTTGTCTTAACACTGGGTGTTCACACTGGCTGCTTGTGTTAACACAGGGTGTTCACACTGGCTGCTTGTGTTAACACAGGGTGTTCACACTGGATGCTTAAGTTAACACAGGGTGTTCACACTGGCTGCTTGTGTTAACATTGGGTGTTCACACTGGCTGCTTGTGTTCACACTGTTTGTGTTAACACAGGGTGTTCACACTGGCTGCTTGGGTTCACACTGCGTTAACACTGGGTGTTCACACTGGCTGCTTGTGTTAACACTGGGTGTTCACACTGGCTGCTTGTGTTAACACTGGGTATTCACACTGGCTGCTTGTGTTAACACTGGGTGTTCACACTGGCTGTTTGTATTAACATTGGGTGTTCGCACTGGCTGCTTGTGTTAACACTGGGTATTCACACTGGCTGCTTGTGTTAACACTGGGTATTCACACTGGCTGCTTGTGTTAACTTTGGGTGTTCACACTGGCTGCTTGTGTTAACACAGGATGTTCACACTGGCTTCTTGTGTTAACACTGGTTGCTTGTGTTCACTCTGGTTGCTTGTGTTCACACTAGCTGCTTGTTTTAACACTGGGTGTTCACACTGGCTGCTTGTGTTAACACTGGGTGTTCACACTGGCTGCTTGTGTTAACACTGGGTGTTCACACTGGCTGCTTGTGTTAACACTGGGTGTTCACACTGGCTGCGTGTGTTAACACTGGGTATTCACACTGGCTGCTTGTGTTAACGTTGGGTGTTCACACTGGCTGCTTGTGTTAACACTGGGTGCTTACACTGGCTGCTTGTGTTAACACAGGGTGTTCACACTGGCTGCTTGTGTTAACACTGGGTGTTCACAGTGGCTGTTTGTGTTCACACTGGTTGCTTGTGTTAACACTGGTTGCTTGTGTTCATACTGGCTGCTTGTGTTCACACTGGCTGCTTATGTTAACACACGGTGTTCACACTGGCTTCTTGTGTTCACACTGGTTGCTTGTGTTAACACAGGGTGTTCACACTGGCTTCTTGTGTTCACACTGGCTGCTTTTGTTCACGCTGGTTGCTTGTGTTAACACTGGGTGTTCACACTGACTGCTTGTGTTCACACTGGTTGCTTGTGTTAACACAGGGTGTTCACACTGGCTTCTTTTATTTACACTGGTTGCTTGTGTTCACGCTGGTTGCTTGTGTTCACACTAGCTGCTTGTTTTAACACTGGGTGTTCACACTGGCTGCTTGTGTTCACACTGATTACTTGTGTTCACACTGGTTGCATGTGTTCACATTGGTTGCTTGTTTTAACACTGGGTGTTCACACTGGCTTCTTGTGTTCACACTGGTTGCTTGTGTTCACAGTGGCTGCTTGTGTTCACACTGGCTGCTTGTATTCACACTGGCTGCTTGTGTTCACACTGGCTGCTTGTGTTCACACTGGCTGCTTGTGTTCACACTGGTTGCTTGTGTTCACACTGGCTGCTTGTGTTCACACTGGCTGCTTGTGTTCACACTGGCTGCTTGTGTTCACACTGCCTGCTTGTGTTCACACTGGCTCCTTTTGTTAGCACTGGGTGTTCCACACTGGCTGTTTGTGTTAACACTGGATGTTCACACTAGCTACTTGTGTTCACACTAGCTACTTGTGTTCACTCTGGCTACTTGTGTTCACTCTGGCTACTTGTGTTCACACTGGCTACTTGTGTTCACACTGGCTACTTGTGTTCACTCTGGCTACTTGTGTTCACACTGGCTACTTGTGTTCACACTAGCTACTTGTGTTCACACTGGCTACTTGTGTTCACTCTGGCTACTTGTGTTCACACTAGCTACTTGTGTTCACACTGGCTACTTGTGTTCACTCTGGCTACTTGTGTTCACTCTGGCTACTTGTGTTCACACTGGCTACTTGTGTTCACACTAGCTACTTGTGTTCACACTGGCTACTTGTGTTCACACTAGCTACTTGTGTTCACACTGGCTACTTGTGTTCACACTAGCTACTTGTGTTCACACTAGCTACTTGTGTTCACTCTGGCTGCAACCTAAGACTGCAGGTTGCAGGGTTGCATATGGAAATTTTATTCTCGGGAATATGGACAGTATCTGTAACATAGTCTTACTTTCTTTCCATTGTCTCTTTCTCGTCCCATTCTTCTGTCTCTCTTTCCCTTGTTTCATTCTCTCCTATTTTTTCCTTCAAATGATTTTTCCCCCGTATCTTTTATTCCATCTGTTTCGTTCTTTCTTGTCTATTGTGTTACTTGTCATGTTCCATTTTTCTCTTACACTAATTTCATTCTCTTCTTGCTATTTCTCTTCCACGTTTTTCTTTCTGTTGACTTTAGTATCATTTCATATCCCAGTTATTTCTCTCTTTCAACCTTGCGTCGTCTTGCTCATTCTTTCTTCATCTCCTTTTTTTACTGTTCTTATTTGCATTTTCTTCTGTTTTGCATTATGCGAACGTTTGTAGTCATGGTCTTGACAGTGTTGTGTGGTCTTGACAGTGTAATGTGATCTTGACAGTGTAATGTGGTCTTGACAGTGTAATGTGGTCATGACAGTGTAATGTGGTCATGACAGTGTAATGTGGTCATGACAGTGTTGTGTGGTTTTGACAGTGTTGTGTGGTCTTGACAGTGTAATGTGGTCATGACAGTGTAGTGTGATCTTGACAGTGTAGTGTGGTCTTGACAGTGTAGTGTGGTCTTGACAGTGTAGTGTGGTCTTGGCAGTGTAGTGTGGTCTTGGCAGTGTAGTGTGGTCTTTACAGTGTGGTGCGGTCTTGACAGTGAAGTGTGGTCTTGACGGTGAAGTGTGATCTTGACAGTGTAATGTGGTCTTGACACTTTAGTATGGTCTTGACAGTGTAGTGTGGTCTTGACAGTGTAGTGTGGTCTTGACAGTGTAGTGTGGTCTTGACAGTGTAGTGTGGTCTTGACGGTGTAGTGTGGTCTTGACAGTGTAATGTGATCTTGACATTGTAATGTGGTCTTGACACTGTAATATGGACTTGACAGTGTAGTGTGGTCTTGGCACTGTAGTATGGTCTTGACAGTGTAGTGTGGTCTTGACAGTGTAGTGTGGTCTTGACAGTGTAGTGTGGTCTTGACGGTGTAGTGTGGTCTTGACAGTGTAATGTGATCTTGACATTGTAATGTGGTCTTGACACTGTAATATGGACTTGACAGTGTAGTGTGGTCTTGGCACTGTAGTATGGTCTTGACAGTGTACTGTGGTTTTGACACTGTAGTGTGGTCTTGACACTGTAGTGTGGTCTTGAAAGTGTAGTGTGATCTTGACAGTGTAGTGTGGTCCTGACAGTGTAGAGTGGTCCTGACGGTGTAGTGTGGTCCTGACAGTGTAGTGTGGTCTTGACAGTGTAGTGTGGTCCTGACAGTGTAGTGTGGTCCTGAGAGTGTAGTGTGGTCTTGATATTGTAGTGTAGTCTTGGCAGTGTAGTGCGGTCTTGACAGTGTAGTGCGGTCTTGACAGTGTAGTGTGGTCTTGACAGTGTAGTGTGGTTTTGACAATGTTGTGTGGTCCTGGCAGTGTAGTGTGGACCTGGCAGTGTAATGTGGTCCTGGCAGTGTAGTGTGGTCCTGGCAGTGTAGTGTGGTCCTGGCAGTGTAGTGTGGTCCTGGCAGTGTAGTGTGATCCTGCCAGTGTAGTGTGGTCCTTGCAGTGTAGTGTAGTCCTGGCAGTGTAGTGTGGTCCTGACAGTGTACTGTGGTCCTGGGAGTGTAGTGTGGTCCTGGCAGTGTAGTGTAGTCCTGGCAGTGTAGTGTGGTCCTGACAGTGTACTGTGGTCCTGGGAGTGTAGTGTGGTCCTGGCAGTGTAGTGTGGTCCTGGCAGTGTAGTGTGGTCCTGGCAGTACAGTGTGGTCCTGACAGTGTAGTGTGGTCCTGATAGTGTAGTGTGGTCCTGGCAGTGTAGTGTGGTCCTGGCAGTGTAGTGTGGTCCTGGCAGTGTAGTGTGATCCTGACAGTGTGGTGTGGTCCTGGCAGTGTAGTGTGATCCTGACAGTGTAGTGTGGTCCTGGCAGTGTAGTGTGGTCCTGACAGTGTAGTGTGGTCCTGACTGTGTGGTGTGGTCCTGGCAGTGTAGTGTGGTCCTGACAGTGTAGTGTGGTCCTGGCAGTGTAGTGTGGTCCTGGCAGTGTAGTGTGATCCTGACAGTGTAGTGTGGTCCTGGCAGTGCAGTGTGGTCGTGGCAGTGTAGTGTGGTCCTGGCAGTGTAGTGTGGTCCTGGCAGTGTAGTGTGGTCCTGGCAGTGTAGTGTGGTCCTGACAGTGTAGTGTGGTCCTGGCAGTGTAGTGTGGTCCTGGCAGTGTAGTGTGATCCTGCCAGTGTAGTGTGGTCCTTGCAGTGTAGTGTGGTCCTGGCAGTGTAGTGTGGTCCTGACAGTGTAGTGTGGTCCTGGCAGTGTAGTGTGGTCCTGGCAGTGTAGTGTGGTCCTGGCAGTGCAGTGTGGTCCTGACAGTGTAGTGTGGTCCTGATAGTGTAGTGTGGTCCTGGCAGTGTAGTGTGGTCCTGGCAGTGTAGTGTGGTCCTGGCAGTGTAGTGTGATCCTGACAGTGTGGTGTGGTCCTGGCAGTGTAGTGTGATCCTGACAGTGTAGTGTGGTCCTGGCAGTGTAGTGTGGTCCTGACAGTGTAGTGTGGTCCTGGCAGTGTAGTGTGGTCCTGACTGTGTGGTGTGGTCCTGGCAGTGTAGTGTGGTCCTGACAGTGTAGTGTGGTCCTGGCAGTGTAGTGTGATCCTGACAGTGTAGTGTGGTCCTGGCAGTGCCAAGTGGTCGTGGCAGTGTAGTGTGGTCCTGGCAGTGTGGTGTGGTCCTGGCAGTGTAGTGTGATCCTGACAGTGTAGTGTGGTCCTGGCAGTGTGGTGTGATCCTGACAGTGTAGTGTGGTCCTGGCAGTGCCAAGTGGTCCTGGCAGTGTGGTGTGATCCTGACAGTGTAGAGCCTTTTCCTTAAGACTTGGCAGTCTTGAAGGCTTAATTTCGTTAAAGATTCTTAAGTATCCTTAAACATTATTATTCTCTTTCGTTTTTCCCTAACCCCTCATTCTTTATTCCAACTTTCTCATCCTACTTCCCTAAAGCCTCCCTCTCTCTCTCTCCCTCTCACAATGTCTCAAGTAGCTTTGTTAAAGCGGAAACTTTGGCTAGCTTTAAAAAAAAAAAAGTGGATTGTTATGTGATTACGGGGGTTGCGAGTTAGACCTGACTAGCATGGGCCAGTGGACCTGCTGCAGTGGTATAAACCTTGGTAATTGATACCCACAAATTGGTTTAGAAAGAGACATGAGCCAACGCTAGGACATATTTATTAGAAAACGTTTCGGTGCTGGGACCTTGATCACTTCTAACATGCTTTTAGAAATGATCAATGTCCCAGGACCGAAACTTTTTCTAGTAAATGTGTCCTAGTGTTTGTTCATGTGTCTTTCTAAGCCACCTGCTGCAGTGCTCCTTTCCAATGTTACCTTTGCTTTCCATCTTTTCCCTCATTTTGCTTTTCTCTTCTCCAGCTTTCATATGTCAGTCTGCTGCCGTTTCCTCTCCGGTTCTCCCCCTCCCGTCTCTTCCTCTCTTATATTCTGCGGGAGAGGAAAAGAAAGAGACAGACAGACAAACAAAGCGAGGAGAAAATAATACCCATGCTTTAGTTTAACCTTAAAGTTAAATCATTTCATCTGGTATCAAAGAAGCGCTGATTGATACTGGCAATAAATTTTTGATTACCACTGATTAGGAAACCGAGTGAAGCAGGGAGATGAAAGAGTGAGGAATCGTTCATAAAAGATGAAGTATAATCCTAAAATGTGTATGATGAAAGAAATTTCACAGTCGTAGTGGGTAGCAGGGCTGCTATAACATATAATTTGAATAATGCCCATGAAATGAAGATATAATAATAATATCATTAATGATAATCTTTTAAGACCACGTGTATGTTATCATAATCGGAACGTCGTCATTACAGTCTGAATGCCTCTGATATTACAAAAGAAATTTGAGTATAATTGCAACTATTTGATTATTACACTAGTGACTTTCTCGTTTCAGTTTTTGAGAGCGGAGAGCGGTTGTGTCGACCGAGGGGATTACTCAGGCTTATCTGTCTCTCTGCGTCTCTTAATTTCCAGACAGCCTTGTATGAAAGAGAGAGAGAGAGCACGGGAGGGGGAAGCATAAGAGAAAGACCGAGAGCACTAGAGAGCGATTTAAAGCACCAGAGAGCGAGAGAATATGCAAGAGATCAATTGAAAGCTCACAAGAGCAAGTGATAAAGCAAGAAAGCACAAAAGAGCAAGCAAGGTCGAGAGGAGAGAGAGCCAGCCTCACAGTGTTGCCTCACTCCTTGGCGATGATATACCGCCTCAGGTGGAGATAAAACCGCCGCATGTGTCAAAGGTGGCGGCGGTGGCAGCAATCAATAAAATGTATGTAAGGAAGAGAAATAAATATTGAGAAACACTTCGAAAAATGTCAAGGTCTTGATCTGCAAGAATTTGGAGTAGTGACGAGCTGGGCACGTCACCACTGCAAGACGCACCAAGAAGAATAACAAAGATAAGATTTTTATTTTCTGATGATTGTAAAACTGTTTGATTTAAGAGACTTTAGAAGTGAATACTTTGAATCCTAACCGTCAAGCTTTCCAGAGCTCAAAGTCGGTTCAATAATTTAGACTGAGATACTGGAGTTTAGGAGGGAAGTGTTGGTGATGAGACAGAAGGTTGAGGAGTGTTGGAGAGGTAACGTGAGGGAGGCGAGGTGAGTGGGGTAAGGAAGGGAAGAGAAGGGAGGAAATTTTGGATATAGGGAGGTCTGAAGAGAAAGGAACAAGAGTCGAAGAGGAGAGAAGAAGAGTGGATAGGCAGTAGGAGGGAAAGGAAAAGTGAATAGAGAGAGGGGCGAGAGAAAAGAGAAGAAAAATGTGAGAGTAGATAGAGATATGGAGTGTTAATGTTGTGACGTTTGCGCATTAAATCACGTTTTATATATACTGTGGACATATTGCATACCTGCGTTATTATAAGAGTGTCTTAGGAAGCGAGCTGGATGGGGTGGAGTTATATGGATAGGAATGGGACATTGTGGTCTGAAGGGGAGTTAAATGACATGTTAAGGTGTGGCTTGGAGTAGAAAGATATGATAGGAATAGCTTAAAATGGTTGGTAAGCTTGTGTGTGTTTTTTTTTTTCGGGGGAAGGGGGGGTTTACTGAACAAGTAGTGATGGCGGGAAAAGATTGGGCTGGATTAGGAGGCAGAGGGGACGGGAGGGAGAGATTGGGTAGAATATGAGGAGAGTGGGAGATGAGAAGTAATGAGATGTATGTAGGTGCTGCAGGTGTTTTGAGGTTCACAGTTGGTAGTTTCTTCACCTCTCTCCTATCCCCTCCAAGTGATGTAACATACAGGGTTTATATATATATATATATATATATATATATATATATATATATATATATATATATATAGATAGATAGATAGATAGATAGATAGATAGATAGATAGGTAGGTAGATAAATGGATTGCAACATTTGGGCTTTAGATTAAATTACGTTTCAATGAGTCGAAGACAGACAAGTCTCTGTGAAGGGCTAAAGGTGAAGTGAGGATAGATGAAAAAGTGTTTTCATCAGTGCCAGGGCATGACCTAGATGCAGGAGTGCTGTGCCTGGGTATTTTGCTATGGCACGACCAAGCTGCAGGGTACATTGCTTCAGTTACTTTGGACTTAGCTCTTGGGCACAGGTCATTAATGTGGAAGTGTGTGCACAGCATTCATTTTTGTGCTCAACTTATATTGGGGTAACATGAAAATAGCGGATGTCTCTTACAGTGTCCATGTTGCTTATTACAAGGATACGTTTTACATAATTTATGTTTACAAAATATTCGTGCATCTTCCCACATGTAGGTTGTGAGTCGCTGCAATACTGTGGAACACAACTTTTGGAGGATGGAACGAAAAACTGGATGTGCTGAGATCATGGGCTTTAGTGTATATTTTACCTAAGACCCGAGTTTCTTCGAACCTACTTGGACGGAGCTGTAGAGGGACAACTTCATATTGGAGTACGACTTCATATTAGGTCTGCAGAATAGGGGTTTCCTTAGTGGTGAGTAGTGTAGATAGTAGGTCTGCCCATCTCTTGCACATACCAATAGAATGAGTTACTGGCCTAGGCCTAGTTTCGCTAGTGACCGGTAGATGCAGCCCCCCCCCCCCCGATCAGTCTACATGGCCTGTCCTGTGTCTCACTCTGTGCACACCTGACCTTCCGTCAAGACCTACTCCATGGACTGGCTCCTTGGATGCACTCTAACTGCGTCTGCCTGTGTACCCATCAGTTAATAAAAAACACACTACTCAGTAGTGTTTTGTGTTCAACCTCCTACGTACCCTACTATCTACCAGACTACCGAAGAGAAGGAAAACAGCAGCGGAGTGTAACAAGGTTGGCGAGAAATGTTTCAGTGGTTCAGGAGGTACCTGAAAGACAAGATAATTCTGGATGTGAGGTGCAGCAGGAGACTCCATAAGGAGATCCTTAAGGATGATTCTTGTTTATTTTATATAAGCGTCACGAAGGAAACGACTTCTACATGTCAATCATTGCACGTGTTGAAAGGTTGATGAAGTTTTGTACATGTCACTCCTTGCACGCGGTTGAAGGCTGATGAAGTTAAGAAAGAAAAACGACAGCGCATTAAATGGAAAGCAAGTAACTAGATGCATTCGACAAAATGTAACTTAACCTCTGTCTCTCTCCTAAATCGCACATAAACACCATAACATCAGCAGTGTATGTATGACTGACTACTGCAAGAACAACCATCAGGAATCTAAATAGGAAACCATTGAAGGAGCTTCACACCATGTATGTTAAAGGAAGCCTCGAGTATGCATGGAGTCTACACTTTATTTACTAACAGACAGGGGCATGAATTATAATGAAAGGGTAAAGGTGCTGAACGTCAAGTTCCTGGAAATGTTAAGAGTTAAGTACAACGTGATTACGACGTACAAACTTCTGTGAGACATAGACAGTGTAGATGATTGACTAAGTGCCAACGGTAGGACCTGGACCAAAGGTTATAGCTATATGGGTCGGACTAAATCAAAGTAATAGTTACATGGGTGGGACCAAGGGGGGCATAGGTAGAAGTTGAACACTAGGAAGCATGATAACTGATGCACACATGAACAAAAACCACTTACTACTCATAGGAGACTTCAGTATAAATCTCCTGCAAGACCAGGACCCACATGTAACTGAATTCACAAATACTATGAGTAACTGCTTGTTGCTACCAACAGTAACAAAACCTACAAGAATCTCTGAGGCTAGTGTTTCCCTATTAGACCACATCTGGACCAACACCATATTCCCTCTAAAATCAGGAATAATCACAGATAACACCACAGACCACTACCCTACCTTTCTCATAACCAATCTAGGTAAATTACCTCTAGACACTACTGAAGTTACCTTCAGACTTCATAATGATACAGCCATTAATAACTTCACATCAGCAATGACAAACATCGACTGGCAAACTGAGCTAGAAATCTATACAGATACTGACGAATGTATTAATAATTTTCTAAAGAAGACCCAATACCTCTATAACAAGCACTGCCTTTAAAAAACTAAATAGATCACAGCTAAGTGATTGAACAGTCCCTGGCTGACACCCAGCATCCTCAAATCCATAAATATAAAGCGCTTATATGAAAAACAGTACAGAATGGGTCAAATAACCAAGGACCAAACAAAACGTTACTCGTCAGTCCTAACCAGCCTGAAAGAAAGGCAAAAAAATTGTATTATGAGAACAGATTATCCAACTTAAAAGTTGATATAAAAAGACCTGGAAAACCCTGTCTGAAATTCTAGGAACAAAAAAGATATCAGGAAACGGATCAGTCACATTAACAAAACCAGATGAACCCCCACTCCCACCGACTGAAACAGCAAACAGACTCAATGTTTTCTTCTCCACCATAGGAAAAAAAAACTGGCGAGTAAAATCCCAAGCTCAAATACCCTACCTAATGACTACCTCACTGACACCTACCCGAACACACTGTTCCTAGCTCCGACCAACCCAACAGAAATCTCACTTATTATCAACACACTAAAGAACAAGACAGGAGATGTAAATACCTTACCATTCTTTATATACAAAAAAGCTTCACAAGTACTGTCACCAGTTATTGCAAAACTCTTTAACAAATCCTTCGAATCCTCTACCTTCCCTACAGTTCTCAAAATAGCGAGGGGTCACCACAATACATAAAGGAGGAGATCAAGCAGACCTGAATAACTATAAGCCAATATCCAACTTTCCCGTTCTCCCTAAAATCTTTGAAAAATTCATTCATAAGCGAATCTATTCCTACCTCATTTCCCACAACATACTCAACCCCTGTCAGTTTGGGTTCAGGCTTAATAAAAATACGAATGATGCTATTATACACATGTTTGAACTAATATACACTGCACTCAAGAAAAAAAGAAGTCCCATTGGGAATCTTCATTGATTTATGTAAAGCTTTTGATACAGTTGACCATGATTTGTTGCACATAAAATTATCACACTATGGTATAAGAGGGCACTCCCTCAGCTACTTAAAGTCATACCTTAGCAACAGAAGCCAATATGTGTACACAAATGGAGCAAACTCTTCCACGAAACCAATTACAGTTGGTGTCACACAGGGAAGTGTCCTTGGCCCTCTTCTCTTTCTCATTTACTTAAACTACCTACCAAATGTATCTCAACTACTCAAACCCATACTATTTACAGATGACACTACATACGTTTTCTCTCATCCAAGCCCAGTCATACTAGCCAATACTGTAAATACTGAATTACAGAAAATGTCTACCTGGATGATGATTAACAAGCTTACTCTCAATATTGACAAAACCTACTTCATTCGGTTTGGGAGCAGAACTACAGATGTTCCTCTTAACATAATGATAAACGGATAACTTATCACAAAGCTCACAGAGGGTAATTACATTCTTAGGAATTCACCTTGATAATAGACTCAAATTCCAAACACATGTACAACAAATTTCCAAGAAAATCTCCAAGACCGTAGGCATACTATCGAAGATACGGTACTATGTTCCACAATCAGCTCTCCTTGCCCTATATCACTCACTCATTTATTCTTATCTCACCTATGGAATCTGTGCATGGGGCTCAACAACAATAAATCATCTCAGACCATTAATTACCCAACAAAAGGCTGCAGTCAGAATGATAACAAATTCCCCCTCCAGGCAGCATACTCCACCAATATTTAAAACTCTAAACTTACTCACTGTACAAAACATCCATACTTATTATTGTGCCTACTACGTAGAACACTAAACTCAGATATAAACCCTCCCCTCAAACTTCTCTTTAACAACCTCAACAGAACACACGTCCATAACACAAAGCACAGATCACTCTTTGATGTTCCTCGTCTCCATCTCACACTATGTAAAAACTCAATGCACATAAAAGGCCCAAAAATTTGGAATTCATTACCTGTGAATACGAAAGAAACACTGTTTATCAATTCAGGACTTCTTAAAAAACACTTACTCACCCAAAACTAAATAAATATTGAATAACTGTATTTCATAGATGTATAACCTGTGACCCTATGAAACTATGTATTTAATTGTAATGCTATAAATTTGTACAACCATAATGCTTCATAATTGAAATGTTCAAATTTCATTGTTTAAAATACTCAATTGTACTTCATACTGTAAATTGTTTACTGTAATTTTTACCACTGAATCTATCTTTAAGTTAATTTTAAGCCTGCCCATAATGCTCTGCATACAAGGGACTTTTGGCATGTACACCCAACTATTATAATTCCTTGCACAACTATGTATCATGTCCAAATAAAAATTATTATTATTATTATTATTATTATTATTATTATTATTATCAACCACGGGAACGTTACAAAGCAGTTTTAGAAACTAGACTGCCAATTTATTATTGTTTAAGAGGCGGGACCTGGAGCTCTGCACCCCTCAGTGACACACACACACACACACACTCGCAAATACAACAGGCCTAGTGTCTAATCGACATGTGCCTAGGACAAAATGGTAACTAACACACACACACACACAAACGTGCGCACGCACTCAAACGAGCCTCCTCACTCCAGCTAACCTTATTACAGTAATACAATTTACATTTTGTCATTGAGTGAGTGTCTCACGGTGTTCTTCCCCTTGTTGTCCTCTCATCTCTTATGGACATCACGTCGTGCCTAGCTGCTCCACCACCAGGCACACCCTAGGATCAAAAGATGCAGGGGTGGCTCAGCCATATCCATGCGTGGCACAAGAATGTGGAATTCTCTTGATGCCCTGGACATGTTCAGCTCTTGGCACCACATCATAAATGTTTGTTTTTGTGTATCGTTCCAGTCACGGTATTGTGCCTTTTTGTTATTTATTTGTTTTTTTCCCATTCCATGGAAGTCGCCACTAAACTAATTCTTGGTTTATTGAGTAGTGGACACACACACACACACACACACACACACACACACACACACACACACACACACACACACACACACACACACACACACACACACACACACACACACACACACACACAGGCCTAGTGTCTAATCGACATGTGCCTAGGACAAAATGGTAACTAACACAAACTTCACCCACGGTCACACATTTGTAAATGATCCTGCTCCTCTCTGTGTAGCTTGTAATGTGCCGTTAACTTCTAATATATTTCAGTGGGATGCCCGTGGTTAAGGCCTTTTGGCCTTCATCGGTATTGGGATTTTTATAAACATCTGATGCCTGCAAGGGCATTGGGAAGAGGGATTTTTAACGCTTGTGTGATCCATTAACTTAGTGTCTGTTTTTATGATTGAGTCTTATTAGGGGCGAGGTCAATGATTAGCGTTAAATATATGATCATATTTTGGAAGGTCTTCTGTAAGGAAGTCTAAAATATGAGCTTGTCTTGAGCGCTAATCAGATTATTGATGTGATTAAATTGTACAGTTTAGACTGTAAATTTGTGTTCAATGATATATTGTACGTAAATATATTTGGCATGTCTGTGAGTAATTCTTAATCTTCTCTAATGAGCAATTTGTACATGGACTACTTTTCAAACCAAAATACTCAAAAGCATCCATCCTTTCATACTAAATGGCTGAAATATGTGGATATATTCTGTCTGTGGCCCTATATTAAGAGTCTTGAGCATTTTTTTCCAAGATTAAACCCGCTGATTCCTTTCCTTAAGTCACTATGGAATGAAACAAATAGAATATCTCTCTCTCTTTCTCTCTCTACTAGCCTCTACAAGCAGTACACATATTATTGTATGATCCAGTGGTTAAGAGCGTCGTAAGTTTTCGCTCGCCATGAGGCCGGCTATATATATATATATATATATATATATATATATATATATATATATATATATATATATATATATATATATATATATATAGTACAACATTTGTGTTGACAGTGCGTCGCAACTAACATATGTTCAAATATACATTATTACTCGAATCCATACTTCGTGTTTTTAAGAGCTCTTAGGATTTGTAGCCCTGAGTTTTATGATGGAGAAGTTAGAAAAATCTATGAAAGTGTATGTAACTTACAAGATCCACGAGCGTTTATTGATGTTTATTTCAAAACAATTTCAAGACAGACCCCAACATTAATTATAAGCTTGAGAACTTGTTGGTTTTACCACATAATGACAGTCTCTCACACCTTCCACAAGCTTTGAATACTTCCATGTTAAAGTTACGTTGAAATATGACAGTATTGTAAAATAAAAACAAATAATTAAAAAATCCAAAGTATATTTGGGTTGAGTATACTCCATTCTTGGTAAAAGCTGTGTTAGCTTTTATGTAGGATAAACTGGTAAGTGACTTGACCAGACTTAAACAGCATAAATATGCAGTAATTACTGGACAAGAATTCAGTGCTCTGTTCATTCATGTGAGAGATATAGGTCACTGTTTACACTTGACTAATGCCAAAGAATTACTTTTATGTAATTCTACAGTTCAGTGAAATATTGTGGAAACATCACTCATTAAGCGTGATGGACAATATATTTCAAATTTGTGTTCTGATATCGATAAACCTGACAGTTTCATAGTCCAGAATATTGTTCATAATTTTTTAAGGTAAAAATATTTTTCACAAAAATACAGATTATGTTCTTTGTTAAAAGAACAATTTGTCTTAAACTTTATACATATGTTGGACATATGTATGTGTGTGGGAGGTTGTATTTTGGAGTCACGTTCATGGAGTGGGCCAGTGAACATACTGCAGTGCTCTTCCTTTCTTATGTTTTTTTTTAAGTTGAGGGCCTGAAATGTTTAATAACTTGTATTACACACACACACACACACACACACACACACACACACACACACACACACACAGCTAAGCTTTAAAATGACCGTTAATTGAGGTAAGACAACAGCTTTTAGAGTGTAAAACAATGAAAGAACTTTCATATGTAATCGTGCAGAGGACTTAAATGCAGAGAGTGAGAGAGAGAGAGAGAGAGACCGTGAGCTACCGGACAGTAGACACCACACTGCTGTGTCTGGAAGCGCTGTTATTGCTAGTCGAGGAACGATTACTGAGTGGTTGAGATGGAATATATGAGAGTAGGAAATAATATGCTGAAATATGCTGGTGGGGCCAGTTTTACTTTGATATAACATCGGGTATGCTAGGGCGAATGATACGACCAGGCCGCCTTTTTGTTACATCTGTTGTAGACGAGGTATTGCCTCAGTGCGACGAGCCTAGACTGTCGCTGATGTCTTAGCGTATTGCTTTAAGCTTTGTATTCTGCTCTGAAACATGAATATATATTGCTTTCAGTTTGAATATTCTGCTTTGAAGCTGAGTACATTTTGTTGAATATGAATGCATTCCTTTGAGGACAGGTGCATAGTTTTTGATTGAGTATATTACTTTGAAGCTTAGATATTTTCTTTGAAGGCTAGTTCTTGGCCTTGAAGCTTGGTTCACAGCTCTGAAGGTGAGTTTATAGTTTTAAAGGTCAACATATGGCTTCGTAACTGAGTATATACTTTTAAAGCTTAGTATATTCCTTTGAAGCTGTGTGTACAGCTCTGAATCTGAATATATGAATATGGCTTTGAAGCTCTAAGTATATTTCTGGTATGGTATGAAATTTTGTAAATTCTGCCCATTGTAAACAAGTATATGTATATGGTTCTGAAAGTGGGGAATATATATGAAATAAGATACACCACATATTCTCTAAAATGATAACTCCATTTGTATATATATGATCTAGGAGCGATGACTAACCTTTTGGGTCCACAATAGTAAATTTTAAAACATAATTATGAAAACTCACCTAAGATTGCTAAATTGACATTATCTTCAGAGAAGTTGGGCAGTGAGGAACCTGATATAATAGAGTTGGGACACAGCTTCTGGACCATAAGTTTATACGATGCATTAGTGAAAATGGTTGGGTCATATTAGAAGCTGCCTAACATGGACCAGTAGAGCAGGTACCTTTATTTTTATGTTCTTATTTAAATTGCTGGTTTACTTCCTTCCATGTCAGAAACTCTCAAGATTGTGAGTGGTTCATTAGCGTTTTCAAGAGTCTAGAGCTGGAAGTTTTGATTAGTTCCTTGTGCAACATCCCCACATCAGGAATTCAATTATGACTGTACCCGGCACAGGCGCCCCCGAGCAGGTCATATAATGGCTAGACGAAATTGATTTGCCCCTTAAGCAGGGATTGGATCCATTTACTGAGCTATAAGGGATCTTCCACCTCAGGCAATTTATCCCGTGATTGGATTACATACACACACCGTCTGCTTCATCGAGGCACCAATCAGAGGATCTGATGTATGGAGCTCTGGTGGTATCCCAGGTAGTTGTATCTTAGGATCTCTCTCTCTCTCTCTCTCTCTCTCTCTCTCTCTCTCTCTCTCTCTCTCAAACACTTAAGGGTTTTACAGGAGTTAAGTTTAGAGCTCTTGCTTTTATTTTGTAAGTAATTAGCCATCATCCCAAGATTATTTAAACACCTTATCCTAACATTATACTTAATCTGAGTAATTTACAAATTTGTAATTTATTTAATAAGCAGCGTGCATATGGGGAACGGGATGAAGTTGGAGGCAGGTGTGGGCCTAAAACTTCCTTCTGGATAATTTAATGTCCTGACACAAGATCCATACGTTGTAACAACCTGTTCCAGTCGCGGGTCATTAGGGGCATAAACGATAGCTTGAAAAAGACACACGAGCTAACATTACATCATACTAAGAAAGCCTTTCGGTCCTGGGACCTTGATTATGTTAGAAGCTATCAAAAGGTTCCTAGATTGAAAGGTTTTTCTAAATAAATATATATCACTGTTGGCTCATGTATAACCTTTAACTGCCTGTCTTTATCCATTACCAAGTTTTGTATTGGAATGAATGATAGTCGATGGAGTGATGTGATGAATGATAGCCATTTGAAAATGAGGTCCAGCCAGGGGAGAAACTGCCGATGGCAGTTTGTGTGATATAATTGCTGTCTTCAGGCTGTCTGTCTGTCTGTCTGTCTGTCAGTCTGTCAGGTTGAGTGGCAGTCGTAGCCTGTCAATACTGAGGTGTAATTGTGCCATCGGCTATCAGTCTTTCACTGTGGAGTGAGGAAGGACCATGAAGTTCCCAAGCTTTCCTGCAGATGACAGCTTTCGTTTCTGTCTGCATCAGGTCAAGAGATAGAGCAGCACTGTATTCTCTCTCTCTCTCTCTCTCTCTCTCTCTCTCTCTCTCTCTTAGCACTTTTCCTCCACTGGCAGCATTGTTAAATCACCCCCACGGGTTAAACGCTCTCCACAAATGGAATTCTTTCTCAAAAAACATTATGTAAATTAATATTTAGATATTTTTGTTTGAATACTCGACCAGACAGTACTAGACCAGACAGTACTAGAAGAGACAATACAGTACTAGACTAGACAGTACCAGACCAGACAGTATTAGACCAGACAGTACTAGAGTAGACAGTACCAGACCAGACAGTATTAGACCAGACAGTACTAGACCAGACAGTACTAGACTAGACAGTACTAGACTAGACAGTACCAGACCAGACAGTATTAGACCAGACAGTACTAGAGTAGACAGTACCAGACCAGACAGTATTAGACCATACAGTACTAGCCCAGACAGTACTAGACTAGGCAGTACTAGACTACAGTACTAGACCAGACATTACTAGACTAGATAGTACTAGTCCAGACAGTACGGTACTAGACTAGACACTATTAGACCAGACAGTACAGTACTCGACCAGGAAGGACAGTACAGTACTAGACAAGACAGGACAGTACAATACTCAACCGGACAGGACAGTACAGTACTCGACCAGACAGGACTGTACAGTACTCGACTAGATAGAACAGTACTAGACCATACAGGACAGTTCTAGACCACACAGAACAATACAGTTCTAGACCAGACAGGACAGTACTAGACCAGACAGTACAGTACTAGACCAGACAGGACAGTACAGCACTTGGCCAGATAGAGTGACTCACGAAATCTTAATGACACGATTGCAAACAAACCATACCACCGTGACTAGAGTTCGTCACGGCCATGCTAGCGGGAGATTCGTTTGTAAAATCTTGCATTTGTTGTCACAGTGGTGCCTTTGCTAACCTTCCTATGGTGTAGAAATATACCTAGTTGGATGAAGCTTATTGTGGCTAGCTGGCGCAGTGGCTAACGCGACGGTCTGGAGTTTTGAGACTCTCTGATCGCGGGTTCAAACCTCACCCGTGGTATGGTTTGTCTAGACAGTACAGAACTTGACCAGACAGTACAGTACTAGACCAGACAGTACAGTACTAGACCAGACAGTACAGTACTTGACCAGACAGTACAGTACTTGACCAGACAGTACAGTACTAGACCAGACAGTACAGTACTAGACCAGACAGTACAGTACTTGACCAGACAGTACAGTACTAGACCAGACAGTACAGTACTAGACCAGACAGTACAGTACTAGACCAGACAGTACAGTACTAGACCAGACAGTACAGTACTTGACCAGACAGTACATTACTAGACCAGACAGTACAGTACTAGACCAGACAGTACAGTACTAGACCAGACAGTACAGTACTAGACCAGACAGTACAGTACTTGACCATACAGTACATTACTAGACCAGACAGTACAGTACTTGACCATACAGTACATTACTAGACCAGACAGTACAGTACTAGACCAGGCAGTACAGTACTAGACCAGACAGTACAGTACTTGACCATACAGTACATTACTAGACCAGACAGTACAGTACTAGACCAGGCAGTACAGTACTAGACCAGACAGTACAGTACTAGACCAGACAGTACAGTACTTGACCAGACAGTACATTACTAGACCAGACAGTACAGTACTAGACCAGACAGTACATTACTAGACCAAACAGTACAGTACTAGACCAGACAGGACAGTACTTGACCAGACAGTACAGTACTAGACCAGACAGTACAGTACTTGACCAGACAGTACAGTACTTGACCAGACAGGACAGTACTTGACCAGACAGTACAGTACTTGACCAGACAGGACAGTACTTGACCAGACAGGACAGTACTTGACCAGACAGTACAGTACTTGACCAGACAGGACAGTACTTGACCAGACAGGACAGTACTCGACACCTTGACTGTTTTTTTTTTATTTTTTTTTACATTTTAAAAATGATGAAACTCTGGTCATTCTTAAATTTATTTTCTTGTGATGTTGATGTTATTATTGTTGATTTTCGTTTTTGCTGCTGCTTCTCATCGTCGTCTTCTGCTACTGTTCTTCTTTTTTTCTTATTCGTTTTCTTCTTTTTCCTAGTTTTCTTCTTCCTCCGTCTTTTTTTCTTCTTTTTTTTTGTCGTCTTCGACGTCTTCTTCCCTAACTTTCTTAACTCTCACCATCCTCTCACCTCTCCAATGCTCTCTTTTCTCACCTTTCATTTCCTCCCACTGTTCGCTTCCTTCATCCTGGACGTGGGTCCAAGAGAACATGTAGGCCAGGATGAATTACAACAATTGGATATGCCGAATTTTGAAGACAGAGTAAAACAATTGAAGTTAAATCAGGTTTATAAAATTGCTCACAGTGTCCAGATTATCTTGCTGCTAATTTTATCAAGGCTGGGAACCGAAGCAATCATTGTACTAGGGGGAGAGAGAGCACAACTTTGTAGTACCTACAGTCAGTGGCCAGGCTTCAAACACCTTTTATTGTACAGCAATAAAGAAATGGAACAGATTGCCTGCACGTGCCAAAGGCAGTTATAACATGAGCCAGTTCAAGAACAGAGCCAAAAAGGGCCTAATGAATGTAGCGACAGAAAGGGAGGAGAATTATTTTTTTTTTTTTTAGCTAACAGACATGTAAGTGTAAATAACTCTTTTTACCTTATTCCTAGTATATATCCTCTATAGTATAATAATAAGATATTATGTCCTTTTTAGTATAATAATAAGGTATTAAAAGGACCCCAATGAAAATAAGTCACTCTAACTTTTTTGAGTTATCACAGGTTCTCTACACATTTGCTGCTATGTATGATAATCTGTGTAAGTATTTGTGCAATAAGATCACAGTAAACAGGTGATATCAGGTGGTCCTATATTCAAATCGGGGAATAAGTCCACTCCTTCAAATTACCGTCCAATAAGCCTGACATCTATAGTAGGCAAGTTATTAGAATCAATTATAGCTGACATTATTAGAAGTCACCTTGAAGAACATAATTTGATTAATGAATACTACCACTTCCTGCTTATAAATACCCGTCCTGCTCTACTTCTCGTTAGTGTGACTTTGTAAATGGTTCAAGTCGGACCGAAACGTCGTCGTAAGCTCCTCTCTTCTATGTGCGGGTTATTTGTGTATCGTTCCAGCCACGGTATTGTGCCTTTTTTGTTATTTATTGATTAATGAATCTCAGCATGGGTTGACGAGATGTCTTTCTTGCCTGACAAATTCACTGACGTTCTTCAATAAAACATTTGAGGCAGTAGACGGTGATAAAGAATATGATATTGTTTATATGGATTTTAGTAAAGCCTTCGATAGAGTACCTCACAAGAGACTCTTAAGAAAAGTGGCAGCTCATGATATAGGAGGTAAAGTTCTAGCATGGATAGTGGCATGGCTTACCAATAGAAAGCAGAGTTTCCATTAATGGGGTCAAATCTGAATGGGGATTAGTCACTAGTGGCGTTCCACAAGGATCAGTTTTAGGCCCTCTCTTGTTCATAATTTACATTAATGACCTTGCTGAAGGGATTACGAGTGACATGAGTAAATTTGCTGATGATACAAAGATAGGCCGTATAATACATTCTGAGGAGGATAGCAATGAACTCCAGGAGGATTTGGACAAATTAATGTCTTGGTCTGAAAAATGGCAGATGAAGTTCAGTGTGGATAAGTGTAAGGTATAAAGTAGGTGAAGTAAAGCTTGATCATACAGAATGTGAAAAAGACTTAGGAGTCATGGTAAGCAGAAATCTAAAGCCAGGACAGCAGTGCCTTAGTGTGCGCAACAAGGCTAACAGATTACTAGGATTTATCTCTAAAAGTATAAGTAACAGAAGTCCAAAAGTTGTTTTACGGCTCTATACATCACTAGTGAGGCCTCATTTAGATTATGCTGCTCAGTTTTGGTCTCCTTACTACAGGATGGATATAGTCTCATTGGAGAACATACAGAGAAGAATGACTAAATGATTTACTGTGTAAGGAATCTCCCATATGAAGATAGACTTCAAGCCTTAAATCTCCACTCTCTGGGGAGGCGTAGAATGAGGGGAGATATCATTGAAGTGTATAAGTGGATGACGGGCATAAACAAAGGAGATATTAATAATGTACTCAGGGTGTCGAACCAGGTAAGAACCAGAAATAATGGATTTAAATTGGATAAATTTAGATTTAGAAAGGACATTGGTAAGTACTGGTTTTCTAACAGAGTTGTGGATGCGTGGAACAATCTTCCCAGTATCGTGATCGAGGCTAGGATTTTGGGCAGCTTTAAAAAGAGATTGGACAAATATATGAGTAGGAGGGGCTGGGTTTGATTTGTATCATTGGGTACGGGAGTAAATTCTTGGGTAGCTTTGGGTAGAGGTCATTTTGATAAGGACCTGCCTTGTATGGGCCAGTAGGCCTTCTGGAGTGTTCCTCCATTCTTATGTTGTTATGCAAAACAACCACTGTGAAAGAATAGTGAAATTCCAAGCTCTTTCGTGACTTCTCACATTATCAAGGAACTATAAAAATAATACATCAAAGGAAGGTAGTAGGTTGGTAGACAGCAACCACCCAGGGAAGTACTACCGTCCTGCCAGACGACTGTGAAACAGAAACCTGTAACTGTTTTGCATAATGGTAGGATTGCTGGTTTCTTTTTCTGTCTCATAAACACGCTAGATAACAGAGATATCTTGCTACTCCTACTTACACTTTGGTCACATTTCACAGACACGCACATGCATATATATATATACATACATCTAGGTTTTTCTCCTTTTTCTAAATAGCTCTTGTTCTTCTTTATTTCTTCTATTGTCCATGGGGAAGTGGAAAAGAATCTTTCCTCCGTAAGCCATGCGTGTCGTATGAGGCGACTAAAATGCCGGGAGCAATGGGCTAGTAACCCCTTCTCCTGTAGACATTTACTAAAAAAGAGAAGAAGAAAAACTTTATAAAACTGGAATGCTTGAATGTGCGTGGATGTAGTGCGGATGACAAGAAACAGATGATTGCTGATGTTATGAATGAAAAGAAGTTGGATGTCCTGGCCCTAAGCGAAACAAAGCTGAAGGGGGTAGGGGAGTTTCGGTGGGGGGAAATAAATGGGATTAAATCTGGAGTATCTGAGAGAGTTAGAGCAAAGGAAGGGGTAGCAGTAATGTTGAAGGATCAGTTATGGAAGGAGAAAAGAGAATATGAATGTGTAAATTCAAGAATTATGTGGATTAAAGTAAAGGTTGGATGCGAAAAGTGGATCATAATAAGCGTGTATGCGCCTGGAGAAGAGAGGAATGTAGAGGAGAGAGAGAGATTTTGGGAGATGTTAAGTGAATGTATAGGAGCCTTTGAACCAAGTGAGAGAGTAATTGTGGTAGGGGATCTGAATGCTAAAGTAGGAGAAACTTTTAGGTAGGTAAGTTTGGGGTGCCAGGTGTAAATGATAATGGGAGCCCTTTGATTGAACTTTGTATAGAAAGGGGTTTAGTTATAGGTAATACATATTTTAAGAAAAAGAGGATAAATAAGTATACAAGATATGATATAGGGCGTAATGACAGTAGTTTGTTGGATTATGTATTGGTGGATAAAAGACAGTTGAGTACACTTCAGGATGTACATGTTTATAGAGGGGCCACAGACATATCAGATCACTTTCTAGTTGTAGCTACACTGAGAGTAAAAGGTAGATGGGATACAAGGAGAATAGAAGCATCAGGGAAGAGAGAGGTGAAGGTTTATAAACTAAAAGAGGAGGCAGGGTAAGATATAAACAGCTATTGGAGTTAGATGGGCTAATGAGAGCATAGGAAATGGGGTCGAAGAGGTATGGGGTAGGTTTAAAAATGTAGTGTTAGAGTGTTCAGCAGAAGTTTGTGGTTACAGGAAAGTGGGTGCGGGAGGGGAGAGGAGCGATTGGTGGAATGATAATGTAAAGAGAGTAGTAAGGGAGAAAAAGTTAGCATATGAGAAGTTTTTACAAAGTAGAAGTTATGCAAGGAGGGAAGAGTATATGGAGAAAAAGAGGTTAAGAGAATGGTGAAGCAATGTAAAAAGAGAGCAAATGAGAGAGTGGGTGAGATGTTATCAACAAATTTTGTTGAAAATAAGAAAAAGTTTTGGAGTGAGATTAACAAGTTAAGGAAGCCTAGAGAACAAATGGATTTGTCAGTTAAAAATAGGGGAGGAGAGTTATTAAATGGAGAGTTAGAGGTATTGGGAAGATGGAGGGAATATTTTGAGGAATTGTTAAATGTTGATGAAGATAGGGAAGCTGTGATTTCGTGTATAGGGCAAGGAGGAATAACATCTTGTAGGAGTGAGGAAGAGCCAGTTGTGAGTGGGGGGGAAGTTCGTGAGGCAGTAGGTAAAATGAAAGGGGGTAAGGCAGCCGGGATTGATGGGATAAAGATAGAAATGTTAAAAGCAGGTGGGGATATAGTTTTGGAGTGGTTGGTGCAATTATTTAATAAATGTATGGAAGAGAGTAAGGTACCTAGGGATTGGCAGAGAGCATGCATAGTTCCTTTGTATAAAGGCAAAGGGGACAAAAGAGAGTGCAAAAATTATAGGGGGATAAGTCTGTTGAGTATACCTGGTAAAGTGTATGGTAGAGTTATTATTGAAAGAATTAAGAGTAAGACGGAGAATAGGATAGCAGATGAACAAGGAGGCTTTAGGAAAGGTAGGGGGTGTGTGGACCAGGTGTTTACAGTGAAACATATAAGTGAACAGTATTTAGATAAGGCTAAAGAGGTCTTTGTGGCATTTATGGATTTGGAAAAGGCGTATGACAGGGTGGATAGGGGGTCAATGTGGCAGATGTTGCATGTGTTTGGTGTAGGAGGTAGGTTACTGAAAGCAGTGAAGAGTTTTTACGAGGATAGTGAAACTCAAGTTAGAGTATGTAGGAAAGAGGGAAATTGTTTCCCAGTAAAAGTAGGCCTTAGACAAGGATGTGTGATGTCACCGTGGTTAATATATTTATAGATGGTGTTGTAAGAGAAGTAAATGCGAGGGTCTTGGCAAGAGGCGTGGAGTTAAAAGATAAAGAATCACACATAAAGTGGGAGTTGTCACAGTTGCTCTTTGCTGATGACACTGTGCTCTTGGGAGATTCTGAAGAGAAGTTGCAGAGATTGGTGGATGAATTTGGTAGGGTGTGCAAAAGAAGAAAATTAAAAGTGAATACAGGAAAGAGTAAGGTTATGAGGATAACAAAAAGATTAGGTGATGAAAGATTGGATATCAGATTGGAGGGAGAGAGTATGGAGGAGGTGAATGTATTCAGATATTTGGGAGTGGACGTGTCAGCTGATGGGTCTATGAAAGATGAGGTGAATCATAGAATTGATGAGGGGAAAAGGGTGAGTGGTGCACTTAGGAGTCTGTGGAGACAAAGAACTTTGTCCTTGGAGGCAAAGAGGGGAATGTATGAGAGTATAGTTTTACCAACGCTCTTATATGGGTGTGAAGCATGGGTGATGAATGTTGCAGCGAGGAGAAGGCTGGAGGCAGTGGAGATGTCATGTCTGAGGGCAATGTGTGGTGTGAATATAATGCAGAGAATTCGTAGTTTGGAAGTTAGGAGGAGGTGCGGGATTACCAAAACTGTTGTCCAGAGGGCTGAGGAAGGGTTGTTGAGGTGGTTCGGACATGTAGAGAGAATGGAGCGAAACAGAGTGACTTCAAGAGTGTATCAGTCTGTAGTGGAAGGAAGGCGGGGTAGGGGTCGGCCTAAGAAAGGTTGGAGGGAGGGGGTAAAGGAGGTTTTGTGTGCGAGGGGCTTGGACTTCCAGCAGGCATGCGTGAGCGTGTTTGATAGGAGTGAATGGAGACAAATGGTTTTTAATACTTGACGTGCTGTTGGAGTGTTAGCAAAGTAACATTTATGAAGGGGTTCAGGGAAACCGCCAGGCCGGACTTGAGTCCTGGAGATGGGAAGTACAGTGCCTGCACTCTGAAGGAGGGGTGTTAATGTTGCAGTTTAAAAACTGTAGTGTAAAGCACCCTTCTGGCAAGACAGTGATGGAGTGAATGATGGTGAAAGTTTTTTTTTTTCGGGCCACCCTGCCTTGGTGGGAATCGGCCAGTGTGATAATAAAAAAAATAATAAAAAAATATTCATATTATTTTCATAACTGCTTAATTCTTAATTCTTGGGTAGAGTATTAGGTGTGTTTCACAGAGTCGAGTGTCGTCACGCGTGTGTGAGGTGTTGCTTTGTTGTGGGATGTGATGGTAAGGTGTAGTCTTGACCCTTTATATGCCTTCCTTTTATGTATTGTTTTTATAGTTCCTTGATAATGTGAGAAGTCACGAAAGCGCTTGGAATTTCACTATTCTTTCACAGTGGTTGTTTTGCATCAACTGTATTTGTGTATACCTGAATACATTTACTTACTTACATACGCTTACATTCCCACCATTCCTCTCACCTTCACATTTAACTCTGACCCTCCCTCCCAGCCTCCCTGCGATCCACTTCTCTCTCTCCTCGTTATCCTGCTACACTCTTGCCACTCTATCCTAACACAGGCGCCGCAGTATTAAATAATCTGTTCATCAAGCAGCAAATTTAAAAGAAAAGTTTGTAACGAGGCCTTAATTTCCTCTGAACGTCTCCTCCCTCCCCCTCTCCCTCTCCCCCCCCCTATCATTTCCATCACTTTCGCTCCCTCTCACTCCTCTCCCTATTCCCCTTACCCCTCTTCCCTCACCTTAGTTATACCGGCGAGGGGGAGAGGTTGCAAGATCCCTGCGCACCTCCAAACAGGTGCTAAATAACATTTAATCTCCACTTAATCGCCCCGATTGATTTCCGAACTACTGTTCTTTTTGTTGATGCTGGTGGCTGCGGCTGCTGGTGCGGCAGCTGCTGCTGCTGCTGCGGTCGCTACTGATACTGCAACGACCTGTGGTGTATGAACTCTACTACAAGAAGTCTGGTGCACATATTGCCTAAATCTGGGAAGGAAATGGAAAGGAAACGAGTTTCCTCCCCAATAAAGAAAGTAACAATGTTCTCAGTTAGGTACGGTGGGCCCCCTGTACCTCGACAGAGCCAGACGCCCACACCTTCCCTCGACCTGAATCAACGACGATAGACTTCCCCCAGTCCTGTAAGAGCTGGTGTAAGGCGCACCGACCCATTGCCCAGCCGGCTTGTGTGATGAGGACTAGCGTCCCGAGAAGACGACAAAGGAAAGTCATCAGTGATGCTCAAGGCAGGGGTAGAGTGAGACGTTATAATTATGACCATAATTTTTTAAAGGGTGGACCGGTAAGCCAGCGAAAAGCCTCGGTCAGATGACCAGAAGCTCCAGCTGCGGGTCATCATATGACTAAGACCCGCGTCAAGAAACACTAGTCCTGTTTCCTGACAAACCTAACCTCTAGACTCGAAATATTCCAGACTCGAAATATTCTTAGATATACAGTATAGTGCGGATTTTTCTCCCACTCCTTTTCTTTTTGTCTCTCATATATTATTTTGTTCTGCTTTGTAATGACGAGGATACAAGTATCTTCATTAAAATTACATTTCTTTCTGTGTATGGAGTAGGCCATCTTAACAGATGGTAAATCCCAAATAATATAAAACGAAACTTTTAAATGTTTCTGTAGCTTGTGAACTCTTAATTGAAGTATATACTAGACGATATCCTCGTTACGCTACTGGTCTCCTAACTCAGGCTAACAGATTTTAACACTGCATGAAATCTATCTTGAGTAATGGCCTGTGATAGGAAAACAGGCTTTGCTCCCTCTTTTTAACAATCATACAGAATAGGATAGCAGCACACCGCTGAGGTTTACTGATGTGATAAAAACGTGGACGGATGTATTGGTATGGAACATCACATCTTCAGCCGTCACTTCCCACACACTCCCTTCCCTCACCCTGATTCTCTCACCATCTCTTCGACCTCTCTCTCCTTTTCCCTCTCTCTTCTTATAATCCCTCCACCCCTTACTCCTTTACCAACCCTCCCTTCACCTTACCAACTCCCCCTTCACTTTACCATACCTCGCCAACTCTCCCTTCACCAACTCTTCCTTAATCAACCCTCCCCACACCAATCCTTCCCTAACCAATCCTCCCCTTACCCTACTAACCCTTCCATTACCTTACCGCTTACCACCAACCCTCTTCACCCTACCACCGTTGACCAACTTCCGCCTCACCCTGCCACCCTTCAACCTTCCCCTCGCCCTACGACCTCTCCCCTCACCCTATTAACCCCTCACCAACCCTCTCCTCATTCTAACGCTCCACACCAACCCTTCCCTCACTCTCCCGGCCCTCATCGCCCAGTCCTCGTACACTTTTTACACATCCCTGTCCTGGTAACCATGGTGATGGGTGAGCAGTCATCAGTTCAGCGCTAATTGGTCGTTCAGAGCCTGGGTAATGACCGCCACGAGATACATACACCAAGTGGTATATACACTAAGAGGTATGTACGTCTGTGTAGGTACATTGAAAGTTTTTTTTGTGTGTGTATTTTATGGATTATTATTATTATTATTATTATTATTATTATTATTATTATTATTATTATTATTATCATTATTATTAGTAGTAATCCCTGAAGGGAAATCTTTTAAGTGGTTGCCTGATTTTTTCTTCATGCAAATTTTCTTCCCATCATGTTCAAATTTTGAACTGTTGTGCACATTCACTCGGAGCGGATTCTGAGAACTGTTGGTATGTTCAGGCGCCCTGTGACCAGACTTACTGTGCCCATTCCCATCATCCTGCAATTTCTCGGATAAGTTCTAGAACTCTTCAGTGTTGTTTTTAACGTTCAAGTGATGTGCTTCCTGACTCGATGACGGTGGAGGGTGAAATTTAAGAATATAAGTATGTAGATGAATGGTTCAGAGAACCGATAAGTTGGTAAATTAGACACATGTGCAACATTTGGGTATCTTTAATGAGGAAACGTTTCGACTCACAGTGGCTTCATCAGTCCATACAAAGGAGAATGGTGAAGAACAGGAGTTTGAGGTGATTAGTCCCTCAGCCTTGGGGGACTGATTACCTCAGGGAATTCTTAAACTTGCATAACCCTTGGGCATGACCTACTTCCACATTGGACAAATGTGATACCACCTACGACTGATGTACCTCTCCTGCCTACAGTATATAAGCCACTTCTTCGCACATATGCTGTATTCTTTTCAAGATTGACGGATTGATCATATCGACTCAAGGCTGAGGGACTGATTACCTCAAACTCCTCCTGTTCTTCACCATTCTCCTTTGTATGGACTGATGAAGCCACTGTGTGGCGAAACGTTTCCTCATTAAAGATACCCAAATGTTGCACATGTGTCTAATTTACCAAGAATATAGGTGATGATTTGACTATTTTGTGAGTAAAATTGTATGGAATTTTGATTCTAGATCAGTGATCATGATCAAAATATAGGAGTCTTCTTCTGAATGGCTTCAGTATTTAATAGCCGATGCATCTTATAGCCAGGAAAATAACCATTCAGTTTAGTGCTAGTGCGGATGTATTTGTCAGTGCTATAAATATATATATTATTTTTTTAAATTTTGACTCATTGGCATTTTGATCAAATTGCACTAACTTAAAACAACACAAAATAATTTTTTCTTATAGGATTGTAGATAACTGTAAAATTCAAAGAACTGTAAATAGAACAGGTTCATTTTCTGTTTTAACATCTTTAGTGTTCATAGTCGATGTTATTCGAAATATTTCGTTTTTGTTTTCACGCACTTTTTCCAAACCCTTCTTGCAGGGAGGAGGGATAGTACACAACTTTCTTAACATTATCTTTGGGATTAGTGTGACTATTAATCTGTTTGTGTTATATCAGTAAGCTAGATCAATGCCAAATCGTTGACTTAAATATTTTATTTATTATAGCTTTCGCTAACATGAAACACTGACTAAATTACTCGCAATGGCGTTTAAACTAGTAAAATAAGATACTGAAATAATTTGCCATTGGTAATAAGTATCTCTGAAAATTATGCATATTATCTATAAAACTTGGATGGCGTGTGTGCGCCCGCACACACACATACACACACCTGGCGGGGCCAGGAGCTGAGTTTCGACCACTGCAACCTCAGTTAGGTGAGTACACACACACACACACACACAGGCCTAGTGTCTAATCGACATGTGCCTAGGACAAAATGGTAGCTAACACACTCGCAAATACAACAGGCCTAGTGTCTAATCGACATGTGCCTAGGACAAAATGGTAACTAACACACACATCAAGGTAAGAACGATTACCTTGATTTTGGAGAAACGGAAGTTATCTTCTACTTATCTCAGACATATTCCATTAGCAAGTTAAGTACGAGTTAATTCAGTTTCAAAGTATTCTATAAAAAAAAAGATTATCCAGGCTTGGCCCAGTGGATTTCCCACTGCACTACAGTAGATCTGTTTGTTAAAAAAGTATCATTAACAAGAATACATTGACCATGACAAAGTTACAATAACTTGGTTTTGTTTGTACTGGGTGACGGACATTTACGTTCAGCAAGAACAGTTTAAAATTTTTTATTGTTTCTTTGACCTTAACTCTGGTAAAGAATTAACGTCTCACTGACAGATTTCCTTCTTGTCGAGTTAAATTATTATAATAAAAACCCTAGTGGGTTTAGCGCTTCTTTTTGACTATAATGATTATAATATAATAAAAACTAAGCGCTAAACTCACAAGGGTGTAAGTATAGTTTTCTTGCCTTCCACTAACTTCCAAAGATTTTTGTTTCTAATTTCTGAACGACTTATCCAATCACCTTCAACCCTTCAACGCTGGTGTGTTAACAAGGTGTGTTAACAAGGTGTGTGTTGCAGGTGTGTTAGAAAGGTGTATGGTGCAGGTGTGTTAACAAAGTGTGTGGTGCAGGTGTGTTAACAAGGTGTGTGGTGCAGGTGTGTTAACAAGGTGTATGGTGCAGGTGTGTTAGAAAGGTGTATGGTGCAGGTGTGTTAACAAAGTGTGTGGTGCAGGTGTGTTAACAAGGTGTGTGGTGCAGGTGTGTTAACAAGGTGTGTGGTGCAGGTGTGTTAGAAAGGTGTATGGTGCAGGTGTGTTAACAAAGTGTGTGGTGCAGGTGTGTTAACAAGGTGTGTGGTCCAGATGTGTTAACAAGGTGTGTTAGAAAGGTGTGTGGTGCAGGTGTGTTGACAAGGTGTGTGGTGCTGGTGTGTTAACAAAGTGTGTGGTGCAGGTGTGTTAAAGTGTGTGGTGCAGGTGTGTTAACAAGGTGTGTGGTGCAGATGTGTTAACAAGGTGTGTGTTAGGAAGGTGTGTGGTGCAGGTGTGTTAGAAAGGTGTGGTGCAGGTGTGTTAACAAGGTGTGTGGTGCAGGTGTGTTAGCAAGGTGTGTGGTGCAGGTGTGTTAGAAAGGTGTGTGGTGCTGGTGTGTTAACAAGGTGTGTGGTGCAGGTGTGTTAACAAAGTGTGTGGTACAGGTGTGTTAACAAGGTGTGTAGTGCAGGTGTGTTAACAAGGTGTGTGGTGCAGATGTGTTAACAAGGTGTGTGTTAGGAAGGTGTGTGGTGCAGGTGTTAGAAAGGTGTGTGGTGCAGGTGTGTTAACAAGTGTGTGGTGCAGGTGTGTTGATAAGGTGTGTGGTGCAGGTGTGTTAACAAGGTGTGTGGTGCAGGTGTGTTGACAAGGTGTGTGGTGCTGGTGTGTTAACAAGGTGTGTGGTACAGGTGTGTTAACAAGGTGTGTGTTAGCAAGGTGTGTGGTACAGGTGTGTTAAAAAGGTGTGTGGTGCAGGTGTGTTGACAAGGTGTGTGGTGCTGGTGTGTTAACAAGTTGTGTTGTGCAGGCGTGTTAAAAAGGTGTGTGGTGTAGGTGTGTTGACAAGGTGTGTTGTGCAGGTGTGTTAACAAGGTGTGTGGTGCAGGTGTGTTAAAAAGGTGTGTGGTGTAGGTGTGTTAACAAGGTGTGTGGTGCAGGTGTGTTGACAAGGTGTGTGGTGCAGGTGTGTTAAGGTGTGTGGTGCAGGCGTGTTAACAAGGTGTGTTGACAAGGTGTGTGGTGCTGGTGTATTAATAAGGTGTGGTGCAGGCGTGTTAACAAGGTGTGTGGTGCAGGTGTGTTAACAAAGTGTGTGGTGCAGGTGTGTTAACAAATGTGTGGTGCAGGTGTGTTGATAAGGTGTGTGGTGCAGGTGTGTTAACAAGGTGTGTGGTGCAGGTGTGTTGACAAGGTGTGTGGTGCTGGTGTGTTAACAAGTTGTGTTGTGCAGGCGTGTTAAAAAGGTGTGTGGTGTAGGTGTGTTGACAAGGTGTGTTGTGCAGGTGTGTTAACAAGGTGTGTGGTGCAGGTGTGTTAAAAAGGTGTGTGGTGTAGGTGTGTTAACAAGGTGTGTGGTGCAGGTGTGTTGACAAGGTGTGTGGTGCAGGTGTGTTAAGGTGTGTGGTGCAGGCGTGTTAACAAGGTGTGTTGACAAGGTGTGTGGTGCTGGTGTATTAATAAGGTGTGGTGCAGGCGTGTTAACAAGGTGTGTGGTGCAGGTGTGTTAACAAAGTGTGTGGTGCAGGTGTGTTAACAAAGTGTGTAGTGCAGGTGTGTTAACAAGGTGTGTGGTGCAGATGTGTTAACAAGGTGTGTTAGGAAGGTGTATGGTGCAGGTGTGTTAACAAGTGTGTGGTGCAGGTGTGTTGATAAGGTGTGTGGTGCAGGTGTGTTAACAAGGTGTGTGGTGCAGGTGTGTTGACAAGGTGTGTGGTGCTGGTGTGTTAACAAGGTGTGTGGTACAGGTGTGTGTTAGCAAGGTGTGTGGTACAAGTGTGTTAAAAAGGTGTGTGGTGCAGGTGTGTTGACAAGGTGTGTGGAGCTGGTTTGTTAACAAGGTGTGTTGTGCAGGCGTGTTAACAAGGTGTGTGGTGCAGATGTGTTGACAAGGTGTGTGGTGCAGGTGTGTTAACAAGGTGTGTTAAAAAGGTGTGTGGTGTAGGTGTGTTAACAAGGTGTGTGGTGCAGGTGTGTTGACAAGGTGTGTGGTGCAGGTGTGTTAACAAGGTGTGTGGTGCAGGCGTGTTAACAAGGTGTGTTGACATGGTGTCTGGTGCTGGTGTGTTAATAAGGTGTGGTGCAGGCGTGTTAAAAAGGTGTGTGGTGCAGGTGTTAACAAGATGTGTGGTGCAGGTGTGTTGACAGTGTGTGGTGCAGGTGTGTTAACAAGGCGTGTGGTGCAGGTGTGTTAACAAGGCGTGTGATGCAGGCGAGTTAACATGATGTGTGGTGCAGGTGTGTTGACAAGGTGTGTGGTGCTTGTGTGTTAACAAGGTGTGTGGTGCAGGCATGTTAACATGGAGTGTGGTGCAGGTGTGTTGACAAGGTGCGTGGTGCTGGTGTGTTAACAAGGTTTGCGGTGCTGCTGTGTTAGCAAGGTGTGTGGTGCAGGTGTGTTAACAAGGTTTGTGGTGCTGGTGTGTTAACAAGGTGTGTGATGCAGGTGTCTTAACAAGGTGTGTGGTGCAGGTGTCTTAACAAGGTGTGGTGCAGGTGTGTTAATAAGGTTAACAAGGTGTGTGGTGCAGGTATGTTAAACAAGGTGTATGGTGCAGGTGTCTTAACAAGGTGTGTGGTGCAGGCGTGTTAACAAGGTTTGTGATGCAGGTGTGTTAACATGGTTCTGCAGGTGTGTTAAGATGTGTGGTGCAGGTGTGTTAATAAGGTTACCAAGGTGTGTGGTGCAGACGTGTTAACAAGGTTTGTGCTGCAGATGTGTTAACAAGGTGTATGGTGCAGGTGTGTTAACAAGGTGTATGGTGCAGGTGTGTTAACAAGGTGTGTGGTGCAGGTGTGTTAAGGTGTGTGATGCACGTATTTTAACAAGGTGTGTGGTTCAGGTGCCTGGACAATGTGTGTAGTGCAGGTGTGTGAACAAGGTATGTGGTGCAGGTGCATGAACAATGTGTGTTAAGGTGTGTAGTGCAGGTGTGTTAACAAAGGTGTGTGAACAAGGTGTATGGTGCAGTTGTGTGAATAAGGTGTGTTAACAAGGTGTGTAGTGTAGGTGTGTTAACAAGGTGTGTGGTGCAGTTGTGTTAAGCTGTGCAGGTGTGTTAACAAGATGTGTCGTGCAGGTGTGTGAACAAGGTGTATTGTGCGGGTGTGTGAACACGGTGTGCAGGTGTCTGAACAAGGTGTATGGTGCAGATGTGTTAACAAGGTGTGTGGTGCAGTTGTTTTAACAATGTGTGTGGTGCAGGTGTGTTAACAAGGTGTGGTGCAGGTGTGTTAACAATGTGTGTGGTGCAGGTGTGTTAACAATATCTGTGGTGCAGGTATGTTAAGGTGTGTTGGATAGGTGTGTGAACACTGTGCGCAGGAGTGTGATCAAGGTGTATGGTGCAGGTATGTGAACTAGGTATGTGGTGCACGTGTGTGAACAAGAAAGTGTGTAGTGCTAGTGTGTGAACAAAGTGTGTGGTGCAGGTGTGTGAACAAGGTGTGCAGGTGTGGACCAGTAGCGTATAATAGAGCGCAGATGTCAACCACATACACAGCCACCTGACTTCCATAGCCTCGTGTTGTCAGTGCAGGCGTTGCTGGTAGGAGGGGGAGGTGAGATGTAGAGAGAACTGGGGGCAGGGAAGTGTTGGGGAAGAAAGGCGGGGCCTAGGGACTGATAGGGAGGGAGGGAATTGGAGAGGGAGAGGAACCGGGTATAAGGTACCTGCTTCGTCTTCAGTGAGCTATCGCTTTTATGGTCTCGATTAAATTTAACCTTGAAATGTGCCCTGTGGGTGGCTAGTTCCCTGTGGTGGCTAGTGCCCTGTCTTAGTTACCGTGTGCAAAAGACACTTGTTGATAGACACTTGGCCTGGTATATATGTATATATATATATATATATATATATATATATATATATATATATATATATATATATATATATATATATATATATATATATATATATATATATATATATATATATATATATATATATATATTTGTGTTTTTTTTTTTTTTTTTTTTTTCCAAAAAAAAAAATATAGGGAAGTACCACCTCTATAGCTGGACTGGGGACCCTCATCCTCAGAGAAGACAATAAACGTACCTCAGGGAAAACTCAAGGTTCTCCCTGGAGCTGTTTGAATATTTTCTTCTCCTACCACCCCGTATATATTTTATAGTCTATGTGAACATTTATTAATAAACAGAATACAGAATATAAACAGAATATATATATATATATATATATATATATATATATATATATATATATATATATATATATATATATATATATATATATATATATATATATATATATATATATATATATATATATATATATATATATATATATATATATATATATATATATATATATATATATATATATATATAGTATAGAATGTATAGAAGAGGGTAAAGTACCTAGGGATTGGCAGAGAGCATGCATAGTTCCTTTGTATAAAGGCAAAGGGGATAAAAGAGAGTGCAAAATTATAGGGGGATAAGTCTGTTGAGTATACCTGGTAAAGTGTATGGTAGAGTTATAATTGAAAGAATTAAGAGTAAGACGGAGAATAGGATAGCAGATGAACAAGGAGGCTTTAGGAAAGGTAGGGGGTGTGTGGACCAGGTGTTTACAGTGAAACATATAAGTGAACAGTATTTAGATAAGGCTAAAGAGGTCTTTGTGGCATTTATGGATTTGGAAAAGGCGTATGACAGGGTGGATAGGGGGGCAATGTGGCAGATGTTGCAAGTGTATGGTGTAGGAGGTAGGTTACTGAAAGCAGTGAAGAGTTTTTACGAGGATAGTGAGGCTCAAGTTAGAGTATGTAGGAAAGAGGGAAATTTTTTCCCAGTAAAAGTAGGCCTTAGACAAGGATGTGTGATGTCACCGTGGTTGTTTAATATATTTATAGATGGGGTTGTAAGAGAAGTAAATGCGAGGGTCTTGGCAAGAGGCGTGGAGTTAAAAGATAAAGAATCACACACAAAGTGGGAGTTGTCCCAGCTGCTCTTTGCTGATGACACTGTGCTCTTGGGAGATTCTGAAGAGAAGTTGCAGAGATTGGTGGATGAATTTGGTAGGGTGTGCAAAAGAAGAAAATTAAAGGTGAATACAGGAAAGAGTAAGGTTATGAGGATAACAAAAAGATTAGGTGATGAAAGATTGGATATCAGATTGGAGGGAGAGAGTATGGAGGAGGTGAACGTATTCAGATATTTGGGAGTGGACGTGTCAGCGGATGGGTCTATGAAAGATGAGGTGAATCATAGAATTGATGAGGAAAAAGAGTGAGTGGTGCACTTAGGAGTCTGTGGAGACAAAGAACTTTGTCCTTGGAGGCAAAGAGGGGAATGTATGAGAGTATAGTTTTACCAACGCTCTTATATGGGTGTGAAGCGTGGGTGATGAATGTTGCAGCGAGGAGAAGGCTGGAGGCAGTGGAGATGTCATGTCTGAGGGCAATGTGTGGTGTGAATATAATGCAGAGAATTCGTAGTTTGGAAGTTAGGAGGAGGTGCGGGATTACCAAAAATGTTGTCCAGAGGGCTGAGGAAGGGTTGTTGAGGTGGTTCGGACATGTAGAGTGAATGGAGCGAAACAGAATGACTTCAAGAGTGTATCAGTCTGTAGTGGAAGGAAGGCGGGGTAGGGGTCGGCCTAGGAAAGGTTGGAGGGAGGGGGTAAAGGAGGTTTTGTGTGCGAGGGGCTTGGACTTCCAGCAGGCATGCGTGAGCGTGTTTGATAGGAGTGAATGGAGATAAATGGTTTTTAATACTTGACGTGCTGTTGGAGTGTGAGCAAAGTAACATTTATGAAGGGATTCAGGGAAACCGGCAGGCCGGACTTGAGTCCTGGAGATGGGAAGTACAGTGCCTGCACTCTGAAGGAGGGGTGTTAATGTTGCAGTTTAAAAACTGTAGTGTAAAGCACCCTTCTGGCAAGACAGTGATGGAGTGAATGATGGTGAAATTTTTTCTTTTTCGGGCCACCCTGCCTTGGTGGGAATCGGCCAGTGTGATGATAATATGATGAAATATACATACATACATATATATATATATATATATATATATATATATATATATATATATATATATATATATATATATATATATGTATATATATATGTATATATATATATATATATATATATATATATATATATATATATATATATATATATATATATATATATATATATATATATATATATATATATATATATATATATATATATATATATATATATATAAGTGTAGGTCCATCAGGGACTGTTATTGAAAGTCAAACCGTCTCACGTCTACATGACTCGTCAGTTTTTTTTAGCACCTCCGTATACCATGTCACCTGTAGTCCCTGTGTGGCTATCGTCGATCCGGAATGACCGTATTAAATCTTCCATAACGCGGGGTCAGAATAGGTCAGCTCGGTCGATCGAACGGGAACTGCGGTATCACAGGGGGATGTATCAGGCGTCGCATTGATGTAAATGACATCGTGCAGTTATCCGCGTCGTGCTGCAGGAGCTGGTTTGATGGGCTGTGATTTCTGTGGCGCTGGGATAGGTTACAGTGACTGTGGCATGACAGGTTACAGGGCGGGGGGGGGATTGACAAACTTGACGGGGAAAGGAGGACGGAGTTGACGGGGAGGAGTTTTCTTTTATATACTTGTACCAAAATTGGATATATCATCACTGTGCTGTTCGGAGGAAGAGACAAGGTTGACAGGGAGAGTGGGAGACGAGACAAGGTTGACTGGGAGAGTGGGAGACGAGATAAGGTTAACAGGAACAATGGGAGACAAGACAAGGTTGACAGGGAGAGTTGGAGACGAGACAAGGTTGACAAGGAGAGTGAGAGACGAGACAATGTTGACAGGGAGAGTGGGAGGCGAGACAAGGTTGACAGGGAAAGTAGGAGACAAGGGTGACAGGGAAGAGTGGGAGACGAGACAAGGGTGACAGAGAAGGGGGGGAGGTTGGGAAGGTTAAATTAAATGTAATAGATCTGAGTGAATTACAGAGTGTCATAAAGTGCTGATTACATGGTCAGAATTGCAGATTGGAATCTTGGAGTTATGAGAGTTGTTGGTAATGCAGATGAATTGGTCCGAATTGAGAATGAGTGGACTGGAATTGTTTGCAAGAGAACTGAAACTCCAGAGGCGGTGGCTGGGATTCTTTGTTTTCATTAGTTTATTGCAAACTTGGATAAATCGACAAGAATTTTGTTTAGAATGGGTTGAACGTTTGTATAAAATGGCTGGAGTTTTGTTTTAAGTATTTTGAATTTTGTGTTAAATGGCTGGAATTTTTTATTAACTGCCTAGAAATTTGTATTAAATGGCTGGAATTTTGTGCTAAATGGCTGGATTTTTTTATGAAATAGCAGGAATTGTACATGAACCGGTGGGACTTCTTCATCATGCTGAATATTCAGTTGATATGTAAAATCAAAGACATGTTACGTAGGCAGGGTTTTACAAGGCTAGGTTAAGGTTCATAACTTTATTTTCAAGCTAACAGCTGTTACCTACATCAGGCCATTTGAAAGCGAACAGGATGAAGTTGGAGCCATCTGTGGGCCAGCGATTTCATTTGGTCATCAGACTTTATTTCTTTGAGTCTCTCTCTCTCTCTCTCTCTCTCTCTCTCTCTCTCTCTCTCTCTCTCTCTCTCTCTCTCTCTCTCTTTTTTTTTTTTTTTTTTTTTTTTTTTTTTTTTTTTTTTTTTTTTTTTTTTTTTTTTTTTACACAGGGTTTGACAAGGTTAAGGATCCCTAGCTTTATTGACAGCTATTTACAGGTTAAGGATTCCTAACTTTATTGGCAAGCTAAGAGCTGTTACCTACATCAGCTCATTTGAAAGCATTTTTGTTATGAGACATACAAGTAGGGAACAGGATGAAGTTGGAGCCATCTGTGGGCCAGCATTTTCATTTGATCAACTGACGTTATCTCGTTGACATCATTATGCTGTACGAATGTGTTCCATACTCGAGTCATCCTGGGTATGTATGATCTCAGATGGAGTGATGTTCTGGAGAAAGGTACAGCCAGAGTGAAGTTGCTGCTTTCTGCCCGTCTTGTGGCATAAAAGCTTGTTTCACGCTGTCCTCGAAGTGGATCCAAGTGTGGTATTTTGACAATATTGGCCTTGTACATAACAGTAAGGCCACCCACATCCCTCCTATGTTGAAGGCTCTGCTGAAATGACAGATCTATCCAGGATGGGTCCAGGCGAGAGATGAGACGTCTTGCTCTGTTCTCTACTCTGTCAAGCAGTCGCAGATGAGAGGGGGGGCAGGCAAACCAAGAAAGTGGAGCATACTCAAGGTGTGAGCGTACTTGTGCCTCGTACAGGATCTTGCAACCCCTACTGTCAAGCAGATGCGAGATACGGCGAAGTGCTGTAAGCTTCCTGGCTGCCTTGTTTGCAAGATTTACAACATGGTTCTTCATGGTTAGTTTGGAGTCAAATTTCACCCCAAGGATATCAACTTCTTCTCCAGGTGCCAACATCGTCCCATTCATCCTTACTACTGCGCCAGCATTACCATCATGGTGCCTAGAGACGAACATCATTTGCGTTTTTTCAGGTGCAAATGTTACTTGCCATCTATTTCCCCAAGCTGATATAGCTCTCAGCTGGTGATTGATGTAGCTTAGAGCAGCTGGCATTTCTTCTCTTGGATAAGTGAATGTCAGTGTACAGTCGTCTGCATATGCATGTGATTCTGGGATGAGATGAAGAAGGTCGTTGAAGTAGACATTCCATAACAGTGGACCCAGCACACTTCCTTGTGGAACGCTTGCCCCAATAGGATGCCTTGCTGATTCCGTTCCATTGAGGACTACACTTAGAGATCTACCATGAAGGTAATCACTGAGGAGACATAGCGTAGAGCCTGCAATTCCCAGTGCTTGAAGTTTTGCTAAGAGGCCCTGGTGCCACACCCGGTCGAAAGCGCCAGCAATGTCCAGTGCTACCACACAGCTGACTTTGGATTCATCCAGTGACTGGTGCCACTTAGTGGAGAGGTTTAACAACAGATCAGCAGCAGAGTAACCTTTCCTGAAGCCATATTGACGATCACAAAGTAGTGAGTGGTAGTCAAAAAAATCTGTCATTTGTCTTGAGATTATTGTCTCAAGGATCTTACCAGTGATTGACAGGAGTGACACTGGTCTGTAGTTGCTGATTTCTGCTCTGCTCTTCTTTTTGTGAACAGGGACTACATTTGCCTCTTTCCATGGAGAGGGCCATTTACACTGTACTAGGCAGTGCTGAAAGATGCGAGTTAGAGGTGCTGCTAGCTGGTCTGCACATCTTCTCAACAATCTCTACCTCTCTCTCTCTCTACCTCTCTCTCTCTCTCTACCTCTCTCTCTCTCTACCTCTCTCTCTCTCTCTACCTCTCTCTCTCTCTCTACCTCTCTCTCTCTCTACCTCTCTCTCTCTCTCTCTCTCTCTCTCTCTCTCTCCTCTCTCTCCTCTCTCTCTCTCTCTCTCATCTCTCTCTCTCTCTCTATCTCTCTTTCTCTCTCTCTCTCTCTCTCTCTCTCTCTCTCTCTCTCTCTCTCTCTCTCCTCTCTCTCTCTCTCTCTCTCTCTCTCTCTCTCTCTCTCTCAACATCTGCTGGTTTCAGTAATGCATGTTTTAAATATTGTGGTCAAAATATAAGAGTATCGTCGTCGTGGCAGGAGCCTCAACATCTGTGTGTAACCACCAGTACGACTGCCTGACCTCGTCTTCTATTGGACGTTATCGCATTTCAATATTCATTTTATTTTCTGGGTTGCCTTTTATTTTTATTATGTTCATATTTTTCTTGCGCTTCACAAGTGTGCTAGTGCTCCTTGGGTATATATGGGGTATTCAAAATCGTATGCTTGTTACTTTGGTATATTTTGAATGTAAATTATGGTGAGTTTATGCCCCTTAGTTAAGTATTTAAATATATGTGGGATATATAATATTTTAAGGACCCAAGTGGCAACGTTTCACTCTACAGGTGACGGCTTTACGAAGCTCCAGGAGAGCGAAACTATGCCACAATAAAGTGTCGCATTAGTTGTAGTTGTATCCTTTAACCTTACATATTGTCGATAATTCTACCATCATTATTACACATATATAATATTGTGCGTTTCGGCTCCTTGGGTATGCATGGGATAATTATCACTTGTTAGTGATCCATGGTTATAGTTGGGATACTTCAAGACTTCGTTCTTCATTATGTACCCTAATGACTATAATGTATATTTAAGCTGTAGTATTTATGGTAGAATTCTTGGCTCTGTTTTAAGACAGAAGTTGTCTTCAGAATTTTATCCTTTTGACCAGCTTACAAAATGCACTTTTTTTTCAACCATTGTAAATCATACTCTGAGACTAGCTTCTGACCTAAGTGTTTTCCTCAAAGAGCTTCTCTTGACGTTAGTGTGTAAGTTTTATTAAACAAATTGGTTGGGTTATAAGCTGGAGAATCTCTCTTCTGATCAGAAATAACTCAATGATTGACTTCATTGAGTTATGTTAGGTCAGAGCTGCATAATGTAATTTTCATATGCCTGTAACATCTGTATGCCCTCAAGACCAATTTAAAAACTATGAATGTTTGGTACTCAAGCGCTAATTAAAATTACTTGCTTGTTTGTTTACTTAATCCTTTAAAGCTGGTCAACCTTAATTTGAAAAAAATGAATTAATTTTGGACTTGCGTAGGTCTCAGTTTGCCTTTTTATTTAAGAAAGTAGGAAAATGCAATGTTGGTTTTCATTACATAATTTCTGAATGCTTCATTCGACTGGCTTCAACCCTTCAGTGCTGATAACTTGATAATGCAAATTCTTAGCGCATTCAAACTTAATGTAGCTGGTGTATTTTAGGATATTGATTTTCTCTGAGATAACAGTAAGTATGCTCCTTCAGTTTGGTTTCCAAGCTGGTGTTTCATAGTGGACGGTTTAAATTAATTTCGAACTGTGTAAGTTCTAATTTACCATTTTTATTGAAATTGAGTTATTTGTCCATGTCATAACTTATTAATAACCCTTTTGATTTGCTTCAAATCTTCAACACAAATATTTAACTTCGCTAGAAGTTTTTGCCGCACTCTGCACTGTTCCAGTCTCGTGCACTGAGATACACGGGGCGGTGGTTATGCAGTTCGGGGCTACCTTTCTCTGTACGCATAGCGACAGAAATACATGTAGTTTACTTTATATATTAGGGGTGTAAGGGTAGTAAGGGATGTTCCTTTACTGAGGCTATAATAAGGTTCGTATTCCCGATGTACCTTACTTCCTTACCTTACCTGGAACGCGTAATGAGGTGTTTGGTGTCCTTGGAAGGAATGGGGGGAAAAGGGAGAGAATGGGAAGTGAGAAATAGAAATGAAAGAGGGAGGGAGGAGCAAATGGTGCAGAGAAAATGCTCAGAGTTGCAGAGGAAAACTTCCTGTGCAGAAAGGGAATATTGAGGGAAAGAAATAATGTGTTTATTTGCCAGTGAGCTAGGACGGAGATCAAGTAATGAGACGAGGAGAGAAGAAACACTTGGAATCTGGATACCTCAATGAGAAACCTGGAGTGTGTTTGGGGAGGTAGAACCTTGCTCTGATAACAATAATAATATCTTGTGGGACTTTGTGATGTGAAACGAATTAAAGAAGCATGAGGTAGGCTGGAGGCGGAAACACAGGAGAGAGAGAAATATGTGTCGGAGGAGAAAGTGAGTAAATACCTAACGGAATGAAAGAGAAGGGAGTAGTATACTAAAGTGATAAGGCAAAAACTGTTATTAAATCACGGATTGACCATCTCTGACAAAGCGACAAACAGTGTTTCCCAACTTTTTTGTTGTGGCTAGTGGCCATTTTTCCAGCTTAAACGAACGATGAGGGCTGATGCCATTCTCGAATAAATTTAGATTAAAACATGAATTCTGTAATTATCCTTTATATAGGTTTACTATTATTATTAATGACCCAGGAAATCACCATTAGAAAAAAAAAAAACTTAAGTTTAAAAACTCTCACTAAGAGGCGGTGCCTCCTAGGTTGGAAAACACTAAACAAGATGCTTTATCATTTCCCGAAATATTGAGGCTTCACGAAAGAGCGAGAGGTGATAATTCGGCTGCTCTCCCGAGAGAATTACGAAGTATTACACAAGTTATCACAGAGGTTCTTGCAACCTGCAACAAGAAAGGTTGTAACATGGTGGTGGTGGTGGTGGGTCGCAGTGGTTGTTCTTGGCAGGTTGCATAGTTGTTCTTGGTTGGAAGTATATATTCAGTTGTATTCTCGGGAAGTCGACTTCCAGCTCCTGGGTCTCACCTTTTAATCTAATTCACGTGTCATTCCTCCTTCGTCATATTTACGTTTGAACTTAAGGAGTTAGTCTTCACTGCCTCCTCCCTCACGAACATTCATCTTACATCTACAATGCGAAACTACCTGCTGTTTTCTTCTTCTCATTTTCCTGTTTTTACGTCCGTCTGTACTCGACTTCTAGTCTCACCCATTTCAAGTCTGTCTACGTCCAGCTTATCGATGAATCTGGGTATATTTATCGTTGTTGCCACATTCCCCTTTGCTCAATCGTACCTGGATCTTCTCAACGAACTTTGTGTTCGTGGTGTTTTCCAACCATGTATTCACACTTTTAACATTGGCTCCAAGTAGTGTAGTAATGTATATTGTGCTGAAGCAGTTCTCGCTGAAGTTCTTGAAGCCTATTTCCACAATCGCCTTAACTGCATGTGCCACTGACTTTATCCTGTTCTTGTGGGATTCTTGTGATAGGTTCATTTGTTTGTCCACTCACAAGGTAATTCTTCCCTTCCGACAGACAGTTGCCACTTTCTAAGTTGATTCAGCATGTACCTCAGGTCTCTCTTTTTTTCCTCCATCTTCATTGCTTCGTATTTATCAAGAATGAGCTGCTGTATCTGTTCTTATGATCTTTGTGTAATGTGGATATCTGTTTCCATAGGCAGGTCTTTCACGTAAAACAAGAACGACACGAGGCAGAAAAGTGATCCTTGGGAATTTTGTTTGTAATAAGACGTCTCTCTCACTCTCCCTCCCCGTGTGTGAAGCACAATTTCATAAGCCTTCAGACAGTTTAGGTATATACAAGATTTATCTTCTCTGTTGATCCAAAATCTAACTTTTCTTCTTTCCTCTACATTTTAGACAACAGAATTACTTGGGTTTGAAGAAAGAATTTCTCACTCATTCGAACGAGGTATTCCATCATGCTGAAGGATCATTTTTTCAACAAGCTTGGTATTCTACTGTGTTCAGGTTTAATGGTTCTTATGCATTCAAATTTACATATTTTGTATATCATCCATGTATTAACCTTTGCCTTTTTTCCCTCAACAATTGTCTTTATCTCAGCTATCTACTTGAATGTAAGCATGAAATGGTTGCTATGGCAGTAAATACTTCTAAATCCTCCATGTCTGATGCTTCCTAGATGAATGCTAGATCTAAGCTATCTAGTTCGTCTCCTTCCCCAGCTCTTGTTGGTTCCTTCACATGATAGCTGAGGAAGTTATGCCTTATGACATCCACAGTCTTTGCTCTTAATATGTTCTTGACAATATCGAGGTCTCCTGCTTGTCATTTTTGCCATAGTTAAAATTTTTTATTAGCAGCAGGTTCACATCCAGCCATTTTCATTGATAAATTATTACTGCTTCCTCCACTGATATTTGATAGTAGTAGTAGTAGTAGTAGTGTGTGTGTGTGTGTGTGTGTGTGTGTGTGTGTACTCGCCTATTTATGGCTGCGGGGATCGAGACATACCTCCTGGCCTTCGGCTCTTAACAGCCATGACCAGATTCACTAACGTTATTCTAGCCTCGTGGACTCAAGCATAATCAATGTATTTTTTAAAGCTGTGTATGGAGTGTGCCTCTCGCTTCTTTATCCAGGTCATTCCACTTTGGACTCCCTGAACCTCAACAAATATTCCTTCACATCCCTACGGGTTGTTAGTATTTTGCCCTTGTTCCCGTTTCCTACCTCTCTGTCTTCCTTTTCACCCTGTCAAGTCATTTTAGTATCTTGTATATCGCAATCGTGTTTTCCCTGGATCGTCTGTCCTCTGCTATCATGTTTAGTAATTTTAGTCGTAATGCAGTTTAATTCACTCTGTACGTTTTCTGGTTGACTGGAGGAGTCCCAGCATCTACCTCAGTCTGCCTCAACAACCACTATACTCTGTTATTAATCCTACCCATCACCACTATCAGCACTGATGCCACCAGCACTACCGTCATCACTGTGAAGCCACCAGCACCACTGTCAGGACTATGAAGACACTCAGCACTACTGTCAGCAATGTGAAACCACCAGCACCACCGTCAGCACTGTGAAGACACCCAGCACCACTGTCAGCACTGAAGCCACCAGAACCACCGACAGCATTATGCATTCACCCTGTTGAGAAATGGCATTACCAGCTAAGTTTAAAGAGTTTGTACTTAACTTAGAAAGACAGCTCATCGCCTGCACAGCCGCCCCTGCAGACGAGGTCTTGAGAAGCGGTCGAAGTCATCTCTCAACGGGCTGTAAATGAGTTATAATTTGTAAGATTATAAATTACCCCTAGGGGGTGTTATGTCAGCATATTTCATTCACTGATGGCTGACAAACTTACTTGTGTGGACTCAAAGGTCCGCCCCTTACTGCCGACTATAGGTTGATTACAAACTCCTTGCGACTCAAGAACTGTGCAGTCCCCCGTACTACAAGAAATTCGTAACCTACCTTGCTCTTGTAGCATGAGCTATGGTGTTCTTCACACCTTCGACAGGTATTGATGACTTGATAGAAGCTGAAGTGTCCTTGGATGTCCACGTCTTCCATAGTCTAGGATTACGCACACTGGTACACTATGTTCCACAAGATTTGTCTTTATTGTTCACAATCTTATCACTAAAGAAGCTGATCACACTTCTCTTAAGTGTTTATTGTGTTTTATGAGACACTTTGTTCACACTAACGCACAGATCGTTCTTTGTTGGTTATCCTGGCGTCAGTGTCACTCTCAGTAGAGTCAAAAGTAATCTGAAGATGCCACAGTGCCCCACGCCGTCACTGCCCCCAGCACAAAGGAAAAGCTGACCTAGTACTTTTGCTTCCTTGCCACTTCCTCCATGAGGCAAAGCAGAATGTTTGATTCTTGCTGTCTTAAGCATAGACAACAATGTCCACTATCTTTACTATGGTAATAAAGTGGGAGCAGGATTTTCCTTAATTGTCTTGCTAAGGTAAGAGATGAACTGTCTTTTATTAAGCTACACTTTGCAACACAGGACCGCACAGAGCGTCGAGCCACGTCACATACTGGTACTGCATCTGGGGTCAATTACTCGCTGTAGCAGTAAACAAGATATTTGCCCCTTCTGAGAGGGCTGGGCCCCTCAGGGCTGAAAGGGGCTGAAGGGGGCTGATACCCCCCTCCTGGAGAAAATTTCTCCACACACCCAGTACCACTGTCAACACCATGAAACCCAGCACCACCGTTATCACCATGAAACCCATCACCACCGTCAGCACCATGAAACCCAGCACCACCGTCAGCACCATGAAACCCAGCACCACCGTCAGCACAATGAAACCCAGCACCACTGTCAGCACCACCGTCAGCACCGCCGTCAGCACCGCCGTCAGCGAGCGCAAGTCAGGTAAAACTGGCGGAATCGCTTCATCAGTCACTCCGTGAATTCATCCGAAATTAATGGGTCAGAAAACGCGGTTAAGGCAGATCTGAATGTCAGGAGAACTCTCGTACTCCCTTAATTCTTACCTTATTACTCCCTTAATTCTTACCTTATTACTCCCTTAATTCTTACCTTATTACTCCCTTAATTTTTACCTTATTACTCCCTTAATTCTTACCTTATTACTCCCTTAATTCTTACCTTATTACTCCCTTAATTCTTACCTTATTACTCCATAATTGTTACCTTATTACTTCTTTATTTTTTTTGCATTATTACTCCCTTAATTCTTACCTTATTACCCCCTTAGTTCTTACATTATTACTCCCTTAACTCTTACCTTATTACTCCCTTAATTCTTACATTATTACTCCCATAATCATTATTACTCCCTTAATCCTTACTTTGTTACTCCCTTAATCCTTATTTTATTACACCCTTAATCCTTCTTACTTACCTTATTACTCTCTTAATCATTCTTACCTTATTATTACATTAATCCTTCTTGCTTATTTCATTACTCTCTTAATATTTTTTTTTTTTACCTTTTTAGTTCTTAATTCTTCTTCCCTACCTTCTCATTTCCTTAATACTTCTTCCCTATATTCTTAATACTTACTTTCTTCATCCTACCATGTACTCTTTAATCCTTTCTTACCTCCTTTCCATCTTTACTACCTTAATCTTTCTTTACACTCTTTACCTTCTTCCTGGTTGTAAGATTTCTTTCCAACCATCCTCTTTCCTTCTTTATTTCTTTAATGTTTTTCCACTACATTCTTATTCCCCTTTTATATTCCGCAATCCTTCTTTATCTTCTTACCCGAATATTTTCGTAATGTTTTCCCTCTCATTTTTCTTTAATTTTGCTCCTGAGCATCGCCTGGGTATCTAATGCAGATGCTGGGAGTATGGAAGGGGGGAGGGGGGGAGAAGGGAGGGAGAGGAGGGCGAAAAGGAAAACCTTTGAAGATCTGGGAAAGAGAAAAGCCACTCTTAAATATTTTCTAGTACACTTTTTAGCGGATTTATTTATCCACTTAAGGATATATAAATTTTGAGTTTTGTTGCCTCCGTTAAAGTTGTGAGATACTGTTAAGTTTATAACTGTTTTGTTGAAGGTGTTAATTAGTTATCATTTTGTCCTAGGCACATGTCGATTGTGTTAGTTAGTTACCATTTTGTCCTAGGCACATGTCGATTAGGCACTAGGCCTGTTGTATGTGTGTGTGTGTGTATGGTTTCTGCCTCCACTAAATCACTTGCTGGACTTTTCCACTTCCTGACAACTCTATGACTGAAGAAATACTTCCTAACATCCCTGTGACTCGTCTGGGTCTTCAGTTTCCAATTGCGACCCCTTGTTGCTGTGTCCCCTCTCTGGAACATCCTGTCTCTGTCCACCTTATCTATTCCACGCAGTATTTTGTATGTCGTTATCATGTCTTCCCTGACCCTCCTGTCCTCCAGTGTCGTCAGGCCGATTTCCCTCAACCGTTCTTCGTAGGATATTCTCCTGAGCTCCGGAACTAACCTTGTTGCAACCCTTTGCACTTTCTCTAATTTCTTGACGCCCTTGACCAGGTGTGGGTTCCAAACTGGTGCTGCATACTCCAGTATGGGTCTGACATACACATTGTACAGTGTCTTGAACGATTCCTTGCTAAGGTATCGGAACGCTATTCTCAGGTTTGCCAGGCGCCCATATGCTGCAGCAGTTATCTGGTTGTGTGCTTCAGAAGACGTGCTCACTCCAAGAACTTTTTCTTTGAATAAGGTTTGCAGTCTTTGGCCACCTAGCCTATACTCTGTCTGTGGTCTTCTTTGCCCTTCCCCAATCTTCATGACCTTGCATTTGGCGGGGTTGAATTCGATAAGCCAGTTGCTGGGCCAGGTCTCTTTGTAGCCCTGCCTGATCCTGATCTGATTTAATTCTTCTCATTAACTTCACATCATCTGCGAACAGGTACACTTCTGAGTCTATTCCTTCCATCATGTCATTCATCTATACCAAAATTAGCACTGGTCCTAGGTCTGACCCCTGTGGGACCCCGCTCGTCACATGAGCCCACAGTGATATCTCATCACGTACCATGACTCGTTGTTGCCTCTCTGTCAGGTATTCTCTGATCCATTGCAGTGCCCTTCCTACTATACGCGCCTGATCCTCCAGCTTCTGCACTAATCTCTTGTGAGGAACTGTGTCGAAGGCCTTCCTGCAGTCCAGGAAAATGCAATCAACCCACCCCTCTCTCTCGTGTCTTACTCCTGTTACTTTGTCATTAAACTCCAGAAGGTTTGTGACACAGGATTTGCCTTCCATAAGTCCGTGCTGGTTGTCATTTATAATCTTGCTCCGTTCCAGGTACTCCACCACTCTCCTCCTGATAATCTTCTCCATGACTTTGCATACCATACACGTTAGTGACACTGGTCTGTAGTTTAGGGCCTCGTTTCTGTCTCATTTCTTAAAAATGGGGGCTACATTTGCCTTCTTCCATACCTCAGGTAGTTACCCAGTTTCAAGGGTTATGTTGAAGATTGTAGTTAGTGGCACACACAGCATCTCTGCTCCCACGGGAAGATTTTGTACGGTCCCATCGCCTTTGAGGTATCAAGGTCACTTAGCAGCTTCTGCACCTCCTCCTCAGTTGTGTGTCATCCAACACTTGTTGGTATATTCCCTGATGGTGTTACCCTCTGTGCTGTCTTTCCAGAGCCCTTCCTATCTCTACTGTAAATACTTCCTTGAATCTCGTGTTGAGCTCCTCACATACCTCTTGATCGTTTCTTGTGAGTTCCCCACCTTCTTTCCTCCGCCTGATCACCCGGTCTTTGACTGTTGTCTTCCTCCTAATGTGGTATACAGCAATTTCGGGTCAGACTTGACTTTCGATGCTATGTTGTTTTCGTAATGTCGCTGGACCTCCCTCCTAATCTGTGCATACTCGTTTCTGGCTCTTCGACTAATCTCCTTATTTTCCTGGGTTCTTTGCCTTCTGTACTTTTTCCATTCTCTAGTGCACTTAGTTTTTGCCTCCCTACAACTTTGGGTAAACCAGAGGCTTGTTCTGGTCTTCCCATTATTTCTGTTGCTCTTGGGAACAACCCTTTTCCCTGCCTTCTTGCATTTTGGTGTTACGTATTCCATCATTTCGTTTACTGACTTTCTTACCAATTCTGTGTCCCACTGAACCTCCTGCAGGAAGTTCTTCATACCTGTGTAGTCTCCCCTTTTATAGTTTGGCTTTTCCCATTCAACTCCTGTTACCCTCTCCACTTGTAGCGCTACTATGTATTCAAAGAGCAGAACCACGTGATCACTAGCTCCAAGGGGTCTCTCATATGTGATGTGATGTGATGTGTGTGTGTGTGTATGTGTGTGTGTGTGTGTGTGTGTGTGTGTGTGTGTGTGTGTGTGTGTGTGTGTGTGTGTGTGTGTGAAAATATCACATGCTATAGTTGTGATGCATTAGTGCAGGTGGTCCATTACCTTCGTCAAGCAGTGCCGGAGCTTGTTGCTTGAGCACTCTCTACAACAGAACTCCGTCATCCTTCCCGAATCTTTCTACGTGGCTTGCCACATCCAGGGGCACGACTCGGCACATTTAGTCTCGTTCCTTATCAACTCCAGTGTCATCTGCAGCGTCGTTTCACTTAGTGAGGTGGAACCTGTACCACCATGGGCCTCGTGTTGCTGCTGTGGGTTTTGTTATTGCTGTTTGTATATGATGTTCCTCTGTTTTCTTTTTTAAGTATTTTTAAATACTTACACCCTCCTGCTCTAGTGCCTCATTTCTCTCTCTAGGGAAGGCGTTTATGCAGGTAAGAAGCTCTTGATCTGAGAAATTTAAATTATCCTCTTCAGTCGAACTTGAATGTCCCCATTCCAACTGTGATATATGGCTCCTGCGGATTTAAAGCTTCCTCGAGATTGAAAAAATCTTTCTATTTTCCGTTTCCATATATTCTCTCTCCCTCCGTTCCTCTCTCTCTCTTTCTCCATCGTTTCTCTGTCTCGACATTCCCCCCTTCTTCATATCCTCACATCCTATGCAGTGCACTAATTCTTGCATATAAAGTGAAATATTTCCTGGGCGAGTCATTTATCTTTGGGAGGCGGTAATTGAAATGCGAACAAGAGGTCCATATCTCTGCTTCTGCCCGACGCTGATTCATGACAGCACCGCAGGTGAGTAGGAACGAGGGAGCGAAGGAGGGAAGGACGGCAAGTGGAGAGGAAGGGAGAGACGGGATTATTTAAAAAAAATGGACATATGGCTGTGCGAGGCTATTGTATTCTGTATTGTAGTTACATTGTGGGAACACCTACAGTGTGCAGCTACTTTATTATGTGTGAATGTTACGTGGTGGGAACACCTGCCGAGTGAGCCTTCCGTCTTCTGTGTTAATATATATTGGGAACGAAATCTGGTACTGTTGTCAAACTAAAGTGAAGGGATTTTTTGCTGCTTTTTTGTTTCTGGAAAAAAATGGATTATTGTAACAGTGTGCTGCTACCTTGTTCTGTGTGATAATTACATAACATGAACAAAAGCTAGGTTTCCCTATCATATTCCATCACACTGGATGGGTTTTATACAATGTTGAAATCTGCTAGCCTGAACTGGGAGACTTCAGTACAATAATGAGAATATCGTCAAGTATTCCATTTAAGGGTTCAGCAGCTGCAGGAAATACAAAGGGTTTATTATAACAGTAATGTACAGTATTTACTGTTACTTGGGAATTTCCATCTCCTAGGTTGAAGATGGAGAGATAGATAGATAGATAGATAGAGAGAGAGAGAGAGAGAGAGAGAGAGAGAGAGAGAGAGAGAGAGAGAGAGAGAGAGAGAGAGAGAGAGAGAGAGAGAGAGAGAGAGAGAGAGAGAGAGAGAGAGAGACAGACAGACAGACAGACAGACAGACAGACAGACAGAGAGAGACAGACAGACAGAGAGAGAGAAAGAGAGAGAGAGAGAGAGAGAGAGAGAGAGAGAGAGAGAGAGAGAGAGAGAGAGAGAGGAAAAGTGGTTTGGTTGATAGGTTTGTCATCGGTTAGTCACTTAAATGGAAACTTGAGGGTGGTGTGATGGAACAAGTTGTGATGGGGTGTAGAAGTTAGGTGTGGGTTTAGAAATTTATACATCTCCATTCCAAAATAATGTAATTTACTTGCTCGTTACACACACTAAAAAAGAAAGCAGTATATAACTCGTTTATTTTTGTTAATTTTCAGGTAAGATTCAGCAATCGATGCTCTAGCTTCTACTGGAGCGAGGCGTCGAGAACGAACGAATGTGGATCAAGGTAAGAGTGAGTGAAACCTCTTGGATGATATTAGGTAATTTTTGAAGTGTGTAATCATGGTTCGAGCCTCCCGTCCATCTTTCTGTTTACACACATGTATGTATATATATATATATATATATATATATATATATATATATATATATATGTGTGTGTGTGTGTGTGTGTGTGTGTGTGTGTGTGTGTGGGTGGGTGTGTGTGTGGGGTGTGTGTGTGTGTCTGTCTGTGTCTGTGTGTGTGTGTGTGTGTGTGTGTGTGTGTGTGTGTGTGTGTGTGTGTGTGTGTGTGTGTGTGTGTGTGTGTGTGTGTGTGTTTTCTGAAGTGAACTATGGGTGGTTTAAGGAAGCTTTTAAGTTTGTATCCAAAGAAGCAAGATCATACTCAACAGGACAATATTCAGCATATCCAGCCTAAGAACATAAGAAAATACTAAAGATGAGGAATAAATTATTGATGGGGATGTTAAGGCAAGAAACTAAAGACGGATTAATTCTGGGGAAAATAAAACTGGAATTAATCGGGGAAGAAATTGAAGTTGAACGTTTTTGTAAAAGAAACTAAGAAACTTGCTGGATGGAAGAAGACTGTTGAACCCAGGAAGAATTACGAACGTACACAGCCAGGGAAGGAACTAGAGATACGCCAGCCTTGGGAATTGAATATAAATTCCGAGCTTGAAATAAGATATACCCAGGCTAGGTAGGAACTCAGTTTTTACCCAGCCGGGAGAAAAAACTGTATATTACATATAAAGCTTCTATTTTCATTACACAAATTTGGCCCGCAGTGTACAGCTACCCTTTCCAGTATCATAATTGCACCGTGGGAAGAAATACTAGGTATGTTAACTGTTGTATTTTTCACAGAGAATAAGATGCATACATGAAACAATAATATCTATCATCCTGAACTGGGAGACTTCGGTAAGGCGATGATGAGTTTAAGCAGTTTCGTAACTTTCATTCTAACAGAGCTGGAGCTACTATTATGATGGTTTCTCTAAATCAGTCTTCTGTCTCTGTGACTTCATGGGTCCAGTGGTGCGCCCGGTGTGCCCCACAGACAAGCAACAAGTTACACAGAACTCGATAGAAATTCGGAGTTTAGTCCAGTTTCAAGAATATTTGTCATTTTGAGATGATTCTCCCTAAGCTGAGATTCGGGAACACGCACACCTCACCTCTAGCCACCAGCTTGCAAGTGCTTCTGTCCCTTTGTGTAAGACTTGTCCTGTGCAGCTGGCTGTGAACATTTTAACTCTGTCGTGGTTTGGCCTCTTTTCAAACATCGTGCTTTTTATTATTACCTAGGTGTCTGCAGGGAACTCTGGGAACTCTTAGGAGAGTCTTTCAACTTCGACATTTTAGTGGGATTTTTAATTTATGCTGATTGTTTTAAGTTGGTGTGATAATGTTTATGTTTTTTTTTGTGCAATAGTTTTTGTTTTTGATATTTTTGTTCCTATGTGTTTCCAGTTTATTGTTATTGGTAAGAACACTGAGTGATCACACATGTCATTGCTGAGTGATCACACAGGTCAGAGTACTGAGTGATCACACAGATCAAAGTACTGAGTAATCACACATGTCAGTGCTGAGTGATCACACAGGTCAGAGTGCTGAGTAATCACACATGTCAGTGCTGAGTGATCACACAGATCAGAGTACTGAGTGATCACACAGGTCAGTGTTGAGTGATCACACACACGTCAGTGCTGAGTGATAACACAGGTCAGAGTACAATGTGATGACACGGGTCAAGGTACTCTTTATATCTCAGACTAACTGCAACTTGGGGATTACCATCGCTCGTATGACCTATCCAGGTATGTGAAAAAAAAAACAGAGTGATTGAGGGGCCTGGGGAGAACTGTGTGGGTGGGACCTGGACTTAATATAAGAGTGACGTGGGCGCGGTGTGGGTGTGGCAGCATAAAGCAGAGGACTGTCGATAAAGCCATCTCGAGGAGTGTGGGTTGGGCGGATTGGGAAGAGTGGCTTAGTTAACTGTGGAAGAGGGCTAAGGGGGGTGAGAGGGGGCTGCTTTAGGAGGGGTAAAGAGGGACTGGGTTGGGAGGGGAATTCCAGGAAAAAAAAGGAAGGGGAGACTTCTTGGAGTTATTGATTTTTTCTTCCCCTCGGTTCCCCTGAGGTCACGATCGTTTGGCTCACGTATATATCATTTTCCCAGTTAAAAGTTGACAATTGAGTTGAAATTGACAGTGAAAATTAGTATAATAGACAATGAAAAGTGATGATAATTGGCGCACAGACAGACAGACACAAACACTAGTGTCTAACACACACAAAATGGTAACACACACACACACACACACACACACACACACACACACATATATATATATATATATATATATATATATATATATATATATATATATATATATATATATATGTGTATATGTATATATATATATATATATATATATATATATATATATATATATATATATATATATATATATATATATATATATATATATATATATGTGTGTGTGTATATATATATATATATATATATATATATATATATATATATATATATATATATACACACACACACACACACACACACAACACACACACACACACACACACACACACACACACACACACACACACACACACACACACACACACACAGATCTTGGGGTGACCATAACACGGAGCACGTCACCGGAGGCACACATCAATCAAATAACTGCTGCAGCATACGGGCGCCTGGCAAACCTGAGAATAGCGTTCCGATACCTTAATAAGGAATCGTTCAAGACACTGTACACTGTGTATGTTAGACCCATACTTGAGTATGCAGCACCAGTCTGGAACCCACAACTGGTCAAGAACGTCAAGAAGTTAGAGAAAGTACAAAGGTTTGCAACAAGACTAGTTCCAGAGCTCAGGGGAATGTCGTACGAGGAAAGGCTGAGGGAAATCGGACTGACGACACTGGAGGACAGAAGGGTCAGGGGAGACATGATAACGACATACAAGATACTGCGGGGAATAGACAAGGTGGACAGAGACAGGATGTTCCAGAGAGGAGACACAGAAACAAGGGGTCACAATTGGAAGCTGAAGACTCAGACGAGTCACAGGGACGTTAGGAAGTATTTCTTCAGTCATAGAGTCGTCAGGAAGTGGAATAGCCTAGCAAGTGAAGTAGTGGAGGCAGGAACCATACATAGTTTTAAGAAGAGGTATGACAAAACTCAGGAAGCAGAGAGGGAGAGGACCTAGTAGCGACCAGCGAAGAGGTGGGGCCAGGAGCTGAGTCTCGACCCCTGCAACCACAATTAGGTGAGTACACACACACACGCACATAAGTGAGTGTATGCATACATATATATCTATATATATATATATATATATATATATATATATATATATATATATATATATATATATATATATATATATATATATATATATATATATGTGTGTACATGTATATATATATATATATATATATATATATATATATATATGTGTGTGTGTGTGTGTGTGTGTGTGTGTGTGTGTGTCTGTGTGTGTGTGTGTGTGTGTGTGTCGTGCCGAATATTGCGAAAAGGTTTAAGTAGTTATTGACATCTTATACTGAAGCAGCTATTTTTAACTGGATTTATCATACAGCTTCTTCTGTTTCTTTGTAAGTTATTAATTTCCATGTATTAATTAAGGACTTGAACGCCAAGTATTTTTCATGTAAGGATAATTATATACTTCCTGTGCATTGCAGAGAACGTTTTGAAATGATCCTTTGAGTAAGTACTACCTGTTATAATCTGCTTGTCAGTGATGGGTTTATGAGGGTGTGTCCCTCTCTTCAGCACATCACATCATTAACGCTAGCGCCTACCCTTGCCATTACGGATGCTAGACTGCTACAAGAAAGAACGTTAAACTTGAGTAGTCATAGTGTTCAGAGGAGGGGGTTGACCAGCAAGGGGCCGTCACTGTCTTCTCCAGCAGGGTCGATATCTGGTATGACTAACAACCCAGCCGAATAGGCCTTGCTGTCCTCCCTCCTCTGTCACCCCTCTTTTCCAGCTCTCCTACTCCTGTCCCCTGAGGCTTCTGTTTGCCTCCATCTGTCACACACACCTGCTCTCCCCCCATCCTCACCCTCTTTGATCATTCCTATCTTCGTTTTCCCTACTCCCCCAAGATACCATTCAATTCTCGGTCTTTCCCTCCCTCTCCTTATATATCTCTCTTTACTTCCATCTTTATTTCCCACTCTATTATACAAGATTAAGGATGATTAAAATTATTCTATCAAAGCTAGTTTTAATGCCAGACCCGTGAAATACTTTATTATAGCTCTCGTACTAAGATTATATTTTCCAGAGACCACCATCAATTGTGTTTTATCAGTACCAAATGTATCCTGGCATCGCTTACCATAGGCAGATATAGCTACAACGTGGCTTGATATACCTCAAGGAAGTAGGCATCTCTCTGGCATGAAGAAACGTTAGGAGCGTAGTTATCTGATTACGTAAGGGATCCTGGGATGAGGAAAAGTAGGTCGATGAAACAGACATTCCTAAACTGGGGACTAGCATGGTTCATTATGGTAGGCTGGCCCAATTAAGTTGGATCTTGAGTGCTCCCTAAAGAACTGCCTTAAAAGAAGATAGTCGCTTAGGTGGTGCAGCATCTGGCTAGAGATTCCTACCTAACGCACTAGCCATGTTCACTGGACGGTACATTATTATTATTATAATCAAAAAGAAGCGCTAAGCCACAAGGACTATACAGCACTGGACAGTACAGCTGATCTTTGATTCATCCAATGACAAAGATAAGATTTCGTTCGGATTTTTAACCCCGGAGGGTTAGCCACCCAGGATAACCCAAGAAAGTCAGTGCGTCATCGAGGACTGTAACTTATTTCCATTGGGGTCCTTTATCTTGTCCCCCAGGATGCGACCCACACCAGTCGACTAACACCCAGGTACCTATTTGCTGCTAGGTGAACAGGACAACAGGTGTAAGGAAACGTGTCGAATGTTTCCACCCGCCGGGAATCGAACCCGGGCCCTCCGTGTGTGAAGTGGGAGCTTTAGCCACCAGGCCACACAACTCGTGATGCAAAGTGCTAATTTGTAACCACTGTAATTTCAGGCTCCTCTTTTCCGGCCCTACAGTACTTTTATGTGTCGAGGACTTTAAGGTGGGCTGCAACTGACAACTGCAACACAAATTTTGTAGATACACTGGATAGTGTCCATCTGGATCTGTATTTCTTTCTTAATAGCAGAGTGGTCTGCAAGCAAACCAGCTTTTTCTTTATAGCTAGTTGTGATAGTTCCATTCTATTAATGTTGAGATAGAATTCCCTTTTAGCGAGCATTAATGGCGATCTTTGAACGGCTAAAATGAAGGCTAGGTCAGTTGTGCTTGAGATTTATGATGCAAACGGCGAAAGTTTGTTTTGTCTGTCAATATCACCCTGTGGCAGTGTCCATTTCTATGTCTACCAACTCTCAGCGATGTGTTGGCAAGTTTCGTCTCTCGAACTCCCAAACTGTGCTAGTTGATGCTTCTTTCCCTCATCCCCGAAATTTTATAATATTGAGTGAGGTGAGGACAGCCTTAAGCTCTGATGAGCCAACGTGGCCAGTCACGAATGGTTCGATTAAGTACTAGATTTTAAATGGATTTGTTAATTCATCATAGCTACTCTGCATATAATACTGGTTGTGTTCACCTATGATCATAATATTTTGACTTGTTTTGCAATGGGGTAAACTGTATTTGTCAGGAATTTGAACGAATCTGAATCTTGCCAGTCATTACACACACTACGAGTGACCCTATAATACAAATTCTTCAGAGTCTTTACATCTCTTGAAAATTCTATGACCCTTGTAAGTTTAGCGCTTCTTTTGATTATAATAATAATCTTGAAAATTATAAATATCCCTAAGAGTATTTAGTCACCTGCACCTGCGGAAAACATTTGGGCTCATAGATCATCCGTTGTTATTAATTAAATCTTTCCTTAGCGATAGATACCAAAATATGACAGTGCAAGATGTTTCCTCTACATTTCGGTCCTAAAACACAGGTGTGATATAAGACAGCGTCCAGGTCTCTCTACAGTTTCTTTATATAAGTGACATGGTAAATACATACCAGCGATATGGTACAGAGTTACAATACTGTGCGGAGTGAATCTTGATTTACACACACTTCGCCCACGCAGGGGTTTTATTGGGGCACATGGTGTGTGTCGATAGTATTTGTCAGGAAGTCTTGCCATTCAACGCCGCCTTCCGGAAACTTATATCAGAGCTAAATGCATTTGACACAACATTTTTCATTTCGACCTCAGACCTAGTTATCGTAAATAAGTATGGGAGTGAGGAACTTGGAACAATGTGGATTTAGAGTCAGGAAATAAGTTCACACTTCACAGAATAAAAAACCTACTACATAATATTTGGGAACAGAACATCTAACGACACACTACAAAGGTGAATATTTAGCCCAATATCTAGATAAAGTGAAATTTGTCACCCAAAATCACACTTCAGTAGAATTTTTCTAACCGAACCACTGAATATTTCTTCAAAGTTTCATTACCGTAACCCACAAGACAGATTAGTGCCACGCACTAAACTGTCCGTATCTCACTTCCGGTGTACGTGCTTGGGGGATCAACCACAGCGAACTAACACCGGTCCTAACACAAGAAAAGACTCCCTTAACAATCATTTCTCTCATACACGTTCCAGACAATACAAACAAGTAGACCTATGGAAAATGTAGATCCTCCATGAATACTACAGTGCACTCTACATGTATAGAACTCTCAATGCACACATTAACTCAGACTTAAAACTCTTCTTACACAACAGTAATAAGACACAGGCATAAAAAATCATAATGGAGGAATGCTGCAGCAGGCATACTGGCCCATACTAGGCAGGTCCTTCTCAAAGTCAAACCCACTAACAAAAATATTTGCCCAACTCAATGATATTCTGAATGTAATGTACAGATATGTTCAACTAGAAATTCCAAGCAAATAAAATTTCAAAATTGTATGTAAAGTAAAAGGACACAAGCGCAACTAATGTGACATTTTATTGTGGCAACGTTTCGCTCTCCAGGAGCTGTATCAAGCCATTTCAAAATTGTGAAACAGCTTACTGAAAGACACCTGAAACTGTACAACATTAATTTCAAGCGAAATATCAAATAACACTCGGTTGTACATGAGGTAGATTCAGTACGACCACAAAATTACTGCGATGTAGATAATATGACCATTGGTCATATTATCTACACTTGGTTTACATAAAACTTTCTTGCTTGCTTGCTTACTTGTTTACTGCACTTGCTTTCCTAAAAGCTGGTCTATCTTACTTAGAGAATATTTTGGGTTGACTTTGGCCTTTGTTGGTCCCAGTTTAATTTTTTTTGTTGGGGGGGGGGAAGAAATTGGAAAAATTGAATGACTCCTTTTCATGCGATACTTTCTGAGCGCCGGATGTCATTAACTTCAATCCAGGCTGATAACTTGATAATGCAACTTGTGAGCGACTTCAAAGCTTAATGTGGTTGTATATTATAGTATATTGGTCTCTTTGGTTTCTTTGAAAGGTTTGAATTAAATTTGTGCTGTGAATGCCTTAATTTACCATTTTTATTGAAGAAATTAGGATGTTTCCATATGATGACTTGTGAGGATTTGTTTATTCTTTTCAAATCCAATGCTAATATTCAGCAGCTTGTCATCCTAAGCTTCACTCTGCACTATTTCAGTCGCGTGCATCGAGACACAGCAAACTGGGGTTAGGGAATATGGGGCTACCTTTCTTGGGTCGCGCAGTTACTGAAATAACATCGGATCTAATTTCGTTTTCTCCCATTTTCATGACATGTCATTTATTATCATTAAATTCCATCATCCTTTTGTTACTCCATTGTTCATAAGTTGGTAAGTTATTTATATTAATTAAAAACCCGGTTGGTAACATCCTAAGAAGACATTTTCTCTTTTATTGCTATTCACATATTCCTTGAAGTTTCTCGTCCACTGTAATATGTTGCCTTTTATTCCTCCTATATTTTCCAGTTTCAAAATTAGTCTCTCATGGGAAACTGTCAAAAGCTGTCTTAAAATCTCAATAAATACAATCTACCAATCAATTTTTTTCTTGAATATGTAGAAATATGTAGGAATTTCCAGACCGCAGCTGAATTGTTTAGTAGTCACTAGGTGATTCCACTTTAAATATTTTATCATTTGTTCTCTAATAGCTCTTTCCATTATTTTTAATCACAATTGTCATCACTTGTCCTAAAATCTATCCAAAATGGATAGCTTAAGTTTTTCTCACATTCTTTCAAAACGCATGGTGTCTTTTGTAGTCCTGTTGTCTTCTTATTTTGTCAGCATTAAATATTTACTACCTCTTTAGTTACTTCATCTACATTAGTATATAAATATTTTAGAAATGTATATGACTCCCAGTTTCATTTAATTCAGCCTGGTTACTAACTGTACTGTGCTCGTTTCCTTGAGAAATCATTTGACAGGTTGGTATCGCGAGGCTTGGTCATGGACCGGGCCGCGGGGGCGTTGACCCCCGGAGCACCCTCCAGGTATAGTCTCGCTAACTCTGGAAATAAGACTTAATTTCTTCCTCTCTTATATCCTCACCTAACATATTATTCTTAGCAGTGTTTAAAAATTCTTTTATATTTTCTCTGCCCTCTTTCGAAAGTTATTGTCTAATTGAAATGTCTTACAGCACCCATTAAGTAAGTCTATAGATTCCCTTTCCAGGGGCATGGAGATACACAATTCAATCTTCTAAAAGAGAGGGAGAAAGCGAGAATATTTGT
>NC_091316.1:10267245-10309745 GCF_038502225.1 Cherax quadricarinatus
GATATATCTTAATTATTTTTTATCTGTGCGGGTGCCAATTTACCATTTTTATAAAGTGGGATTTTCTTAAAATGATAAAAAAAAAAATAAATATTTTTTCTTATTCTTGAAAATTTGAAAAATTCTGAGAAAAAAAGGCTGAAAAAAATCACATTTGAGGGTGTTTTGTTTTTTAAGTTTGACGAGGATATAGACTTCGTATTTTCGGAACGTTTCTCGGGAACGTTTTTAGTTACTTTCTCCAAAAATTTTCGTTTATATATGGAGAACGCCATTTTCGAATTTTTAACGCTGGTGCACTGTACTGTATCTAGGGCAAGATTTACAGCACATTTTTTTTCGTGCGTTGATGCCCTATAGCCAATGTTACGTAGGCCAATCACAGATTTTGTGCCTTTGATGTGGTACGTGGAGAAAACGTCCTCTGATCGGCTACAGAATCTCAACACTGTTGTATGCTCCTTAGAAGAAGTTTGGTATTGTTAATGGAGTGTGTTGATGCCTTTTTTTTTAATCTCGAAATGGTGTAGGATTATTTTACATTATTGCATTATTTTGTCTTAATGCTGGTGAGGAGCTCTTGATCTCAGTCGAATCTGAATGCATCATATTCCACAAGCGCTGTATGACCCCTACTGGTTTAGCGCTTTTCTCATATTAAAATACAACAATTCAGAACGGCATCAATCCTTAATAGCCGATTCATCTTATGAAATGGACAAAAAAAAAGTGTGATGATTTATAAAACCAACAAGTTGAAGAATAAAACACTTGTGTAACATTTGAGAATCTTTATTGGGGAAACATATCGCCAGTCAGTGGCTTCCTCAGTCCAGTGGAGAGAAGAACGGTGAAACATGAAGAGGAGTTTGAGGAAATCAGTCCCTCAGCTGGAGTCGATGTGTTCAGTCCATCAATCTGGAGACTTATGGACTGAGCACAAGTGTCTGTGTAGGTGCACATTTTGTCGAATTCTGCGCAATAACTAGAGATTGTCTCTTCTCGGTACAAAGGAAATGTTTCTAGCTCAGAAGATGGAGGTGAAAAGCAAGGTAAAAGTTGCCGTCATTGCATCCATCTTCCAGAGGAAATAGGTACCGTATTTTTCACTAACATTTAAAAACTATTTGTATAAATAGATGACATTTTGTGAGAACTGGTGTCCATTCGAGATGAGTAGCTTTCGTTTGAGTTTCGATATAAAATCTGTCAGATGCGTTTATTTCCTGTTTCTTAACTGGAAGAATACAATTCTCAGATTACCCGCACTTAGGAGATTGCAACCTATTACGACGTTTCGGTCCTACTTGGACCATTAACAAATCACTTGTTAATGTTCCAAGCCGCACCGAAACGTCGTCATAAGTTTCAATCTCTTAAGTGCGAGGTATTTATGTATTGTTCCAGCCACGGTATTGTGACTTTTTATTCCTCAGAAAAAAGATAAGATATGAAGCACTCTTCCCAGGAACGCAGAGAAACAACACTCATCTCGATACAAATAAAAAGAGGAAAGAGAATAAATAACGTGGTTTAAAATGCAACGCATGTAAGCGAAACGCACGGAAAAGAAAAATGGGAGCAATTTAAACAAGGGGGAACACGTTAATAAACTGTAAGCAGAGACGAAGGGCCAAAAATGCCGACAAATCAGGAGGGAAGCCAAGAAACAATATGAAAATAATTTAGCAACCAAGGCTGTAGACCTTCCCCAACCACTGCAGGTCACTTGGGAAATTCCATGAAGGACGACAGGGGAAATTTGCGAAGAGCTCTACCTAATCACTATATAGAGGAAAAACTGTCCCCTGAATGAAAAATTGAAAACTTTGTGCTGGTCTTCAAGAACGACACCAGATAAGAGGCAGTCAGGAGTAGTACTGCTGACACGCACGTTCTGCTTGTTAGCCTTCCTTATAAATAACAGGTACGAATTACGATAACGTAAATTCTGCAACAGTATATTTGATGATATGATTAATATTAGGCAGGAAAGAAAGATTATGCAGATCGCTTATACCTAGACTATCAAACTGCTCTTTCATATTTCTCCATCCCTTGAAGAGACTTAACTTACAAATTAATAAAACAAAACAAAAACAGGTTGGAGTGAATTCCTGTCATACAACAGAGAATTTGTGATGGAAGTGGTGTCAGTACATGGAGAAGAAAAAACTCGAGGCCTACAATGCAGACTAGTTATGTTTCTTTGTTTATAAACAGAATAATGGGGGAAATGAAGAATTCATTGCCAACTACTAAGGAGGATATGACAAGGTGATTGTGTGATCCTTCAAGAAGACTTAATTAAGAAACTACAGGAGTGGCCCAAAAAGTAGCTACTGGAGTTTAGTCGCAACAGATGTAAGGTGATGATGAGCAAAGGAACCATACTAATTGGAAGGGATACAATTTACAGATCTTAAAATGGAAAAGGATTTAGGGGTGTGCATCACACCGAACTTCTCACTTGAGATACATGCCCAACAGCAGCGGATGTACCCACGCCAAATAACTGATAAGCAAAGACGGGACCCAAGAGCTGGAGCTCAGCCCCTTAGACGTAACTAGGCGAGTCCACAGTGAGAGAGGGAGAAAAGGTGAGGGTGGGTGAATAGGTATTTGGGTGGGAAGGAATAGAGACAGTGAGGCACTTGGAGCCCTGGGCTTATAAACCTCGTGGCAACATATTTCACGCTGAGAGGACACTTATATCTGCTGGAGGATCATGGGATAAGTGGGGAGAAATACGGGAATACTCCCTCTCACCCTCCTTCACCCTCACTCCACTCCCTCATTCACTCTCCCTCTTTCAACCTCATTCAGTCTTCCTCTTTTCCCTGATTCATTCTCATCTGTCTCATTCGTCTCCTCGTTCCTTCTCACTGCATCTCCCTGACCACCCTCTCTTCATTATTCCCCCTGCATAAACACTTCATACATATTTCATTCCTAAACAGTCATGTATCTTTGTTGTTCAGCCTTTACCATGCCCCCTTTCTCTCCTATCTTCCAACACCTTTCCTTCTTCCTCCTCCTGCTCTTTCCGCTCTCCCGTCTTCCTGCCTCTCCCACCCTTCCTCTTCCCTGCCTACCTAGCACTAAAAAATAGGTTTCTGTGTGTTAGCCAAGTATTGTGGGTCGCGTTCAAACCAAAATGAATTAGAAAGCTATAATCATATTGGAATATTATCCTCTGTTAGAAAATTTCACAAATCTTTGGCTTGTCTTGCATCGTTGGGATCGCGTGTCTGAGAGTGTGTGTGTGTGTATATATGCGTCTGTGTATATATATATATATATATATATATATTTAGTAATATATACAGGAGAAGAGGTTACTATATACAACACGCATGGCTTACGGAGGAAGAATATATATATATATATATATATATATATATATATATATATATATATATATATATATATATATATATATATGTATGTATATTCATAACAAAAATTTCCATAGTCATACAAATATATTTACATCACACTTTTCAGGGTTTTTTTTCCCCCGCTTGTGTTTAGTATGGGTCTCCGGCACCAGTGTCCATCGAACTGACCGTCAAGTTTCCCTGATATCTCTTCTCCATGGTGGATATGTCTTGGTGAAGTCATTTAATGTGTTCACCATTAACATCATCGAGGTTTGGCGGGAAAAAGTCAAGATGAGGATTAAATAAATAAATCTTGAGGGACATCCGACATTGCAGTAGATTATAAACTCTCAGTTCTATAATGTTTATGTAATCATCACTGTGATGGCTAACCAAGAAAACAGCGTAAATGTTCTTCAATGCTACTTATGCTCTCAGCTCAACATCTTGGTAACTTCCGTCAAAGTCAGGATCATTTAGTAATTGCCACATCTTGGTTGCGATGGAGATATCTTCCTTCAGTTTGGCAACACTGACTTTGGGAAACCTCTCCTTCAAACAGGAAAATCCACCGCCTTCTTTGTCCAAAGTTTTGAAGAAGTACTTAGGGAGGCCTAGCTTGATGTGTCAGACGGAAGATTTATGTCCTCTGGATCGACTAATAGCATGTGTTGAAAATTTCTTAAGTCTATCTCATGTTGAATGTAGTGCTGCTCTGTACCTCGACTGTTCCACAGGTACAGTAAACAGCAGTACTTGGGAAATCGACCTTACAGTCCCAGTAACAAACCTATTACTTTTAGTTAATCAGAGATTTTCCTCCCAAACTTCTCATATTCGATCAGAATGACAAATCTTTGCATTGTTTCATGAATGTTTCTTCAAGTCTCTGCCGAGAGCTAAAGACAGACTTGTCATTGTGAAATAAGACTGCCTTTGGACTTGTGATGTTTACCCTAAGTTCATTAACATCACAACAGTAACAGTGATTCTTCCAATTTATTGTAAGCTTCTAGGCTATTCTATCGCTTTCTGAACAAATTAATTATTGTGTCTGGTCGCGGTAAATTCCACTGGCGCAATGTTGAACCAAGTATCGCAGACTGTTTCGTGGATGAAGTAAGATCACTTTGAGTCACTGGAGGTGGTTCCAGGTAGTTTATTCCAGCTGGTTCAAACTTGGAATCTGAGTGGCTGCTACTTCATCACAGAAGGGAAATAAATCTTTATAAGATGGTGGTACTGAAACAGTGAGAAAGATTTAGATGTGTTATTTTTAATACTTGACGTGCTGTTGGAGTGTGAGCAAAGTAACATTTATGAAGGGATTCAGGGAAACCGGCAGGCCGGACTTGAGTCCTGGAGATGGGAAGTACAGTGCCTGCACTCTGAAGGAGGGGTGTTAATGTTGCAGTTTAAAAACTGTAGTGTAAAGCACCCTTCTGGCAAGACAGTGATGGAGTGAATGATGGTGAAAGTTTTTCTTTTTCGGGCCACCCTGCCTTGGTGGGAATGTGATAATAAATAAATAATATTTTTAATTATTTTTTTATGAAAATACCGACACGCTTGAGATACAGAAATTACAACCCGTGGTGTGATCCTTTGGTTCCTCCTATATCACTGGGAGTGCAATGGCACGCATGACACCCTTCCAGCAAACCACTCACGTATAGAGCAGGAACAAGATACACGGCTATGAGGCTTGGCGCCTCATAGCCGTGTATCTTCGACCTTTACACCAATGTAGTGAAAAGAGGTTTTTTTCACAAGAGTCGTGAGGTTTTGTTTCTGCTTTGTCGGAGTAAAAGCTTCCACATATATAATATAAAAACATTACTATCGTTTAAGCAGCCACGAAGCATTGTAGGTTTATAACTTGAAAGTTGAAAATACCACTTACAATTCATTAGTGATAAAACAATCTGGCAAACCCACAAAAATAAAACAAAACCATAAATCATCTTACATAAAATAACCAAACACACAAAACCTTTGTTGATCAGTGATTGAAGTTTGTTCAAGGATTTGTTTTGACGAAATATGAAAAAAAAAAATCGTAGTTCAAATAGTTATTGGACACATGTTGTAAGGGAAGAACACTACTGTGATTAATGTGTGATTAATATTGTGATTAATATTTGTCTGGTGTAATTGCCTTGCAGACTTCTCCGAAAACTGGATAGTGTATAAGTACCTTAATGTAAATGAGTAGTTAAGTATGTAGGTTTACATGTTAACCTAATTTTGTTTAGGTTAAATTAATGTTAAATCATTTTTTTACTCGATTTTCAGCACAAAACCCATTGAAATATGTTTATTTTTTCAGCATTTCTACACGTTTAAGTATTCGATCCTTCCTTCCCAGATATACATCTTTCAACAAACCGGCAGTATCCCACCGAGGTAGGGGTAGCCATAAAGAAAAAACGAAAGTTCCTCCTTTTAAATTTAGTAATATATACAGGAGATGGGGTTACTAGTCCCTTGCTCTCTCTATTTTAGTCGACTCTTACAACACGCATGGTTTACAGAGGAAGAATTCTGTTCCACTTTCCGATGGAGATAAGAGGAAATAAACAAAAACAAGAACTAGTAAGAAGGTAGAAGAAAACCCAGAGGGGCGTGTATATAGTATATGCTTGTACATGCATGTTTAGTGTTACCTAAGTGTAAGTAGAGTAGCAAAACGTACCTGAAATCTTGCATGTTTATGAGACAGAAAAAAGACACCAGCAATCCTACCATCATGTAAAATAATTACCTGGTTTCCATTTTACACTCACTTGACAGGACGGTAGTACCTCCCTGGGTGGTTGCTGTCTACCAACCTACTACCTAGGATATACATATAACCTTAATATTAATACCCCCAGTTACCTAATCCTTCCTTTTATTTTCGTTTAGTGTACATCTTTATAAAATATACTCATTTTAAAATGTGTTTTTTTTTTGTTCACAATGTTTCCAGTAGTTTTACAAAACATCTATTAATTTCAGTTCTTTTTCCAATATATGTTGAGTTTTTCCAAGAAAAGACACACAACTCACACTACATTAAACAAACTCAGGGTTTCAAAAACAACTTGATACTTGCTATCTCAGAATACTGGGCTTAATTAACACACTGTATAAAGGGTAAGTTTTGGTTGGGGTGAGGTGAATACCTGGAGGTTACCTGGAGGTTATTCCGGGGATCAACGCCCCCGCGGCCCGGTCCACGACCAGGCCTCCCGATGGATCAGGGCCTGATCAACTAGGCTGTTACTGCTGGCCGCACGCAGTCCGACGTACGAGCCACAGCCCGGCTGATCCGGCACTGACTTTAGGTATACTTTAATAATAGTATTAATATTAGTAAAATAGTAAATACATAAGTTTTTATTGAAATCTGTCACCTCTGACGACATGCTGTGGTTACTCCTTGAGAAATTTCTCCTTGAGTAAGATCTACAATCTCTGTCCTCTGAGTCCATACTCAGTTTTCGGTTTTCTTGCCCTTTCCATAATCTTCATAACCTTGAATTCAACCTGGTGTTGAATTCAAGCAACTACTTACCTGACCAATCACGTAGTTTATCTAGATCCACTTGTAGCCTGTCCTTGTCCACATTCGTTTATATTCTCATTAGTTTTATATTATATCATCAGCAAACAGGGATGCATCTGACTCAGTTCAGGTAGACTCCAGGTAGGTAGTGTTAATGTTAGCGTAAATACTCACCTGTATGTGATTGCAGATGTCGAGTCTCAGCTTCTGGTTTCTAATGTGTGTATGTGTAATAGATGGTGTAGTATTAATGTGTGTATGTATTAGTCATTAGTGTAAATTAAATGTTTCCCAGTGGTAATCAAGAACCCCAGTGGAAATAAGTCACTTTGAATTTTGGGTTATCCTAGGTAATTTATACATATGTTACCAGGTATAATAATTGCAATTATGGGTACCTGTACCTAAATATACTTAAATCCACTTAGCTCACCCGCAAAACAGCGCGCACACCGAGCCTCCCGACCACCCGCCCCACTAACTCGCCCGCCTGCCTGCACACTTCTCCCTGGCGGACCTCATTCCCCCCCTTCCCCCTCCCCTTCCACACTGATCTTGCCTAAACTGGGGGGAGCCCCTCAAATACCCTCGCCTCGTTGTCTATTGGTAGTTAGCCGGTCGTCCTTAATTCGTGCGAGATATATCAGTTTCATCAGTTACGGCGGTGTTGAAGAGAAATTTAGTAAGTGACCACAAAATGTAACAGATCTGCACGTACGACCTTTGGCACCTCGTACTCTCAGCCTTACCCCTTCTTCCCCTCATCAGCCCTTCCCCTCCCACCATCCCTCCTCATCCGTCGCCTCCATCCATATCCATCCCCTCCCCCTGAGCATTACTTCTTCTCCTCTCTTTGCTCTCCTTCCTCTCCCTCCCCCTGCCCCCTTTCTCGTGGTGGGCAGAGGGGTTGTGGCAGGCAGATGTGACACTCCTTGCCCAGTGCCACGAGAAGTCTGTCTTGAGGGTGCCGTGGCACTCTGCAGAGGTCTGGCGCTGAAACCTTGGTTTTAGTTACTGGAACTAATGGTGGATGAACTGGTGGCACTGAAATGTCGTAGTGTTTTCACCCACACAGTGAATGGCACTGCCAGATGTATTGGCCCTTCTGGGAAAAATCTGAATCTGTGACTCGTCATTAAGGACTTTGTGTGTCTCCAAATGTAGTGTTGTGTACTCTCTTGCCTTCAGTGTGACCAGCATTATGTTGACGAATTTTCCTACATAACACTGAAGACTGGTGTTGCCATGTTGAAATGTCGCGTTTTGATTGTTGCAATGTACTCACTGTTTATTTTATTTATCATGTTTTAAAGTTTACAGTATTATGACTAACTGAAAGGGAAAAGTAAATATTCCAAATTTATTTTTTCTCTTCATAGACTTTTTTTATTATGGTTTTTTCTTGGAAGTGCCTGAATTGTTGTGTTCTTGATAATTGCAGGAATCATGACTGGTTTTTGTTATTTAAACTAGATCTAACCTAATATGATTTACACAGTTGAACTACGGTAAAAAAAAAAATATACGAAATGTAATAATGTAACGCGAGTACAAGACTGAAAAAAAATCTTGTTCGACTAGAGTTACCAGTGGGTTGTGTTGCCTGTGTTTAAGGCGAGTGTGTGGTCCACACCACCCACTCTCTCCATAGTGTGGTCCACACCACCCAGACTCTCCAGATTGTAGTCCACACCACCCAGACTCTCCAGAGCGTGGGCCACATCACCTAGAATCTCCAGAGTGTGGCCCACACTACCCAGAATCTCTAGCGTGTGGCCCACACCACCCAGACTCTCCCCTACCCACACAGGTGAGTGAAGGGCCTTGTACTGCTTGTTTTCATCTCGTTGATTAAGCCAGCGTTGTGTTGCCGCCGTGCTCCTGGCCTCTACCGGGAGTGAGGAGCGGTGCTTAGAAGTGAGATTCTGTTTTTCTCTCTTCTTTGGAATAGTCACAACACCCTAGCAGAAACAATTCACTCTTAACCAGCCATCTGGAGATCAGTCTTTAAACGACCAATCGATCTATCTTGGATCACAATAAAGGACGGGCTAAAACGTTACTAAAAAGAAAATATTTGTTAATTGTGATATTTTTGGCGTTACTGCATTCTTCAGGGGAGAAAAAAATCACCTGACGAAGAGTCCTTGTCAAATAAAATCCCGTTCAGTGGTTCCGTTGGCTCTATGGCGGGGAGTTCAGAGAAAGTGAAACTAGTATAGTGGTACTGATAAGATGTAGGTAAAAGATATGTGTGCACTGATAAGACATTAAGGAAACGTTTCGCCACGAGTGGCGAAACGGGTGGCCTGCGCTGCTGCAAGACGGGTGTGGATGTCTACAACGGGTGGCCTGCGCTGCTGCAGGACGGGTGTGGATGTCTACAACGGGTGGCCTGCGCTGCTGCAGGACGGGTGTGGATGTCTACAATGGGTGGCCTGCGCTTCTGCAAGACGGGTGTGGATGTCTACAATGGGTGGCCTGCGCTGCTGCAGGACGGGTGTGGATGTCTACAATGGGTGGCCTGCGCTGCTGCAGGACAGGTGTGGATGTCTAGGCTGTTATAAATGCATTAACAGTGGTTGCTGCAGAACCGCCTCTGTCCTACCAGTAGTCAGACTCGGTGGTCTGAGCATTCTTTATAGTGGTCTAATGTTTAATATCCTGACCTCCTCCTGGTTCAGATGGGAGCATTAGCGGAGGCTCGGGTAATACTTTAAGACTTCCTCCGCACTTACACACACACACACACACACACGTTATACTTCCTAACACACACACACAAACACACACACACACACACACACATACACACACACATACACATACACATACACATACACACACACACACACACACACACACACACACACACACACACACACACACACACACACACATATATACAGGAAGGTGTATCTTGACCACGACAGAACACAAGAAGAAAGGCAGAAACTGAGAGAGATGGTACAAAGGCGAAAGGAGGAAAGAGAGGGGATGGAGAAGACAGACAGGAGATCCCAGACACAGGAAGAAGATCAAATACAACCTCCCTCACAGCTTCCTATAGAAGCCTCCCAACCAGGTCAACCCCAGTGCAGCCAAACACTCTAAACCAAAATACCCATGCCACATCCAATGCCCCCACCCACTACATTACGAACTCCACCCCCACAGCAACCACCCATAGTTCCTTATCAGGTCTCCCACTTCCCCAGCCCCAATATACCTCCCAGACCACAGTCTTAGAAAAGAAGTTGAAGGTGTGGTATACAAATGCAGATGGAATAACGAATAAGTATGAGGAGTGGCACGAAAGAATCAAGGAGACATCCCCAGCCATAATAGCACTCACAGAAACAAAACTCACCAGAATAATAACAGATTCAATCTTTCCACCCGGATATCAAATCCTCAGGAAAGACAGAAGGAGGAGAGGGGGAGGAGGAGTTGCACTGCTCATTAAAAACCAGTGGGGTTTTGAGAAAATGGAAGGAATGGATGGCACGGGTGAAAGGGACTACTTAGTAGGAACAATCCAGTCTGAGGGACATAAGGTGATAATTGCAGTAATGTACAACCCACCACAGAACTGCAGGAGACCAAGAGAAGAATACTATGAGAGCAACAGAGCCATGGTCGACACACTAGCCGAGGTGGCCAGGAGAGCACACATGGGGGGAGCAAAGTTACTAGTTATGGGTGATTTCAATCACAAGGAGATTGACTGGGAAAATCTGGAGCCCCATGGGGGTCCCGAAACATGGAGAGCCAAGATGATGGATGTAGTACTGGAAAACCTCATGCATCAACATGTTAGAGACACTACCAGAGAGAGAGGAGAAGATGAACCAGCAAGACTGGACCTTGTATTCACCTTGAGTAGTTCAGACATCGAGGATATTTTGTATGAAAGGCCCCTGGGAGCTAGTGATCATATGGTTCTGTGCTTCGACTACATAGTTGAGCTCCAAGTGGAGAGAGTAGCAGGAATAGGGTGGGAAAAACCAAACTACAAAAGGGGGAACTACTCAGGCATGAGGAACTTCCTTCAAAACATTCAGTGGGAGAGGGAACTGACAGGAAAACCAGTACAAGAAATGATGGACTATGTGGCAACAAAATGCAAGGAGGCAGAGGAGAGGTTTGTTCCCAAGGGAAACAGAAATAATGGGAAGAACAGAACGAGTCCTTGGTTCACCCAAAGGTGTAGGGAGGCAAAAACTAGGTGTACTAGAGAATGGAAAAGGTACAGAAGACATAGAACTCAGGAAAATAAAGAGATTAGCCGAAGAGCCAGAAACGAATATGCACAGATAAGAAGGGAGGCTCAGCGACAATATGAAAATGACATAGCATCGAAAGTCAAGACTGACCCGAAGCTGTTGTACAGCCACATCAGGAGGAAAACAACAGTCAAGGACCAGGTAATCAGACTGAGGAAGGGTGATGGGGAATTCACAAGAAACGACCGAGAGGTATGTGAGGAGCTCAACACTAGATTTAAAGAAGTATTTACAGTGGAAACCAGTAGGACTCCAGGAAATCAGAACAGGGGGATACACCAGCAAGTGCTGGATGAGCATATAACCAAGGAGGAAGTGAAGAAGCTGCTATGCGAACTTGACACCTCAAAGGCGGTGGGACCAGACAACATCTCTCCGTGGGTCCTTAAAGAGGGAGCAGAGATATTGTGTGTGCCATTAACAAAGATCTTCAACACATCATTTGAAACTGGGCAACTCCCTGAGGCATGGAAGATGGCAAATGTAGTCCCAATTTTTAAAAAGGGAGACAGACATGAGGCACTAAACTACAGACCTGTATCACTAACGTGTATAGTATGCAAGGTCATGGAGAAGATCATCAGGAGGAGAGTGGTGGAGCACCTGGAAAGAAACAAGTGTATAACTGACAACCAGCACAGTTTCAGAGAAGGAAAATCCTGTGTCACAAACCTACTAGAGTTTTATGACAAGGTGACAGAAGTAAGACAAGAGAGAGAGGGGTGGATAGACTGCATTTTTTTGGACTGCAAGAAGGCCTTCGACACAGTCCCTCACAAAAGGTTGCTGCAAAAGCTAGAGGACCAGGCACACATAACAGGAAAGGCACTGCAATGGATCAGAGAATACCTGACAGGGAGGCAGCAACGAGTCATGGTACGTGACGAGGTGTCAGAGTGGGTGCTTGTGACAAGCGGGGCTCCACAGGGGTCAGTCCTAGGACCTGTGCTGTTCTTGGTATATGTGAACGACATAACGGAAGGGATAGACTCAGAAGTGTCCTTGTTTGCAGATGATGTGAAGTTAATGAGAAGAATCAAATCGGATGAGGATCAGGCAGGACTACAAAGAGACCTGGAGAGGCTACAAGCCTGGTCCAGCAACTGGCTCCTTGAGTTTAACCCTGCCAAATGCAAAGTCATGAAGATTGGGGAAGGGCAAAGAAGACCGCAGACACAATATAGTTTAGATGGCCAAAGACTGCAAACCTCACTCAAGGAAAAAGATCTGGGGGTGAGTATAACACCGAGCATATCTCCTGAGGCGCACATCAATCAGATAACTGCTGCAGCATACGGACGCCTGGCAAACCTATGGATAGTGTTCCGATACCTCAGTAAGGATTCGTTCAAAAGACTGTATACCATTTACGTCAGGCCCATACTGGAGTATGCAGCACTACTTTGGAATCCACACCTAGTCAAGCACGTCAAGAAATTAGAGAAAGTGCAAATGTTTGCAACAAGACTAGTCCCAGAGCTACGGGGATTGTCCTACGAAGAAAGGTTGAGGGAAATCGGCCTGACAACACTGGAGGACAGGAGGGTCAGGGGAGACATGATAACGACATATAAAATACTGCGCAGAATAGACAAGGTGGACAAAGACGGGATGTTCCAGAGAGGGGACACAGACACAAGAGGTCACAATTGGAAGTTGAAGACTCAGATGAATCAAAGGGATGTTAGGAAGTATTTCTTCAATCATAGAGTAGTCAGACCATGGAATAGCCTAGAAAGTGACGTAGTGGAGGCGGGAACCATACATAGTTTTAAGGCGAGGTATGATAAAGCTCATGGGGCAGGGAGAGAGTGGACCCAGTAGCTACCAGCGAAGAAGCGGCACCAGGAGCTATGAATCGACCCCTGCAACCACATATAGGTGAGTACAAATAGGTGAGTACACACACACACACACACACACACGCACACACACACACACACACACACACACACACACACACACACACACACACACACACACACACACTCACACAACAATATGTAAGGAAGCTGAGGAGAGGTTTGTACCCAAGGGTAACAGGACTAATGAAAAAGCCAGGATGAGCCCATGGTTCACCCAGATGTGCAGGGAGGCCAAAACCAAGTGTGCTAGGGAATGGAAGAAGTATAGAAGGCAAAGGACCCAGGAGAATAAGGAGACCAGTCGTAGAGCCAGAAATGAATATGCACAGGTAAGACGGGAGACCCAAAGGCTATATGAGAATGACATAGCAGCAAAAGCCAAATCTGACCCAAAACTGTTGTACAGCCACATCAGGAGGAAAACGACAGTCAAGATCCAGGTTATCAGGCTGAGGAAGGAAGGAGTGGAGGTCTCAAAAAACGACCGCGAAGTATATGAGGAGATCAACCGGAGATTCAAAGAAGTGTTCATAGAGGAGACAGAAGGGCCTCCAGAAGAGCAGAGAGGTGGGGTACACGATCAAGTGTTGGACACAATACATACAACCGAGGAAGAAATGAAGAGGCTGTTAAGTGAGCTAGACACCTCAAAGGCGAGGCCAGATAACATCTCTCCATGGGTCCTGAGAGAGGGAGCAGAGGCACTTTGTGTACCACTAACAACTATCTTCAACACATCTATCAAAACAGGACGATTACCGGAAGTATAGAAGACAGCAAATGTAGTCCCATTTTTAAAAAAAAAAAAAAGAGACATACACGAAGCATTAAACTACAGACCAGTGTCACTGACGTGTATAGTATGCAAGGTCATGGAGAAAATTATCAGGAGAAGAGTGGTGGAGCACCTAGAAAGGAATGAGCTGCACAACGACAGCCAGTACGCCTCAGGGATTTGAAACTGCACAGTAAACTCAGCGGAGTTCTATGACAGTGACGGGCAGTAAGACAAGAGAGAAGGGTGGGTAGATTACTTTCAATCGGACGAAGACCAGGCAGAATCCAGATAATGGATCTGGATAGAATGCAGGCCTGGTCCAGAAACTGGCTCCTGGAGTTCAACCCCACCAAGTGCAAAGTCATAAAGATTGGGGACGCAAAGAAGCTACAGACGGAGTACAGTCTAGGAGGGCCAGAGCTACAAAACCTCACTCATGAAAAGGATCTTGGTGTGAGTATACCACCAGGAATATCTGAGGCGCACATCAGCCAAAATAACTGCTGCAGTATACGGGCGCCTGGCAAACCTAAGAACAGCATTCCGACTTCTAAATAAGGGATCATTCAGGACCCTGTACACCGTGTACGTTAGGCCCATATTGGAACATGCAGCACCAGTTTGGAACCCTCACCTAGTCAAGCATGTAAGGAAACTAGAGGAAGCAAAGGTTCTGCAACAAGACAGAGAGTTAGGGGTGATATGATAACGACACAGCAAATACTGAGACCTTACAAGGTGGACAGAAACAGGATGTTCCAGAGATGGGAACAGCAAACGAGGGGTCACAGTTGAAAAAGCTGAAGACTCCAGATGAACCACAGGGATGTTAGGGAAGTATTTTCACTCAAGCAGAGTTGTCAGGAAGGAATAGCCTGGATAGTGATGTAGGAGGCAGGATCACATAGCTTTAAAAAGAGTGTATGATGTGTCACCATTGAGTGGGGAAGAGTGATCGGGTAGCTGACAATTGAAGAGGCGGGCCAGGAACTGTGGCTCGACCCCGCCACCACACAACTAGTGAGCACACACACACACACAGCACGCACAGCGACAAGGGGTCACAGAACTGAAGCCTCAGATGAATCATAGGATGTTAGGAAGTATTTCATCGTCACAGAGTTGTTTTCAGGAAATGAAAGTAGTCTGGAAGATGTAGGTGGAAGGTTCCACATAACTCTTTAAGAAGAGGTATGATAAACCTATGTAGCAGGAAGAGCGACCTAGTGGAAGATTCAGTAAGAGTATAATGTGAGCCGCAGACTGATCCCGCAACCACAAATAGGTGGTTGAAGAACAATGAATAAAGAACAATTTAATGAAAATAAATATCAGTTACCAGTAGAAAACTTATAGTATTGAGAATTTTTAGACTAATAAAATAGCGTCTGATATATGATTGGCAATTGCTCAGTTTCTTTTTTGTAATATATAGTAATTCAAAGACAATGTAAAATGAGAAAATCCTCTATTTTACGATGTTTCACCCACAGTTGTGCTTGGTAATTAATGACTTACTGTGAGAACGTCGTAGATAAAAGTTCTTCCCGCTTATTGTCTCTTCGAATTGTCGCTTAGGGAATTAACGCCGCTGTGTTTATTTTAATAGCACATGACAGACCAATATTAAAATATGCGCCAGCGGTAATGATGTTCACACATATTAATAATTGAATAACTGGTTTGGTAAACCATTAATATTTATTAAATAATTATTATAATTTTATTGAAGAAAATCTAAAAATGATTGCACACGATTGTATAAACTTACAGAGTGGTTCTGAGGCTCACAATAGTGGTACATTGTGTGTATTTAAGATAGGATAACACAATACAATCAGTGTGACTTCACTGGGGTTCCTTGAAAATACGTAGTTAAAATATAAGAAGTTCAAACACTTGTAACCAAATAAATTTCATACTTGAGAAAAAATGAGTTACGAGCAAAATTAAAGGACACTGGAAATATTTTCACTAGAAGAGAAGGAAAAGGAGATATATTCTTTGATATAAAAGAAGGAGAATACTGCACAAAATGAGGGTTTCTTGATGCCAGCAATTAAAACAAAGAGGTCATAACTGTCCTCATCTTGGCAGCAATGTAGAAGGGATACTGAAAATATTGTGCCTCAAAAGCAGTAGCAGACGGCTGGAGGAATCCGAAAACACATCGTGGGCCAAATCCACTGAGAAGCTGAAATATTTATATTATCAATTTTGACAAGATGGGATGCGAGTGGCTTGTAATAATTTGAATAGATAATTACACACTACTCCCCTTCTTCTTTCTGTCTTCTCATCTCCCCACTGTCCTTGCCCTCCACTTCACCTTTCCCCAGGAAAGGTTTCTCAGTTGTCGGCTTCTAAAGTCCCAGTCCAAACACTCTGAACTGATAATGACCTGACACCAAACTGTTTCTGTCTCCTATTCGCTCCCGCTTCCTGTTCTTCACTTCTCTGGGCCCATGACTTCAGGGTTCTTAACAACTTCTCTGGTTCTGGCAGCTTCCTTGTTCTTGACCACTTCCGTGGGTTCTTGACAACTTTTCTGGGTTCCAGGAAACTTCTCTTGGTTCTTTCTTCACGACTTCTCTTGGTTCAAGGACCACTTCTCTGGTTCTTCAGACGTCTTCCTCAACAAAGCTCCACGGAATGCTCATTATTCCACTACTTACATTTGACTAGCTGGTTCTCAGTTCATTGTGTGAATTAATACACCTAACCAAACATTTCGCAAAATTGCAAGCTCCTGACGATGTGTCGATTGCAACATGAAAGGCCTAGAGCTATCATTTAACTTCCCTACGGTGTTGTGCATCCTGTATCGCTTCTGGTTTGCAATTACTGTTAGGTGTTGGCAATTCTTCAAGGTGATGTTGTATATGGAGGACACTTTGAAAGTAGTGGTCATGATGTACTGACCATCATCAGCGACCTTTGTGTGTCACTCGTTGCTTCTGGAACCAATGGTTATACAGGTAGACTCCGCTTTACAGCGTTTCGCTAATTCAGTGGTTTTCAGTTATATCCAATCTTCATTTGTTCAGACATCCTACAATAAATATATTCACTATAAGCTTAAGGGCGAAAATATTTTAAGGTAAGTAATGTGTACTGTATATGCAGGCATTTTTTAGAACTAGCTCTATTATTCACTTCGTATGTGTGATAGTGTTAGGATATTATCAGGTTTTTATATGCGCAATAGAAAGTGAAAAAAAGCTATTTCACTTGCAGCAATTTTATTGACAGCAGCAGCCCGAATCTAGCCTACTGTATAAGGGGATTACTTGTAATTACAAACTATGTTGTAAAAGAGTAGATGGCAAACGCAGTGGAAAGTCTCGGTCAGATGACGAAAAGCTCAGCTGCCAGTCATCACATGACTAAGACTCAAGGTCAGGAAACATTTGTCCTGTTTTCGAGAGACCTTACTCTGTCCTAACTTAACTGTTTTTGAGTCATCTGAACTAAAAATGCTGGTTTACCAGCATTGCAGCCATTAGTTTCAGCTTGATTTAAAAAACCTAATATATCTTATAAACTAGCAAAATGTACAGCTGATGAGACTGTTATCTTCCAATAACGGCAGCCAAGACCAGGCAGCGTTTAGCGGACGGAGAGCAAGTCTCCAACATACCTTTGCCCAGTGACACACGAGTTAAGCGCTACAGGATTCAGATAAACATATTACTATCCCTACCAGGTTCTCTACCGCTCATAAATATTGTACCAGGATCGTAGTGAGCAAGTTTTTATTCATTAAGCTCTTAGGTTACACTCATTGCACCATTCTTTTCACCTGCATCATCTTCAATAAACATACAGAGTGGAAATAAAAGTGATATTGTTACTTCGATAGCTACACTAAATAAATTAGAAGGGCAATACTCTAGTGACCTCCTCAGCGCTCAATAAAACCAACTTCTTAGACTTTATAAAAATGCTTTAGAAGATTTTCTGCTTTGACATTGCTGTATTAGTTTTTATACTGTCTCTACAGCTCATCCCCTTATTTCTGACGACTTTATTTCTTTTAGTTGTCTGTGTAGTATACTATATCTCTATTCGGTGTTCTAGGTACCCTTTCGTGAACTTTCTAAATACTTCTTCTTTTATAAGTGTTCTCACTGCCTCTCGCAGAGTTCTCCATCACAGCGAGACTTTTATGATCCTTGCTACCTGCATAGAGGAAGAGGAAGTGTTAGAGGAGCGGAGATCTTCCCTCCTCTACCCGCACATTACCTGTCAGCGCAGGATCACGTGAAAAGGTATGGTGTCTCTAGAAATACAAAGCAGCTAGCAGCTGTCTGTTTTTTCTAGAACTTCCACCCACCTGTGTTTTCTTTTCTCATAATCCCAGTGGACACGTCTAACTTTTTCAGCCCTACTACTTAGTTTTAAATTTTGCCTACCAACTTTCTTTATATTCTTATAATATTTAAATCATGGCCAGTACATTTTAGTTTTAATTCATTACTACTGCCCTGCGTTGGGTAATCCTAAAACAAGAAAACACATTCTCCATCGCCGACTTATTTTCTAGGTGTCTGCAGAAGTGTGGATATCGTTGTGACGGTGGTAGTGCGTTTGCTTGTCTGAAGACCGTTGATGTGGCATTGAAACGTTGTGGTTCATTATAGCATCAGATAATTTATTTACATGTAAAGATACATGTAGCTTTGTGACTAGCTCATCGCGAACATTTTGTTTACAAAATTATTCCTGGCTCTGTGCCACGATCCATAAAAGCTCATGGAAGTAACTTGGCAGTTATGCTTCTAATAGCTGGAATTAGTCTCAAATGATAATGGTCCGTCAAAGTAGGTAGGTAGGTACCATGATGCTGAAGACCTCTTGATCTGAGGAATTGAACCGTTTCTTCCTTTCCTAGAATCAAAGCCGCTTGCGTCCTATTCCCCAGGCGCTGCATGAACATTTAAGTCTAGCTCCTCGTGAAAATAAAAAAATAATAATTACATTCACTGATAATGGCAAGTCTAACATTAACATAACAGAGCAGTGTATCAATAGAAATAGATTAATTAAATCTTAAAATATTAATGGAGAGCCTGCCTGCATTAACTTGACCATGATGTTGTTATATTTATACTTGACTTGAGACAAGCAGGAGAGGTTTTTAAAGCACAATTACACAAGAGTTGTTTGATCTAAGTTCTGAGCCCCATACTTAGCCAACTTCTGGTGAAGCTATTCATCTTGCACCTAAATTCTGCAACAAATTACGTAAATATTTCGTTACTTGTTGCCTGATAGTTTGATATTAATTTTTTCCTTTATTTATGTCAACATTTTGTGGAGATGAAAGACAGAGCGAGGGAAGAATGGAGGAAAGAGTAAAAGAGGCAAAGGCAGGGAAGAAAGAGTAAGAGCTGGAGGGTGGGAGAGGAAAAGAAGTAAACGAGGGAGGAGGAGGGAGAGAAAGTAAACAAGGCAGGAGGAGGTAGGGAAGAAAAAGTAAACTAGGTAGAGGGAGGTAGGAAAGAAAATTAGAGAGATGATTGGACACAGTAAACAAAGAGCAATGCAGAGGGAGGTGGGAAGAGAGAGTAAACACAGAGAGGAAGGGAGGGAAGAAAGAATAAGAGAGTAAGAGGAAGGAGGGAGGGAGGGGACCAGTATTACAAATGACATGCCTTGAGACCCTCAATTCATAGCTCCACCCAGCTCAATCTCTCCAAAAGCCCTAGGTTGGGGAGCGCTGTGGCGAGGTTCAGGCGGAGCAGGAAGAGGCAGGCAGGGAATATAGCAGGCAGGGAAGCAGGCAGGCAGGGAAGCAGGCAGGCAGGGAAGCAGGCAGGGCAGGGAATGGCAGCAGGGAAGCAGGCAGGTAGGAAGCAGGCAGGCAGGGAAGCAGGCAGGCAGGAAGCAGGCAGGCAGGCAGGCAGGCAGGCAGGCAGGGAAGCAGGCAGGCAGGGGAAGCTGGCAGGCGGGGAAGCAGGCAGGCGGGGGAGCAGGCATGGGGAAGCAGTGTAGGCGGGGAAGCAGGCAGGCAGGGAAGCAGGCAGGCAGGGAAGCTGGCAGGCGAGTAAGCAGGCAGGCGGGGATATAAGCATGGGGAATATATAAGAGGAAATATATATATGGGGATATACATGGGGAAGCCAAGAAGCAGGGAAGAAATGTAAGAGGGAAATATAGTTATATGGGGATATATATGGGGAATATATATGGGGGCCATAAAATACAGGGAATAGAGAGGCAGGAAGCAGAGTACAGGCAGGAAGGCCAGGCAGCAGTGGGAATGAGGCAGGCAGGAAGCATACAGGGAAGCTGATTATGGCGGGGAAGAGGCATGGGGATAGGTTATAAGGGTAGGCTATATATATGGGGAAGGTATAAGAGGTAGCTATAACATTGGGAATATATATGGGGAATATATGGGGTAAATATGGCAGGCAGGGAAGCAGGCAGGTATAGGCTATATATACAGGAAGAGGCATAAGCAGGAAGCAGGCAGGCAGGCTATATGCAGGCAGGAAGCAGGCAGGCAGGGAAGCTGGCAGGCAGGGAAGCAGGCAGGCAGAGGAAGCAGGCAGGTTAGGAAGCAGGCAGGCAGGAAGCAGGCAGGGGCAGGGAAGCCGGGTACAGGAAGCAGGCAGGCAGGGAAGCAGGCAGGCAGGGAAGCAGGCAGCAGGGCTGCAGGCAGGGAAGCAGGCAGGCAGGCGGGGAAGCAGGCATGGGGATGCAGGCAGGTAGGGAAGCAGGCAGGCAGGGAAGCAGGCAGGCAGGAAGCAGGCAGGCAGGGAAGCAGGCAGGCGGGGAACCAGGCAGGCAGGGAAGCAGGCAGACGGGGAGCAGGCAGGCGGGGAAGCAGGCAGGCGGGGAAGCAGGCAGGGGCAGGGAAGCAGGCAGGCAGAAGCAGGCAGGCAGAGAAGCAGGCAGGCGGGAAGCAGGCATATGGGGAAGCAGGCAGGCAGGAAACAGGCAGGCAGGGAAGAGGCAGGCGGAAGCAGGCAGGCGGGGAAGCCAGGCATGGGGAAGCAGGCAGGAAGGCAGGCAGACAGGAGGGAGGGAAGACTGCATGGCTCAAAGAGAAAAAGGAAGAGAGGAGGGCAGGAAGAAGAATGAGAGCAAGAAGTTATAAAGAGAAAGAGGAAGAACTTGAGGTGGGATTGGGTAGAAAAAAATGAGGGAGGGAAGGAAAGAAGGAAGGAAAAGAAGAACCATAGGAACGAAGAGGGGAATAATATAGAAGAAAACATGGAGTAAAGTAATTTACGTACAATGAGGCTACGAACTAACGTCAGGTTCATGAGGACTGGCGAATAACTTAGCGAAAACTGCTATTTCGAAGTCAACTTAATCTCTTGTGTCTTGAGCCTCGTCTTCGTTGCAGGACTTTCTTTGGCTGGGCTTTGTTTCTGGTTTTACCGCGAAGCTGCTATTGTCGTGTGAGCAGCACTTGTCCTTCCAGCGGCACAATCTGCATCTAATCTACTTTTCTTGGTAAGTTATTCTCCACTTGGCTCTAACTGGCTTCCTTTCTCATGCTCACATTTGAATTACAGTATTAAGCGAACTACTTATCTGCATACACAGGAGATAAGAAAACAGGAAGAGAGCAGCATCAAAGAACAAAACTGAGTATATGTGCCAACAAATAGTATAAATATATATATATATATATGTATACTAGTAGTAGGTTGGTAGATAGCAACCGCCCAGGACGTACTTATCGCTCTGCCGGGTGAGTATAAAACGGAAACCTGTGATTGTTTTACATTTTATATATATATATATATATATATATATATATATATATATATATATATATATATATATATATATATATATATATATATATATATATATATATATATATATATATATATATATATATGTCAAAGCCGAATATGTAAAGCTGGTCAATTCAAGCAAGAACTCATTTAAAATTAAGTATTTTCTAAAATTTTTCTCTTATACGTTTAAAGACATATTTTTTCATTAATGATAATGTAAAATTTATAATCTGCACCAAAAGAATCTTAGAAAACTTTACCTAACCTTATTATAACAAGAGCAATTTGATTTTATCTAATCCAACTAAATATATTTTAGATATTGTTTACAATAATTTAATACTAAATAAACATACAATGAAATACAGTGACCCCCGGCTTATGACATATTATTCTCAGATTCCAGAAGTATGTTCAGGTGCCATTACTGAACGAATTTGTTCCTATATATGAATATTGTGAATTAGATTAGTCCATTTCAGACCCCAAACATACACGTACAAACGCACTTACATAAATACATTTACATAATTGGTCGCGTTGGGAGCTGATCGTAAAGCTGGGGTCCATATTTTTCTGTTAGGTTCAGAATGATTTGCGAAATTATTGCATACACAAATTTTCACTTGTCCTATATAGCAAGATGAGCATTGGCATATTTAAGCCAAAATCAGCCTTGCCTATTCGGTACGATATATATATATATATATATATATATATATATATATATATATATATATATATATATATATATATATATATATATATATACATATATATATGTCAAATGAATATGTAAAATCAATAGTTAGCAAGAACTCATTTAAAATTAAGTCCTTTCTGAAATTTTCTTATACGTTTAAAGATATATATTTTTCTATTAATGTTAATGTAGAAATTTTTAATTTTGGTACCAAAAGAATCTTAGAAAACTTACTCTAACCTATTATAACAAGAGCAATTTATTTTAGTTTCCATCCCAACTAAATATATTTTAAATACGTTTACAATAATTTAGTACTAAACAAACACAATCAAATATATTTTTCGTTACTTAGGAATGATTTTGGCGAAATTATTACATACACAAATTCCTTCACTTGTCCTATATGGCAAGATGAGTTGCTGCTATTTAAGCCAAGATCGCGTTCTGCCTATTCGGCACGATACATATATATATATATATATATATATATATATATATATATATATATATATATATATATATATATATATATATATATATATATATATATATATATATACACCTATCTGATTTTCTTTCTATTTTCTTAATAGTTCCTGTTCTTTATTCTATTTCATTGGGAAGCTAAGAATTCTTCTCTTCCGTAAGCCATGCATGTCGTAAAAGAGTTAACTAAAAATGCCGGGAGCAAGAGACTAATAACCCCTTCTCCTGTATGTAAATTACTAAATTTCAAAAAACTTTCTTCCTTTTTCATTTCTCCTTAGGTCACCCTGTCTCGGTGGGATACGGCTGGTTTGCTGAATATATGCATATGAGAGAGAGAGAGAGAGGTGAAGAGTGAAAACATTGTGTGAAACAACTTTAGGATATGAAGAATTCAGGCTTCATTAGATCTGTCCGGATGAATCAATTTAGGGGCAACAGCGTCAACCTCCTTCCTCCTCTAAAGGTCAAGGGCAAGAGAGTGCGTGAGAGAGAGAGGAGAAAGATCAGAGAAGCGTGGAGCGAGTGTTAGCTATCAGTTTACAAAGGGACTTGTCGATAAACACTCTGGCCTGGTGGCATTTTTTGTATGTCCAAGGCTTCAGAGAGAGAAAGAAAGAGAGAGAGAGAGATATAAAGGAGTGTAGAGGATGGCTCTGAAATATATCTAATGTAATACGATCTCTTCTCAACCTTAATCAGTTTCTATCAATGTTAAAACTGACCTTCCTTTATATATATAAACAAATCCATTGCTTGCAAATATTAAAGACCGACAAAGTTCGCCCAAAGAAATATCACGTTCCACTTGCATACTTTTTGTATTCTGACAAAACTGAAACACACGGGCGGAGTGATGAAGCGGTGCTGATCAATGGTAATCGCCTTTTCACTCTAATCTCCCAACCAGTCGGCTCACGCTTGTTCAGCCCTTAATTCCGTATCAGCGCTAAGTGGCTGCAGGCTGACCCCAATGCTCAGATCTCACCAACCACTCGAGGAGGATCTTTGAAGGACCACTTGAGCACCTGTGTCAGGTAGGCAGGTAGGCGAAGGTCGAGGAGGGGGTGCAGTAGGGGACCAAGGTGGTGGTGCAGGGAGGTGGAGGAGGGATTGTAGATGGTGTAAGAGGGGTCTATGAAAGCATGCAGGAGGGATGGAAAGCGGTGCAAGAGGGGCAGTAGGTGCAGGGATGGGGTGATAAAACAGGTAAGTGGAAGACATTATTGGAAAGTGTGTAGGTGGATGAGGGAGGGGGAGGGGATGTATGCGTTGTGAAAGGCAGGGTTCACCCTTCACTCCATCTCTCTTACCTCCTGTAACTCTACTGCTACAATCGTCGTGTCTGCATAAGGAAGGATATGTATAATTGTTACTGTTTATGTTTATTATGTCCTCCAAGGCAAACCTTCTTGATGAAAGATATAAAGATCATTGAGAAGCAACGTCAGCACTTTGGCCTCAACGCGTTGGTTGATGCTGAAATATTAGCTGAGTTCACTATAATAGTTTATAAATTATAAAAAAAAATTAAGAAATGTAAAAATGTGTAGCCTGGTAGTAGGTTCTCTGTGACAGTAGTCGGGCCAAATACGGACAAGACGTTTTATGTTCTGGGGAAAACTAACGAATAGCATACAGTATCGATGTTGCTTAAATAATGTTTTTAATGTCTCTTGTTTGTTTATAAACACTCAGTCACTAATCACCGTAATAGAAATATAATTTCTGTGCAATGACTGAGGAACGTGGTAAAGTGCATAATAATGCAACATGAGCGTTGAATTTGTATATTCATGCTTCCTCAGTTTTCTGGTGGTTCCTGGTTTCTTTTTCCTCATAACATAATCGCTCCGTCTTTATAATTAGGGTTTATCAACGTTAACTCCAATCCTATAAGATTATGTACAGGAAGAACAAAAAAGGCACAATACTGTGACTTCCTGCACCACACAAGTGAGTCTTGAGGGACTGGGGAAAAGTAACTTGGCAGTTGCTGAAGAATCTCTGCTTGCTGCTGCTACTGCTGCTTTTTCTTTAGAGTCTCTCTTCATGTTGTTACCTCTGGTTCTTTCACATTGTATATTGTATCTTATTATTATTTTATCCTAGATCAAAGGAGAGATAAAGAGCATTGTTCGTGTGTGTGTACTCACGTAGTTGTGCTCACCTAGTTATGGTTGCAGGGGCCGAGTCATAGCTCCTAGCCCCGCCTCTTCACTGTAGTCGCTACTGTGTGTGTGTATTTGTGTGTATTTGTAATTGTGTTGATCGAGTCTGAGCTCCTGGCCCCGCTAGGAGTAACTGGGTTTTCCTTCTGGTTACGTGAGTTCTATCATACTTTCTTAGACTGTGTATGGATTCTGCCTCTACTACATCTCTCTTTAGGTTGTTACACAATCCTTACTAATCTAAGGCTAAATAGGTATTTCATAATAACATCCCAATGACTCGTCTATGTTTTCAGCTTCCGAACTATGCCCCCTGTGTACCTGAGAGACTCCGCCTCTCGGACTTGCCCTGTCCACTCAATCCTCTCATTATTTTGCACATCATAATCAGGTCACCCCCTAGTCCTTCTTGTCCTCTGATGTTGCTATTAGCTCCTTAGCCTCTCCTAGCTCATACCTCTCAGCCTGGGACTTTTCTCATCGCAAACCTTTGTACATTTTCTACTTTGCATGTGTTATTAGATGTGGGTTTCATACTTGTGCCGTATAATTCAAGATAGGATTAAAAACGCCGTATATAATGTCAGAAAGATCTCGTTGAGAGTCTTTGATTTGCCAGTCTCGCGCCTCCTACGGCCAAGGTTCAGTTGCTGTGTACGCCTCAAGCGATATGCTCGGAACTATCCTCACCCCGAGGTCCTGCCTTCAGGGAGGTTTGCAACGTTTATGTGTGTGTGTGTGTGCGCGCGAAACTACCAATACCCTCTAACTTTGGATCTAAACGGCGTTTTGTCAACGATAGTGAAGAAATGACTTCGTTGTTAAACAAGCTTTGATTGGAATAACGTTACGCTGTGTGTGTAGACTGTAGAGCTTTATCCCATCATAATTATGGCTTAATAAATCTTTACACATAGCGAGACGTTGTCCCAAAAGAAGCTTCTGCAGTGTTTCTTTATCTTCAACCTCACAAACTTAGTGAATTAGGATTTACATCTCGTAAATAATGCATTTGAGATCAGAGCTGCTCTGGCACTGGTCGTGCTGGTGGGAGGTGTCCCTTTTGTAAGCTGGCAAATATAAGTCGCTAACGATTCCAGTGTGTATGTAAACGCTGATTTGAGTTTTTCTGATGGTCAGGTGGCTGAGCAGTGACTAGGCATTCTGCCTTATTCCAGCTAAGTTCCCTGCCTCTGACTAGTAAACAAATTATTAAGCATATTATTTATAAATGCCTTTGTCACTCTTCCAGTTACAATTACGGCATCGTCGTTTGTCTCCATGTGATCACAGTGAAGCGCTGGAACCAGGAATTTGAACAAATTTTGAGATAAGATCATCATTTTTCTGTTTTGCTTGAAGAGTATTAAAAATAATATATATTTTTTCTGTTATTATTATGATAGACGTATATGTTATTAGTTCTTATATTTTATTATTATTATTATTATTATTATTATTATTATTATTATTATGAACTACTAAACTCGTAAGGGTTATACAGCGCCTGGGAAGTGGGTGGTAATCAGGTTCGACCCAAGGAAGGGGAGTATAAGTTCAGCCTGGATCAAGAGCCCATCACTGGCAAGAAGGCACCTTCCTGAAGAGGACGCTGTTTTTAAAAATGTCAATATTTTTTGGTAAATCATTCGTGATAATTGATATTGAATTGATAAGAGTTTTCTTTATTGAAAAATTAATGCCAAAATAATTGAAAGATTATCACTACACGTTGTAAATATTAAGAACTGTAATTGAGTAGTTATTTAAAAATGCACTTGAAAATTACCAAAATAATGTAACTGGAAAAATAATAAAATAATGTAATAATGTAATGCAATGTAATAGTGCATCTAATATTTTCATTTTGCAGTGTTAATATTGCTGTCTTCTGTTTATAACAGGTAGGGTCCCCGTGTGATGCCTTGTTATTCTCCTCATCCTTAATCATTTACGTAACTATTTGTATGGCGGCAACGCTCCTGTATCACCAGAAGCTTGCTGGCAGCCGGACTGTACTACAGTATATACTCCAACACTTCACGGATAATAACAATATTAGCGTCCCCATGTCAAGCATCACCGTCAATGTGAAATGCATGACCGTCCATACCATCCTCGTGTCACATCACCATTTATATACACTCGTTTCGTTAATGATAATCGAAGAGACACAGTGTATTGGTATTGTTCTCAAGGTAACTTTGATATGATCTAACCACAAAATTTGGCCCAGTTCACTTTTAGCAAGAATGCAATTTTACTTCAAGAATCCAGTCTGGCACAAAAAGAATGTGGTTTAAGTTTCGAGAAGTTTTGAGCCAAAGACTTCCAGAGTAAAATAAAGAAGTTCCAAAAGAGGCTCCAGGGCTCACACTGCACATTTGCCTGAGATACATGTTACGGAGATGCGTTATTAATATAAGATGAAATTCAGTTCAGTACAACAAGGCATCTCTACAGGCATTGCCCGGTGCAAGCGAAATGAGAATAAAATATAAAATATGGAAGGGGGCAGAGCTTAAGTATAATCCACATCGGAAACACGGAAAAACGATAGCTTGTATTGACATATGAGATTATATTGACTGGTAAGCTGGCGCACTCACGGTACTTGTTGTTGGTACCTATTAATCTGGATGGCTGTTTAGCCGGTACCTGTTTAGGTTTCTTTAGCTGGTACCTTCTGTGCTTATAACTGTTATAACCGGCGCAGCCATGGTACGTGTTAAGCTGGTAGATGCTGTTTGCATTTTGTAGTACTTATTAAGCTGGTACAATGAACAGTTTATGAGATGATATTTACCAGAATTTTTATAATTTTAAACGTTTACAAACATCAGCTTAGCAATGTAATTTACACAGTTTCAAAGTTCAATCCATCCTGCTTGCTTTATTGAATATTGGTGAACTGAATCTAGTGTCTTTGCCCATCAAACAAGAGCGATCAGACTGCAATCAGTCCATATAGAACAATGGAAACAATTACTGAGGGCTATGAAACGACTCTAGAGCCCAGAAGTAATTGAATGGCCAGCCAGCTATAATAACGGGCCAATCAGCAATGGGGTTACGTTGAACACAGTCCAATTAGCAGTAAGCAACTGGCACTCGTGAGAGTGGCAGCCGATGGCGTGTGACAGAGGCGAGAGAAGTTACCCAGTGGCGCTGTATTGTGCTGGGCGAGTGCTTGTCATCCACGCTAACTGTTGATTACTGCAGCCCTCCTGGCTTATTGCTTCACCTCCCCCTTGACCTCTAACCCCATCCCATGTTTAGTTTCTGTCTTTCTCATTACCTCTTCTCCTACTCCCCATCCCCGTCTTCTTGTTCTCTCATTGATATTCCTTTCTTGTATTGCTCCTCTTAATCGCTTACTCTCTCCGCCTCACTCTTTCATTTCTCACTCCATCTTTCGGATTTTGAGACTTGCGGTAAAAAAAAAAACACATAAAATAACAGAAAGATCTCCCTGAAATATAAGACGTGCCTCTTCACTTTCATTTCCTATATCCCAGCCAAATTAAATAATAATACACCGGCGGCTCTAAGACAAAAAGATAGACAAAGACGAGGTAGGAGGGACAACATTATATTCCAACGGGAGCGCTAACCATGAAGGTCATGCAGCGCATTAGTAATGGGACGGATGGGGAGGGGAAAATAGGTTTGATTTTATGGGAAGGGCACGTAGCGCAAGTTCCATGGATTAGTAGACCTTAACTAGCATGATAGTATTCCTTACAAGGGAGGACGAGGGAATAACAATGAAAAAACAGAGAGAGCAGGGGAGATGTATCCGTTTCACTTTCTCCTCATTTCTGATTTTGTAAAATAAAATGCCTCATCACCACCCCACAAACTATTCACATGCTTCAGTTTAATGTCTAGAACGAGGAATATGACACTGTCAGGAAGATCTTCGAAGGTGTGTATGTATACTTGCAAGAGTATACATACCACTTCTCACACACAAACACACAAATTTTCTTTGTCATTTGTCTTGTTGATTATTTGCATTACGCGTTGCAATACTGGAATATTAGTATACATAAAGAGAGATGATGTAATACACTAAATATAACGAAAAAATATGAGGAGAAAGCTGAAGGAGTGTTGATCAGCGCTAAACTCTCATGTTTATGTAGCCATTCTAAAGCATGAATGAGTGTAGGTAGATGGTCTGGCACCAACATGTAGGGATGGTCTGGCACCAACATGGGGAGATGGTCTGGCACCAACATGTAGGGATGGTCTGGCACCAGCATGGGGATGGTCTGGCACCAGCATTAGGGATGGTCTGGCACCAGCATGTAGGGAGATGGTCTGGCACCAACATAGGGATGGTCTGGCACCAGTAGGGAGATGGTCTGGCACCAACATGTAGGATGGTCTGGGCAATTAGCATGTAGGGAGATGGTCTGCATCAACATGTAGGGAGATGGTCTGGCATCAACATGTAGGGGAGATGGTCTGGCACCAACATGTAGGGATGGTCTGGAACAGCATGTAGGGAGATGGTCTGCATCGCATGTAGGGAGATGGTCTGGGCATCAACATGTAGGGGAGATGGTGTGGCACCAACATGTAGGGAGATGGTCTTGCACCAACATAGGGATGGTCTGGCACCAGCATGCAGGGGAGATGGTCTGGCACCAACATGTAGGGGAGATGGTCTGGCACCAGCATGTAGGGGAGATGGTCTTGGCACAAACATGTAGGGAGATGGTCTGGCACCAACATGTAGGGAGATGTGGTCTGGCACCAACATGTAGGGGAGATGGTGTGGCACCACATGTAGGGGAGATGGTCTGGCACCAAATACATAGGGAGATGGTCTGGCACCAACATGTAGGGAAGATGGTCTGGCACCAGCATGTAGGAGATAGTCTGGCACCAACATGAGATGGTCTGACACCAACATGTAGGGAGATGGTCTGGCACACATGTAGGGGAGATGGTCTGAAATTGTGCATGTGGGAGATGGTCTGGCACCAACATCTAGGGAAGATAGTCTGGCACCAACATGTAGTTTACCTGGAGAGAGAGAGAGTTCCGGGGGTCAACGCCCCCGCGGCCCGGTCTGTGACCAGGCCTCCTGGTGGATCAGAGCCTGATCAACCAGGCTGTTGCTGCTGGCTGCACGCAAACCAACGTACGAGCCACAGCCCGGCTGATCCGGAACTGACTTTAGGTGCTTGTCCAGTGCCAGCTTGAGACTGCCAGGGTCTGTTGCATCCCCTGGCGTGTGCTGGAGGCAGTTGAACAGTCTCTGGGCCCTGACACTTATTGTATGGTCTCTAATCGCTATGGACACCTCTGCTTTTCATTGGGGGACGTTGCATCGTGTCTGCCAAGCCTTTGCTTTCGTAGTGAGTGATTTTCGTGTGCAAGTCTGGTACTATAGGCCACTTCAATTATCTCTGCATGCGGCAGCTCGGCATCTCTTCGTCGCCTTGCGGCAGTTTTGTTCAGGCTCTGCGGCATCGTAACATTGGTACTGATTTCAGTTTTCACTGGTTCTCACTCACCGAGGAGAGCAATTAGGTCAGTTGAGGAGTTCGGAGCTCAGGTATCGTAGCATTGACCATCCCCCAGGATGCGACCCACAACAGTCGAGTAACACCCAGGTACCTATTTACTGCTAGGTGAACAGAGGCAACGGGTGTAAGGAGACTTGCCCATACGTCTCGCCCTGCCCGGGATACGAACCCGGGACCAATCGGTTGTGAGCCGACTGCGCTGACCACTGCGCTACAGGATGGTCTGGCACCAAAATGTAGGGGAGATGGTCTGGCACCAACATGTAGGGGAGATGGTCTGGCACCAACATGTAGGAGGATGGTCTGGCACCAACATGTAGGAAGATGGTTCAGCACCAAAATGTAGGGGAGATGGTCTGGGTACCAATATGTAGGAAGATGGTCTGGCACCAACGTGTAGGGGAGAGTTATCTGCACCAACATGTAGGGGAGATGGTCTGGCACCAACATGTAGGAAGATGGTCTGGCACCAACATGTAGGGGAGATGGTCTGGCACCAACATGTAGGAAGATAGTCTGGGCACCACATGTAGGGGATGGTCTGCACCAACATGTAGGGAGATGGTCTGGCACCAACATGCAGGGAGATGGTCTGGCACCAACATGTAGGGAAGTGGTCTGGCACCAGCATGTATGAGAGTTTAGTCTGGCACCAACATGGGGAGATGGTCTGGTACCAACATGTAGGGGAGATGGTCTGGCACCAACATGTAGGGGAAGTGATCTGGCACCAGCATGTAGGGGAGATGGTCTTGGCACCAACATGTAGGGAAGTGGTCTGGCACCAGCATGTAGGGGAGATGGTCTGCACCAACATGTCGGGGAGACACCTGCACCAACATGTAGGGGAGATGGTCTGCACCAACATGTCCGAGATGGTCTGGTACCAACATGTAGGGGAGATGGTCTGGAAATCAAACATGTATGAAAGTGTGATCTGGCACCAGCATGTTGGGGAGATGGTCTGGCACCTCAACATGTAGGGAAGTGGTCTGGGCACCAATGTAGGGGAGATGGTCTGCACAACATGAAGGGAAAATGGTCTGGCACCAACATGCAGGGAGATGGTCTGGCATTTCTTAAGTCGATATAAAAACATAAGAACAGAAGAAAGAAGGATCACTGCAGCAGGCCCGTTGGCCCATACTAGGCAGGTCCTTTACAATTCATCCCACTAAATAAAACATTTGCCCAACCTAATTTTCAAAAGAGAAACTTCAGAAGTACAGAAAGAGAATGAGGTAATCAGTCTCTCAACCTTGGAGTCGATGCGGGCTACCCATCAATCAAGTAAGATTTTCATATTTTCATTTACGTTAGTTAGATTAGGATAGTTTGCTAGGGTTACGTTTGGTTAGATTCAGCCAGGCTTGATTTGGTTAGAATGTCGTTTATTAATAAAAATTAACTAGTCGTAACATACCACAACGTCAAAAATTGTTTTACTTAGGGAAGCGAAATTTCTTGGAAGCTGAATAGAAAACGAGACCCAGGAGTGACGCTACATAGTCAGATAATTACTGTCTGAGGCTTGTAAGTCACTCATCTCACTGTCTTACCAGCACCTATTGGAATACTAAGATTAGGATGTCGGGTTGATTCCTGAATGTAGGAGCTCCAGGTGTTTCCCTTCTGTAGTAGGAGAGGTAAGATGACGAAGATGAGCGGTAGTACACCCACCACCACAACCACCATCTCTCATTAATACCACCACCACCACCACCACCACCTCTTCACTCTCAGCCACTAGCATCACTTCTAAAAACAATAATAGCAGCAAAACAGCAGAAGACTGACATTTCAACTGCCACCAGAGACTTCACCATTTTTTCTATCCACCACCATCTTTCTTCCATCTACCAGCAGGATTTCTACTATCTACCACCATCTTTCTACCATCTACCACAGTCTTCTGCTATTTACCACCATCTTCTCTACCATCCACCATCTTTCTGCCATTCACCACCATCTTCCTACCTTCCACTATCATCTTCCTACCTTCCTCCACACACAATCTTCCTACCACCCACTCATCAACATCCACCCAACTACCAGCAGTACTCCACCCAACGAGCACCGTCACCCAGCTAGCCTCCACCACTATTCATCCACCAACCAACTACCACAACCGACCATAATCACAAACCAAAACTGCCTCAGTTTTCATCCAACCAACCACCATCACCACTACAACCGTCATCCAGTATTCTTATCCCACTCCCGGTATCCTATCTTATCCCACTCCCGGTATCCTATCTTATCCCACTCCTGTTGCCTTACAGACGCCCTCAACACATCACCCCTTCCCCCTCTCAGTCTACTCCTGAGGCAACCACAAGAGCAGCAGTAGCAACTGATTTAAGGACGGGCGGTACATTGCCCTTAGTGTTGTCTCAAGACATTGTAACCGCTTGTTTCTCCTACTGCTGCTGTAGTAGTGGTATAGAAAAGTTGAACAGTTAGTGTCCATGAAACTGAGGATACTGCTGAGAAAGAGGGGGTAAGTGGTAGAAGCACTGAGGGGAGATAGTGGTAACAGGCAGGGAAGTTTTAGTGAGTTATAGAGTGGTTAAAAGTGGATGGTGGTTAGTGGAGTTGGTAACCCCTTCCTTAGCGTACCAGCGTGTAATAATTTTAACTTTTCAAAGGAAACCAGTTCTGGATGGCCATCAACTGCGCGCATTTCATCAAGAAAGTCAGGGATCCACATTACACACACTTCTGGCTACTACTATACTCTCGTGTATGTATGCATGTATGTGTATATATATATGTCGTGCTGAATAGGCAGAACTTTATGATCTTGGCTTAAATAGCAACGCCTATCTTGCTGATATAGGACAAGCGAAAATTTGTATATGCAATAATTACTAAATTTATTCTGAACCTAACGAAAAAATATATTTCACTGTGTTTGTTTAGTATTAAATTATTAAACAAATCTAAAATATATTTAGTTGGGTTAGGCTAAACAAATTGTTCTTTTATAATAAGTAGTTAGGTAAGTTTCTAAGATTCTTTTGGAGCAAAATTAGAAATTTTACATTAAAATTAACGAAAACTATATCTTTAAACGTATAAGAGAATATTTTGAAAGGACTTAATTTTAAATGAGTTCTTGCTAATTGACCAGTTTTATATATTCGGCACGACACACACACACACACACACACACATATATATATATATATATATATATATATATATATATATATATATATATATATATATATATATATATCTATATATATGTATATATATATAATCATTAGGTAAAGGATATCGATAAGACGGATAACGATATTAATAAATCTTGTTAGAAAGCCTGAAGGTTATTAACCCATGTTTCAGTTTCAGCGTCCTGCCTTTACTCTACCTGGAGGTAAATGGAGGGTGCTCCGGGTCGCTCGCGGCCTAATCTCGACTATTAGGGCCTTCCGGTGTGGATCGGAGTTTGATTAACCAGGCTGTTACACTGGCCGCGCGCGTCCAATCTCGAACTACACCCTGCTGGTCGGGTATTGACTTTAGGTATCTGTCCAGCTCCTTCTGAAGACAGGGTCTATTGGTAATTTCCCTTATGGCTGGTGGGAGGCTGTTGAACAGTCTTGCCATTGTATTAATGGGGCCCTACTTTACATTTGGGGTATGTTGCAACGCCTGCCCAAGTATTTCCATGGTTTCTCGTAGGGAGTGATTTCTGTGTGCATATTTGGGACCAGTCCTCTAGGATTTTCCCAGGTATAGACTATGATGTATCTTTCTGCCCTATGCTCCAGTGAGTACAGGTCCACTGTCTCCAAGCATTCCCAGTAATTAAGGTGTTTAACGAAACTGATATAGCAGTAAAGGTTCTCTGTACATTCTCTAGATCTATATAACCTGTCTTGAATGGAATATAGTGTACAAAATAAGTATTCCAGCCTAGAAAGAACAAGTGATATAAAAAGAATCATCAATGGCTTGGCATCCCTTTGTTTGAAGGTCTCAATTATCCAGTCTATCATTTTCCTAGCAGATGTGATACTGACACTGCTGTGATCCTTGAAGGTTAGCTCCTCCTGACATCACTACACCCCAGGTCCTTCACACTACTTTCCGCTCTATTGTGTGGTTAGAGTTTGTGGTATACTCATTTCTGAGCTATTATTTGCTCCAATTTTCCATAACGGAGAGTTGGAAATTTGTCCTCACTGGAACATATTATCCAAGTTGCCCATTGATAGCTTAGTTTATATCTTCCTCAGTCGGTGCAAACTCATACAGATTCAGTATCGTTTATGAAGGACACGGTGCTGTGATTTATATCTCTGTGTTTGATTTGAGGAGAAACAGGATGGGGCGAGTACTTATCTTGTGGAACAAAGCTTTGTACTGTGGCAGCCACTTAACTCTACCACTACTCTTGTGTCTGATTGGTTAGAAAGTTGAAGATCCATCTGCCTACTTTGCCGGTTATCCTCAGCACGCATTTTGTGCGCTATTACCTGTTTATCTTCCAGCATCTGCAATACTATATCACAATAGTGTAGTTGTTGGAAATCCAAGTAGTTTTGCGATCATGCTTCCTAGAAATCTTTTGAAGGATTTTGCGACGTGGGACGTTGGAAACTATTGGTCTTACAGTTCTAGTTATTACTTGCTCCCACCTTTATGGATTGGGCTGTATCCGTTGGTTTTAGCGACTGTGGAATTACACGAGTCTGACTTGGACTGACTACATGGGCATGTTGTCAATGTTTTTTGAAAGTCCAGTGGAGTTAGAGCAGGTCAGAAATTTGGCACACATGATGGTGGTTTTGAGGCTCTATTCCATGCAACAAATCATTTGATTTACCGATCTTTAGACTGATTAATAGCTCATAAAACACAGTATTGAGACTTGAATATCTCACTCATTTCCTTTGTTGTAATCTGTAAAGTTCCATCTTGTCTGAACAAAGGCCCGATACTAGATGTGTTTTTTTTACCTTTGTTTTTCGTATATGAAAGAAATATTTTGAATTTCTTTCGATTTCACCAACTGCTTTAGGTCCTTTTTGTCTCTTCGAATTCTGTATGAATCATTTATTTGTCAGGTAATGCACTTCCCCTGGTCATGGCTTCCTTCCGTAGGCATAGCCCGAGAGTGAGCTTAGTGATTTTCTCCTCTTGCAGAGGAGTAAGACGGCTTACCTGATCCCAGTTGATGTTCTTGTTGTTAAGCTGAATATAGCCGGCATCCGTAGCTGTATGCATTTTATTGTCAGGATTAGGCCCAACACAGTTTCTTTGCCTGATAACTTACATGCAAACTTGTACAAAATTTATGCAGAAAATCGCAGCGCTAGAGTAGCCCTTGTGGTTTAGCGCTTCTTTTGATTATAATAATAATAATAATATGCAGAAAATCGGTTGCTGAGTTTCAAAAAAAGCGCGAAGTTCTTTGATGTTGATTTTATAATGAAGAAAATTAATGATATCAAATTGCCTTTTCTAAAAAATATACATATACTCTTCCGTAAAGATATATTTTGTCTAAAAGCATATTATATATTTTTTTCGAGAAATGAATTTACTTACTTTCGCAAATTTGAACTTTGAGTATTTTGTATCAGTAATACTTTGCAAAATCTAGTATTGACTTTGCTGAGGCATGCACATGATATTTTCTCTGTGAAAAAAATTATTTGAATTTTTCATGCACTATTAGTAAATTCAAAAATTTGGGCCTTGCCAAAAATTTAAAATCCCCATTATTTAGAGTTATTATATTCATCATTCATGGGTAAGTGCAAATCCTGGACACTTCTACCATGTCACCCTTCCCTTCAACTCTCTCTTTACTACCCTTTCCTCTTCCCCTTCCCGTGGATATCCTGAGATGGTAATCTTAAGTAATAGTAACTCCAGCTCTGCTGGAAAGAAATCCCTTTGAGGCTGCCGAAGCTGATGAATTCTGCTGAATGCTAACAGAATTTAACACTGTTAATCGTCCGGTGTGTAATGAAATAAACAGAGAAACATATTAACCAGGTCAGCCAAGTGACATTATACTCTTGAGCTTGATGTGGAAGTAATGTCCCGTCCTTTGATGGAGCCTCATTATTCCCGCCCCCAGGCGTTGTGACCCTGGGTCAGCTGTACACCTCTCGTGAATGCAAAATATTAATAAAAACTAGTGTTATAAATACGCTGCATTAGTTAACCAATGGCTAAAATGACTTTAGGTAAAGCTGTAGGTTAGTTTGTTGCTGCTGATGCAGCAGCACCGCCAGCAGCAGCAGAGCAGCAGCAGTAGCAGCAGTAGCAGAGCAGCAGCTGCAGCAGCGGCAGCAGCAGTAGCAGCAGCAGCAGCAGCAGCGGCAGCAGCAGCAGTAGCAGTAGCAGCAGCAGCGGCAGAAGCAGCAGCAGCAGAACAGCACCTACAACTCAGCAACAACAGCAACAGCAACAGCAAGGTTGTTAGCAGCAGCAGCAGTAGCAGTAGCAGCAGGTAGCAGCAGCAGCGCTTGTGTCAATAACACTAAAAAGGGAGGGAGGAGGAGGGTAAAGAGTTCTTCTACACCTCTGTTAGAGTACAAGTGGGAGAGGGAAGGAGAGGAGAAGGAGGAGGGGGAGGTAGAGGTGGGAAGTGGGGGAAGAGGAGGGGGAGGAGGGAGAGCCATCTGAACAATTAATTAAATTCACCTAGGGAATATTAGTGATGATTTTGTACTCACCTAATTGTGGTTGCAGGGGTCGATCCATAACTCCTGGCCCTCCTCACTGGTCGCCACTAGGTCCGCTCTCTTCCTGCTCCATGAGCTTTATCATACCTCTCTTAAAGCTATGTGGTACCTGCTTCCACTCACCTCACTTTGTGACTGTTCCACTTCCTGACAAATCTATGACTGAAGAAATACTGTAACATCCCTGTGACTCATCAGAGCCCTCAACTCCACCAGACCTGTTGCTGTGTCCCATCTCTAGAGCATCCTTCGTCCACCTTGTCGATCTTCTAAGTATTTTACATGACATTACTATGTCCCCATCTGTCCTCGTGTCCTCCAGTGCATCACCTTCATGAAATATTCCATAACCTCCTCGCAGGATATGCCCCTTAGCCCGGGACTAGTCTCGTTGCAACCTTGCGCTTTCTAATTTCCTAGACGTGCTTGGCCAGTGTGGGTTCTCCAACTGGAGCCAGCATACTCCAATATGGGCCTGACGCATACGGTGGTGCAGGTATCCGAATGACTTACTGAGATGCCGGAATACTGTTCTTAGGTTCGCTAGTCATCATATGCTGCAGCAGTTATTTAGTGTGTGTTAGTTAGTTAGTTATGTGTGTGTGTGTGTGTGTGTGTGTGTGGGTGCCTCCACTAGTGATCGTTGTGTCTGTGAGGAAGACTTCTCTTCGATTTTTTTTTTGCTTCTTTCCTTCTCATTCCCTTTATCATATTTTATCTCTGTGGGTCCATCACTGAATCTCCTGTCAGTTACTGGTTTTTACTCGTGTACTGTCAGTTAATGGTTTTGTTACTTATGTACTGTCAGTCACTGGTTTTGTTACTTTTGTGCATCCCGCCTATGTTTTGATGCACACACACACACACACACGCACACACACGACCAGCGAAGAGGCGGGGCCAGGAGCTGTGAATCGACCCCTGCACCCATAATCAGGTGAGTGCAATTAGGTGAGCACACACACACACACACACACACACACACACACACACACACACACACACACACACACACACAAGCAGGGATAACAGGGAAGGCACTACAATGGATCAGGGAATACTTGTCAGGAAGACAGCAGCGAGTCATGGTACGTGGCGAGGTGTCAGAGTGGGCACCTGTGACCAGCGGGGTCCCGCAGGGGTCAGTCCTAGGACCAGTGCTGTTTCTGGTATTTGTGAACGACATGACGGAAGGAATAGACTCTGAGGTGTCCCTGTTTGCAGATAACGTGAAGTTGATGAGAAGAATACACTCGATCGAAGACCAGGCAGAACTACAAAGGGATCTGGACAGGCTGCAGAACTGGTCCAGCAATTGGCTCCTGGAGTTCAATCCCACCAAGTGCAAAGTCATGAAGATTGGGGAAGGGCAAAGAAGGCCGCAAACGGAGTACAGTCTAGGGGGTCAGAGACTACAAACCTCACTCAAGGAAAAAGATCTTGGGGTGAGTATAACACCAGGCACATCTCCTGAAGCGCACATCAACCAAATAACTGCTGCAGCATATGGGCGCCTAGCAAACCTCAGAACAGCATTCCGACATCTTAATAAGGAATCGTTCAGGACCCTGTACACCGTATACGTTAGGCCCATATTGGAGTATGCGGCACCAGTTTGGAACCCACACCTAGCCAAGCACGTAAAGAAACTAGAGAAAGTGCAAAGGTTTGCAACAAGACTAGTCCCAGAGCTAAGAGGTATGTCCTACGAGGAGAGGTTAAGGGAAATCAACCTGACGACACTGGAGGACAGGAGAGATAGGGGGGACATGATAACGACATACAAAATACTGAGAGGAATTGACAAGGTGGACAAAAACAGGATGTTCCAGAGATTGGACACAGTAACAAGGGGACACAGTTGGAAGCTAAAGACACAGATGAATCACAGGGATGTTAGGAAGTACTTCTTCAGCCACAGAGTAGTCAGTAAGTGGAATAGTTTGGGAAGCGATGTAGTGGAGGCAGGATCCATACATAGCTTTAAGCAGAGGTACGATAAAGCTCACGGCTCAGGGAGAGTGACCTAGTAGCGATCAGTGAAGAGGCGGGGCCAGGAGCTCGGACTCGACCCCCGCAACCTCAACTAGGTGAGTACAACTAGGTGAGTACACACACACACACACACACACACACACACACACACACAAGGAAAAAGATCTTGGGGTGAGTATAACACCAGGCACATCTCCTGAAGCGCACATCAACCAAATAACTGCTGCAGCATATGGGCGCCTAGCAAACCTCAGAACAGCATTCCGACATCTTAATAAGGAATCATTCAGGACCCTGTACACCGTGTACGTTAGGCCCATATTGGAGTATGCGGCACCAGTTTGGAACCCACACCTAGCCAAGCACGTAAAGAAACTAGAGAAAGTGCAAAGGTTTGCAACAAGACTAGTCCCAGAGCTAAGAGGTATGTCCTACGAGGAGAGGTTAAGGGAAATCAACCTGACGACACTGGAGGACAGGAGAGATAGGGGGGACATGATAACGACATACAAAATACTGAGAGGAATTGACAAGGTGGACAAAGACAGGATGTTCCAGAGATTGGACACAGTAACAAGGGGACACAGTTGGAAGCTGAAGACACAGATGAATCACAGGGATGTTAGGAAGTATTTCTTCAGCCACAGAGTAGTCAGTAAGTGGAATAGTTTGGGAAGTGATGTAGTGGAGGCAGGATCCATACATAGCTTTAAGCAGAGGTATGATAAAGCTCACGGCTCAGGGAGAGTGACCTAGTAGCGATCAGTGAAGGGGCGGGGCCAGGAGCTCGGACTCGACCCCCGCAACCTTAACTAGGTGAGTACACACACACACACACCTAGTGGCCCGCCCTATTTCACTTGAAGAATATTGCGGCAGGGAAGGTGGGTGCAGTCCCTGCCACTATGATCACTGCCCTTGTGTCTTCAAGACCATGAGTAATTTTTCAGAGTGCCCTGTGTGGTTTACCGTTTGTCAGAGGGACTTGTTGATGGACACCTGGCCATTTTTTTTTTTGTGTGCATGCGTAAATTGTGAACGCGTGCGCACGAGCGTGTGAGCGTTCGTGCGTTTTTGAGAATAACCACCGATTTGTGTTTGGAAGGATCAATTCACTGCTCTTGAAGTCGCTTCCTAAATTTCGCTTTTAATAAAATTGTTGTCAGTCGACCAGAAGTATCGAATGACGTACGCTGGTTGATTGATCGATGGAAGGGTGAGAGAGGGAAACAGAGGGAAGATGAAGAAAGACAGAGAGATAGGCGTGAAGGGATGAGAGAAAAGAGAAAGAATATGGTACAGTACATTAAAAAAATGAGCGCAGCAGATTGAAAAAAAACGAGTAACAGCTTCGTTGTTAAAAAAATTATTCAGTCAGGGACACCTTGCGCAACCAGTGTAACAATTTGGACTACTTACAGTTCTCTTATGACACTTTTGTTTAATACGTATATAGTATGATGTGTACTTTCAAGTATGTACAGTTGTTGGCAGGGGTGCATGTACACGTGTGGGTGGTGCACGGTCACATGTGGGTGGTGCACGGTCACATGTGGGTGGTGCACGGTCACATGTGGGTGGTGCATGGTCACATGTGGGTGGTGCATGGTCACATGTGGGTTACCTGGAGGTTATTCCGGGGATCAACGCCCCCGCGGCCCGGCCCACGACCAGGCCTCCCGATGGATCAGGGCCTGATCAACTAGGCTGTTACTGCTGGCCGCACGCAGTCCAACGTACGAGCCACAGCCCGGCTGATCCGGCACTGACTTTAGGTATCTGTCCAGCTCTCTCTTGAAGGCAGCCAGGGGTTTATTGGCAATTCCCCTAATGCTTGATGGGAGGCTGTTGAACAGTCTTGGGCCCCGGACACTTATGGTGTTTTCCCTTAGTGTACCAATGGCGCCCCTACTTTTTATTGGGGGCATTTTGCATCGCCTGCCCAGTCTTTTCCTTTCGTAGGGAGTGATTTCTGTGTGCAGATTTGGGACCATTCCTTCCAAGATTTTCCAAGTGTAGATTATGATATATCTCTCCCTCCTGCGTTCCAATGAGTACAAGTCAAGTGCTTCCAAGCGTTCCCAGTAGTTAAGGTGCTTGACAGAACTTATGCGTGCAGTAAAGGATCTCTGTACACTCTCTAGATCTGCGATTTCACCTGCTTTGAATGGAGATGTTAATGTACAGCAGTATTCCAGCCTAGAGAGAACAAGTGATTTGAAAAGGATCATCATTGGCTTGGCATCTCTCGTTTTGAACGTTCTCATTATCCATCCTATCATTTTCTTTGCACGTGCGATCGTGGCACTGTTGTGATCCTTGAAAGTGAGATCCTCAGACATTACTACTCCCAGGTCCCTTACATTGTTTTTCCGCTCTATTGTATGGCCAGAGTCTGTAGTATACTCTGTTCTAGTTATTATCTCCTCCAGTTTTCCATAACGGAGTAGTTGGAATTTGTCCTCATTGAACATCATATTGTTTACCGTTGCCCACTGGAAAACTTTGTTTATATCTTCTTGGAGGTTAACCGCGTCCTCAGCAGATGACAGCCTCATGCAGATCCTAGTATCATCCGCAAAGGATGATACGGTGCTGTGATGTATATCTCTGTCTATGTCTGATATGAGGATAAGGAAAAAGATGGGGGCGAGTACTGTGCCTTGTGGAACATAGCTCTTCACTATGGCAGCCTCCGATTTAACTCTGTTGACCACTACTCTTTGTGTTCGATTTGTTAGGAAGTTGAAGATCCATCTCCACACTTTCCCAGTTATTCCTTTAGCACGTATTTTATGGGCTATTACACCATGACCGCATTTGTCAAATGCTTTTGCAAAGTCTGTGTATATTACATCTGCATTCTGATTTTCTTCCAATGCATCCAAGGCCATATCATAGTGATCCAGTAGTTGTGAGAGGCAGGAGCGACCTGCCCTGAACCCATGTTTCCCTGAATTGTGCAGATTTTGGGAATCCAGGTGATTTGCAATCCTGCTTCTTAGCACTCTTTCAAAGATTTTTATGATGTGGGACGTCAGAGCTATTGGTCTATAGTTCTTAGCTAATGCTTTGCTGCCACCTTTATGGAGTGGGGCTATATCCGTTGTTTTAAGTGACCGTGGAATTTCACCCATGTCCAAGCTCCTCCTCCATAGTGTACTTAGGGCACGCGAGAGGGGTTTCTTGCAGTTCTTAATGAAAACAGAGTTCCACGAGTCTGGACCCGGGGCTGAGTGCATGGGCATGCTGTCAATGGCTTTT
>NC_091316.1:10314745-10352245 GCF_038502225.1 Cherax quadricarinatus
TGCTCTTTGCTGATGACACTGTGCTCTTGGGAGATTCTGAAGAGAAGTTGCAGAGATTGGTGGATGAATTTGGTAGGGTGTGCAAAAGAAGAAAATTAAAGGTGAATACAGGAAAGAGTAAGGTTATGAGGATAACAAAAAGATTAGGTGATGAAAGATTGAATATCAGATTGGAGGGAGAGAGTATGGAGGAGGTGAACGTATTCAGATATTTGGGAGTGGACGTGTCAGCGGATGGGTCTATGAAAGATGAGGTGAATCATAGAATTGATGAGGGAAAAAGAGTGAGTGGTGCACTTAGGAGTCTGTGGAGACAAAGAACTTTGTCCTTGGAGGCAAAGAGGGGAATGTATGAGAGTATAGTTTTACCAACGCTCTTATATGGGTGTGAAGCGTGGGTGATGAATGTTGCAGCGAGGAGAAGGCTGGAGGCAGTGGAGATGTCATGTCTGAGGGCAATGTGTGGTGTGAATATAATGCAGAGAATTCGTAGTTTGGAAGTTAGGAGGAGGTGCGGGATTACCAAAACTGTTGTCCAGAGGGCTGAGGAAGGGTTGTTGAGGTGGTTCGGACATGTAGAGAGAATGGAGCGAAACAGAATGACTTCAAGAGTGTATCAGTCTGTAGTGGAAGGAAGGCGGGGTAGGGGTCGGCCTAGGAAGGGTTGGAGGGAGGGGGTAAAGGAGGTTTTGTGTGCGAGGGGCTTGGACTTCCAGCAGGCATGCGTGAGCGTGTTTGATAGGAGTGAATGGAGACAAATGGTTTTTAATACTTGACGTGCTGTTGGAGTGTGAGCAAAGTAACATTTATGAAGGGATTCAGGGAAACCGGCAGGCCGGACTTGAGTCCTGGAGATGGGAAGTACAGTGCCTGCACTCTGAAGGAGGGGTGTTAATGTTGCAGTTTAAAAACTGTAGTGTAAAGCACCCTTCTGGCAAGACAGTGATGGAGTGAATGATGGTGAAAGTTTTTCTTTTTCGGGCCACCCTGCCTTGGTGGGAATCGGCCGGTGTGATAATAATAAAAACCTTCTATTCAGTTCTGGTACTAGCTTGGTTGCAAACTTTTGACTTTTCGAATTTCTTCACGTGCTTGACCAGGTGTGGGTTCCATGCTGGGGCCGCGTACTCACTGATTGGCCCAACATTTGTCGCATATAAGCTGGATTCTTCACAAAAGTTCCTAAATGTTCTTGTGAAATTTGCTATTCTTGCATATCCCACTGCCGTTATACGGTTTGTGTTGTGTCTGGAAATATGCTTGGTGTTATGCTCACCCCCAGGTCCTTTTCTTTCTCTTATGTTGGGAGCTTCTCTCCGTCCATGTTGTATTCTGTGTCCGGTCAGTCCTCACCTTTTCTAATTCCTGTGACCTTGCATTTGTGCGGTTGGACTCGAGAAGCTACTTGTTAGACCGCGTCTGGAATTTATCACTGTTTTCTCCTACTGTTATTCTTCTCATCAGTTGCTACATATTTTTAAAGAATCGTATGAAAAGTTCAGTAAAACTGATAAGATTAAATACTTTAGTAGTAAAGAGGAAATATTCCGAAAATGCTAGAGAATCATTCAAGAAAGAGAAGAAAAAACATCACACACACACACACACACACACACATACATACATACATACATACATACATACATACATACATACATACATACATACATACATACATACACATACATACACATACACACACACACACACACACACACACACACACACACACACACACACACACACACACACACACACACACACACACACACACACACACACATCAATCAGATAACTGCTGCAGCATATGGGCGCCTGGCAAACCTGAGAACAGCATTCCGACACCTTAGTAAGGAATCATTCAAGACACTGTACACCGTGTATGTCAGGCCCATACTGGAGTATGCAGCACCTGTTTGGAACCCGCACTTGATAAAGCACGTCAAGAAACTAGAGAAAGTACAAAGGTTTGCAACAAGGTTAGTTCCTGAGCTAAGGGGAATGTCCTATGAAGAAAGATTAAGGGAAATCGGCCTGACGACACTGGAGGACAGGAGGGTCAGGGGAGACATGATAACGACATATAAAATACTGCGTGGAATAGACAAGGTGGACAAGGACAGGATGTTCCAGGGAGGGGACACAGAAACAAGAGGCCACAATTGGAAGTTGAAGACACAAATGAGTCAGAGAGATAGTAGGAAGTATTTCTTCAGTCATAGAGTTGTAAGGCAGTGGAATAGCCTAGAAAATGACGTAGTGGAGGCAGGAACCATACACAGTTTTAAGACGAGGTTTGATAAAGCTCATGGAGCGGGGAGAGAGAGGGTCTAGTAGCAACCGGTGAAGAGGCGGGGCCAGGAGCTAGGACTCGACCCCTGCAACCACAAATAGGTGAGTACACACACACACACACACACACACACACACACACACACACACTCGCAAATACAACAGGCCTAGTGTCTAATCGACATGTGCCTAGGACAAAATGGTAACTAACTAACGTACTCATGGGACTGTTTGAGTGTAATGGACCCCGCCTTCTAACTTGACGTCGACTGGTGTGTTTCCGTGTATGTCCGTGTGACCATCATTTTCGTAGTCTCTGAGGCGTGGCTCATACATTCGTATTATTATACTATGTCGTGGTATCGCTCTCTCTACACAGAGGAATCTTAGTATCTTTTGGAATTAATTATGTTAATGGTGAAAAAGAAACTTTAATGGTTACGTTTTATTCAGCTTATCGATCATGACTATAAAGCTCTACACAGAGTAAAACATTATCCAAAGTAAAACTTGTTCTGCAACTTCTCTTTTCTTCACTGCTAAAAAGAGTATCTTGATTCCTGAGTATATTCTACCTATTTACCTTCTAAATTTTATGACCGGTTAATCTAGATTTTTTTTGCCTGAGCCTCGTATCCCCTGTTGCAAACTTCTTGAGGGGCCTCGTTAGCGAATCTTTCCTGACAGCATCTTGTAGGATGAAGTGTTGAGTGGTCTTGATAGAGGTCGCACCAGCATCCTCTACAACCCTCGGCCCTCAGGCCACTCAATTGTGTATCGTTATGTATACTACTGTGGTGTACACCGTGTGAACCAGCATATCTTCTCTCTCTCTCTCTCTCTCTCTCTCTCTCTCTCTCTCTCTCTCTCTCCTTGTCTGTATACGTATACTGTGTGGTGAAAATGGAAAATGTCCAGGGATGAGATGAATAGAAGTTCCTGAAGCCTCATCTTAATCCTCAGAAAGACCTAATTAGGCCAAGAACTTGGAGGTCAGCTTTCATTTCAGACTCAGAAGCTGAAGGTCAACTTTTATTTTAGACTCAGAAGCTGAAGGTCAACTTTTATTTTAGACTCAGAAGCTGGAGGTCAACTTTTATTTTAGACTCAGAAGCTGGAGGTCAACTTTTATTTTAGACTCAGAAGCTGAAGGTCAACTTTTATTTTAGACTCAGAAGCTGGAGGTCAACTTTTATTTTAGACTCAGAAGCTGGAGGTCAACTTTTATTTTAGACTCAGAAGCTGGAGGTCAACTTTTATTTCAGACTCAGAAGCTGGAGGTCAACTTTTATTTTAGACTCAGAAGCTGGAGGTCAACCTTTATTTTAGACTCAGAAGCTGGAGGTCAACCTTTATTTTAGACTCAGAAGCTGGAGGTCAACCTTTATTTTAGACTCAGAAGCCTGCGTTAGGTTATTTTAATTGAATGTAAATTTATCTAAATTGATAGTTAACAGCAAATAACTAAAGAACTAACGGGAGGGTAAACTCTGGCAACGGAAATACACCGCCGTTGTTTAACTCGTTGCCAGCAATGTGATCGTTATTGACTGTGCGAGGACGGGCCGAAGAAAGGCTGCACGTTGCAGAAATAGTTTTTATTGGCACATTTCGCTCAGGCAACACTGACAAGTGTTGCCTCTGAAAATCAAGTTCCGGTGGCTGATTGGTTGCTGTCAGGAAAGTCGCTTGTCTGTCATGTCAATTGCATGAGGCTGTTGTCTCGTACACACAGGACAGACGTCAGTGGTGGTGCCAGCGATAGAGTAGTTTATTGTCAGGAGTCATGCACTGTGGAGGAGGAACTTGTGGCCCTGACTCATGACACGCTGAGGATGGCAAGCACCTTACGTCGACGACGCAAACTACTTGAAGACGCTGAGGATGGCAAGCACCTTACGTCGACAACTCAAACTACTTGAAGACGGCGTAGTGAAGGGGTTTATTTCTGGCGAAGTGGAGGAAGTGGTACTCTTCAGTTTGGAGTATGGTGGGTGGTTCTTATGTGAATAATGCTTAAAATATTTGAAAAGATTAACAGTATTGAAAAGATATTTGGATATCATTACGAAGTATAGAAGAGCTATTATTAAAATTTTTACTTCTATAGAAAAGTTAGCATGTCTAATGATAAAAGCTACTCGAGAGTTAAGAACAAATATTAGTAGCTGTGTTAGGAAAGAGCTCATGTTTATAATTGAAGATCCACAGCAGCTTCATCACATTGCTGTACAGAGTGCTGTAGCGCATGTTAATCAAGTAGCTTACGTAGTTTACAGTGCATATGTAGAGAGTCGTTGTCAGTGTATTCTCACGTGTATTTTTTTCAAGAAACGGTATGAAAAATACTTTTGCCTTACCTATTAAATAATAATCTTTATATTTTTTTTTTATCTAGACCATTATCATTATTACAGTGTTGTTTTAGAGTGTATTTCCAGAACGCAATTTTATATAGCTTGTTTGGCAAGCCTGTCTGCGGCACCATAGTTTGTAATGTCAATGTGAAGATATTCACTTGAAGTTAATACTGCGTGTTTTGTCTTTACAAAGTTAATTGCAGACGGAGTATGTTTCAGTGTTGTAGGTATCATTTTCAACCTTGGTAAAGCCGAGGTACATAAACTATTCACAATTACGTCACTGTCACACTACTCATTTCTGTAGCATTTAGAAACATATTACTGCTTTGAGGCTCAGGAGTAGGTGACGTCTTTGAGGGAAGTCTATTGATTGATGTTAGTGAAGGATCAAGAAAACTACGCTAATATTCATAACTTTGAGCTACCATGTTCTTCCTAAGATCAAAGAAGATTACTTATCATTCCCACTCGGTGTATGACCCTTATAGGCTTATCACTTCTCTTATTGTAACAATAATAATAATAGTAATAATAATAATAATAATAATAATAATAATAATAATAATAATAATAATAATAATAATAATAAAAACAACGATACCTGGTAATAATAAAATAACATATTTCCAAAATTTTACATGCAGTTGTATTTAGTATTACATTCGGGTATCCATTTGGTTTCTCCAGCTCTGGAAAAATAAACACAGAAGCAGTATAATGTGATCCTTTATTGACAACGTTTCACCCACACAGTGGGCTTTATCAAGTCACAAACAGATCTACCTGGGCGAATATTTATAGGATGGAGTCAGGTGGAGAATGCTGGGTAGGTTGGATCTGAACCTGCATGTGACAATCTTCCGAGTAGGGTGATAGAGGCTAGGACCTTGGGTAGCTTTGAAAAGAAATTGGACAAATATATGAGTAGACCTTCTGCAGTGTTCCTCTATTCTTGTGTTCTTATGTGGGATAACGATGAAGAAGTTTCTTAGCAAGGGGTTCAGGTATGTTATAGAAGTTCTGCTGTATGCAGTGTTGGTCCATCACAATAAACAGGTTGGTTAACTTGCATGGTATATCGATGACGTTTTAAATGTGATTTCGAGACTAAGTTTCCTAGGTTCTGTTGAGAATGTGCTGTTTATGGACAAATGTTTGGAACAAAAATTTTTTAGTCATCATGCCCCAGTCTACAGCTTTACTTGGAGTACTTTGTCACGATGTACTAAAATTCAGTTGCCATTATGACATGTTCAGTTTTAGGTTAAAGAGTCCTTTGGCCATACTGTTGCACGTGTAGCACGCGGACTCACTGGAATGTTGACTCACGAAATCGTAATGACATGATTGCAAACAAACCACGGTGCGGTTGGGTCTGAAGTTTTACGACTCACTAGCCGCGAGTTCAATCCCCACCCTTACCGTGGTTTACTAGAATATTACTCGTGGCTGTTTTGTATCTGTTCAGATTAGGTGGGGGTCGTTCCAAGTGGGGACCCAAACTTCGGGGAAGTAAAAAAAAAGGCCTCAAGGGAAAATTTCTGGGATTTTTACTTAAACTGTTTAAGCATTCTGCTTCTCTTACCATCCCATCTTTTATGCATAAATAGTTTATGATGCAAAATGGTACATAAATTTACTGGATGCATAGTTCAAATTTGTTAAATAATCACTTCAGTTTCAAAACCCTCCTCATCGCTGTATGAACCTTGTGGGTTTAGCGTGTAGTTTTGATTATAATAATAATGTTGAAATATATGAACCTTCAGGCGGAACTTGGAGAGAACTGATCAGTTTACATAGTGGTCTTTCGGGGAACAACTGTGTACTGGAATGGTGGATCAAATGTCCAGATGTGTTGAAGGGATTGACCATATATCTTAATGTACTGGAGGTGTATTCCCTGTGTATCCAGGTGTACTGGAGGAGTGTACCCTGTGTGTGTCCAGGTGTACTGAAGGGGTGTACTCAGGTGTGTCCAGGTGTACTGGAGGGGTGTACTCAGGTGTGTCCAGGTGTACTGAAGAAGGCCATATGTACAAATGTACTGGTGTGGCAAAACATGTATCCAGATGTAGTGGTGGCCTATGCATCCAGATGTACAGGAGTAGTAAACCATGTGTACAGGAGTGGTAAACCATGTGTACAGGAGTGGTAAGCCATGTGTACAGAAATGGTAAACCATGTGTACAGGAGTGGTGGACTCTGCAACACCCTTGTGTCGACATATTTTGACATATTTCTTACTCGCTTTATAGCCATATTTGGTCCACGCAAACTCTTAGTTACACATAGAAATATATTTACCGAGGTTGAGAAGTTGAAAACATCAGGACTGCACTCGCCACTGTTCAGCATTGACGGAATGTCATAACATCTGTGGTAGACAATACCGACAACTAGAGGAATTAGACACATGTGCAACAACTGAGTATCTTTATTACGTAGACTTTTCGCCCACCGGTGGCTTTATCGATACAATAAAAGGGCAATTTTTATACAGATTTTTATACTCACGTATTTTTTTTTTTTTAAATGTACGCATTATATGAAGATATGGTGCTGTACAGCCCTTGTGGCTTAGCGCTTCTTTTTTATTATAATAATAATAATATGAAGATATGGTGAGTGAGACAAGAAATATATATATTCGGAAAATTGTTATAGATATTCATAAATATTAAAATGAATACTTTTTCAATGGGAAAGATTATCGTGCATGTAAGTTTGTGGAGCGTCGTGTTTACCAAGTGTCAGGGACGCACACAAATTGACTCATTCAACATGAATAATGAAAAATGCATATAACTACCGAAAGCAGATGTTATTAATTCGCACAAGTGAAGGATGAGGAGATGTTCGGCACGTAGGTACCCTTATTGACACTTAGGAACCTTTATTAACACTTAGGAACCTTTATTGACGAAAAGCTTCGCCGGTACAGCTGGCTTCACCAGTTGAACATAGAGATGATTACAGTACTGGAGATGTTACTAAAGATGCTTTCGTGTTTTCTATGTGCCGTGCTCAACCACTTGTCGTTATTGAATAGCATTAATTTGATATTGCGAGTTAACTAATGGTGAGCTGGTATTCTTTTAAACTTCAATTTCATTCTAAAATTTGATCGGCCTGACATTCCCTTATAATCGATCGTTGCTGGAGCGATATTAATGTAGTTATGTATTCTCTTTCCCCTCATCTATATATTGCTATAGGTATCGAAAGTTTGGTCTTTCCAAGAGTAAATGTGGCAGTTCCTTCAACAGATGTATGGTACGAGGGCTAGAGTTCAACACAGATAATGTCTCTTCAGAGATAGTTAAAAGCTATAACTGTGTCGAGCCCCGCAAAAGGAACGATAGGAGAGGAATCATAAATATTAAATATACGAAGATGTGATTGAGGAAACCCAGGTAAGGCTCCTACCACCTTCACCAAATTAGAGCCTGTGCTTCTCTAGTATACGACTGAGACACATTGACTGTTTCTCTGTCATAAAACTCTCCTTCAGAGGCAGAGACCTTCACTCTCCAGGGGCGCAGCCGAAATTGCCTCCAGCCACCACGACACCGGATTTGTCGAAAGTACAGGTTGAAGGCTCCTCCATCACTTCCAGAACCTTTTTTGTTTTTTGGGTGGGGGGTTGGGTTACCATTAAATGCACTGCATTAGGCATATATTCTTTATCCAACCCTAAAGACTTACCAGCACAACTTGAGGTTTTCACACATTTTATATATCCTATTACACATTGGTTTAGCTATTTCTTTATTTTTTTTATCAGGAGGCCACCCACAACACCCGAATAACATCCTGTGTCTAGTTTTACTGGGAGGTGAGCAGGAGTAGCGGAATAAGGATACATATTCGTCCGATCCTTGGGAGGGGAAGGCGTCGTCGTTCGGTCGTTCGTCCGGATGCCCTGTAAAGAAAGTAGGAAGTGGCAAGCCTTGCAGACAAATAATTTTTTTTAAGTGCCATCATAAATCACTTGCATCGTGTCTTTAAGAGGATGTGGTGTCGTTTGTTGATAGGTCGCAGTACTGACTCAAGTCATGTAATGGAGAACTGCCCTGTGCCTCTAAGGAAATTGTGCCAATCACTGACCTTGGAACAAGTTTTGTAACGTTATGACCGAGTATGAAAATCTTAGATTTAAATGATAATTTTTTATAATTTGATACCTGTCGGGACTTCAGTGATTTTTTTTATTTTGATGCATATAATTAATGATTTTTAATCACAGGCTAGTTTATTTTATTTAATATAATTATATGTTTAATGTCAAAAGCAATGAACCACCGTTGGGTGCCAGTGCTGTATAAGTCATAAAAATAACATAAAACAGTAACAAGACCCACGCCCAGAAATAATTATTGACTCTGAGATGTCAGTGATGACAGCTAATGATGACTAGGCCATTAATACAAATATCGCAGAGTAACTGATTTCTTTTGGGTCGACGTTCTTGCCTATCAGCCGCTAGGCATCTATGCAAGTATTTTCTGGAGTTAGACAAATTTCCAGGGGTGGTAACCTGTGTCACCTTGAGTGGTGTATTGTCTTCTTCCTCTTTATGTACAATACCTGCCTGCCTGGGGCGCCATGCCTTCATGGTCCCCTCTTTCTGCCTTCATGTATTTTAAATGGTTGGCGCTTCAACCTACTTTTTTTTTCTTTTAGCCGTTTTCTTTCTGTAATCACGTATAAGCACTGAGGTTTTTGCAGGGAGCTAAGGGGAATTTGAGGGGGATTAATTTATTATTAGCAATTAGATGTTTTTTAAATTATGTAGGATATTTTAACCTCACGTGAGTATGTTCATACTTTTAAGAATTTTTACTTGTAGGGAAGTGAGCTTTTGAATATGTGGTATGAATGTATGCTAGTAAGAAATCTTTTTAATGCATATAGCGCTGAAGGGCCTTCTGCTTCCAGCACAGCGTAAATTTTAAAATTCCTTTCTTCCTTCCTTCCCCCACATACCCAGACGCCATATTTGTCCTGGTGGTGTTTAAAGTAGTGCCAGGTATAAGAGCACTACACACTGTTGTGTTATCTTCTAAGGTTGCTTCCAGTAGTTCCATGATGTAGTGGTACAAGGCTTCTGGAAACCTTACCCACACCCAACTAAGATGATGCTCCTCCAGCACCGCCGGAATTAGGCTGTTGGCGTCATGGTTATAATTATAACTATAATTTTTAAAGGGGTGGACTGGTAAACCAATGGAAGACCTCTGTCAGATGACCAAAAGATCCAGCTGTGGGGTCATCATATGACTAAGACCGCTTCATAAAACTTGTCCTGGTTCCTGACAAACCTTACCTAACCTAGCCATGATGGGTCACAGCAACAGCGACTGCTACCGTACCAGTGCTGGACTCGGTGGTCTGAGTAGTGTAAAAAAAAAAAAAAAGGCAGGACTATACATCAGACCGTTGCCACCCTCGTATCTCAGCTTTCTGTGTGCATATTGCATAGATTTTTCAGCTTTAAAATTAAAAAAAGATACGTGTGTTCCATTTCCTAGCTAAAAGAAGAGGGTAGTTCTTTTGTTTGTGGCGCCTCCATTGATTTTACGCTCGCTGTACCATTCATTTTGAGAGTTATCGTACACTACAGCTTTTTTTTTCTTTGTTTTTCATACGCCTGACAGTTACAATTATATTAGAACTTCATGTTTTGTTTCATTTTATTTGTTCCTCTTGCAGGTTATCATACTTATTCACTTCTTTGGGTATTTTTCACCTTGTATATATTATCTCCTATCTTTATAACACCAGTCATAGTGAAAATGTTATTTCTCTCTCCTGTGTTTACATTTGACAGTTCCATTCTTCTGGGAGCTTGTGCACAAAGAGACGAGTAGGTGGAACAAGCATTCAGTTGCTTTCAAGCATGATGGGAGTTATTATTATCCTCAGACTTCTATAATTCGAGCAACAATTGGGCATCTCTATTATCGACAGTAAAGATACCCAACTGTTGCATCTACTTGTCGGTATTGTCACTCTTGACTTTTTTTTGGGTTATCCTAGGTTCTCTACACATATGCTGTTATGTATGATAATCTTTGTAACTGTATTTGTGTACACCTGAACAAACGTATTTATTTACTTCCCCCCCCCCTTACGTTTAGTAACCCTTCAAGGGAAGTGCATACACGCCCGTGAAGGGCTCTTGGTCCTTCCAGTTGAAGTTTCTCTTCATTTTCTTAGATTGAACCTGATTATACTTTTCTTTCCTGTTTCCAGGCGCAGTATAACTCCATTAATATAACAACACTAGTTTAGTGAAACCATTTTCAGGGTACCTAAAACAATCACTCATTTCTAATATTTTATAGGATTCTGTTATAGTTTTTATCTATGATTGCCAGTGATAGATCCAGGGTAACTGGATCTATGCTTGCCAGTGATAGATCCAGGGTAACTGGATCTATGCTTGCCAGTGATAGATCCAGGGTAACTGGATCTATGCTTGCCAGTGATCCATCCAGGGTAACTGGATCTATGCTTGCCAGTGATCCATCCAGGGTAACTAGATCTATGCTTGCCAGTGATCCATCCAGGGTAACTGGATCTATGCTTGCCAGTGATCCATCCAGGGTAACTGGATCTATGCTTGCCAGTGATCCATCCAGGGTAACTGGATCTATGCTTGCCAGTGATCCATCCAGGGTAACTGGATCTATGCTTGCCAGTGATCCATCCAGGGTAACTGGATCTATGCTTGCCGGTGATCCATCCAGGGTAACTGGATCTATGCTTGCCAGTGATCCATCCAGGGTAACTGGATCTATGCTTGCCAGTGATCCATCCAGGGTAACTGGATCTATGCTTGCCGGTGATCCATCCAGGGTAACTGGATCTATGCTTGCCAGTGATCCATCCAGGGTAACTGGATCTATGGTTGCCGGTGATCCATCCAGGGTAACTGGATCTATGCTTGCCAGTGATCCATCCAGGGTAACTGGATCTATGCTTGCCGGTGATCCATCCAGGGTAACTGGATCTATGCTTGCCAGTGATCCATCCAGGGTAACTGGATCTATGCTTGCCAGTGATCCATCCAGGGTAACTGGATCTATGCTTGCCAGTGATCCATCCAGGGTAACTGGATCTATGCTTGCCAGTGATCCATCCAGGGTAACTGGATCTGTGCTTGCCAGTGATCCATCCAGGGTAACTGGATCTATGCTTGCCAGTCATCCATCCAGGGTAACTGGATCTATGAAATTAAGACACGTGCAACATCTGGGTATCTTTATTGTAGACGTTTCGCCATCCAGTGGCTTTATCAACACAAATTCCAGGACATGACTTGAAGACAGTAGAACTATATACAGAAGACGAGGTAATCAGTCCCTCAACCTTAGAGTTGGTGCGAAGAGCACCGTAGTTGTGGAAATCAAGTGATCCATCCAGGGTAACTGGATCTGTGCTTGCCAATAAAGATACCCAGATGTTGCACATGTGTCTTAATTTCATCTTGTCGGTATTGTATACCCTTCTTGTACAACTGGATCTATGCTTGCCAGTGATCCATCCAGGATAAATGGATCTATGTTTGCCAGTGATCCATCCAGGGTTACTATCTATGCTTGCCAGTGATCCATCCAGGGTAACTTGATCTATACTTGCCAGTGATCCATCCAGGGTAACTGGATCTATGCTTGCCAGTGATTCATCCGGGGTAACTGGATCTATGCTTGCCAGTGATCCATCCAGGGTAACTGGATCTATGCTTGCCAGTGATCCATCCAGGGTAACTGGATCTATGCTTGCCAGTGATCCATCCAGGGTAACTGGATCTATGCTTGCCAGTGATCCATCCAGGGTTACTATCTATGCTTGCCAGTGATCCATCCAGGGTAACTGGATCTATGCTTGCCAGTGATTCATCCGGGGTAACTGGATCTATGCTTGCCAGTGATCCATCCAGGGTAACTGGATCTATGTTTGCCAGTGATCCATCCAGGGTTACTATCTATGCTTGCCAGTGATCCATCCAGGGTAACTGGATCTATGCTTGCCAGTGATTCATCCGGGGTAACTGGATCTATGCTTGCCAGTGATCCATCCAGGGTAACTGGATCTATGCTTGCCAGTGATTCATCCAGGGTAACTGGATCTATGCTTGCCAGTGATCCATCCAGGGTAACTGGATCTATGCTTGCCAGTGATCCATCCAGGGTAACTGGATCTATGCTTGCCGGTGATCCATCCAGGGTAACTGGATCTATGCTTGCCAGTGATTCATCCGGGGTAACTGGATCTATGCTTGCCAGTGATTCATCCAGGGTAACTGGATCTATGCTTGCCAGTGATCCATCCAGGGTAACTGGATCTATGCTTGCCAGTGATCCATCCAGGGTAACTGGATCTATGCTTGCCAGTGATTCATCCAGGGTAACTGGATCTATGCTTGCCAGTGATCCATCCAGGGTAACTGGATCTATGCTTGCCAGTGATCCATCCAGGGTAACTGGATCTATGCTTGCCAGTGATCCATCCAGGGTAACTGGATCTATGCTTGCCAGTGATTCATCCAGGGTAACTGGATCTATGCTTGCCAGTGATCCATCCAGGGTAACTGGATCTATGCTTGCCAGTGATCCATCCAGGGTAACTGGATCTATGCTTGCCAGTGATCCATCCAGGGTAACTGGATTAACATAAGCAATGAAGTCAACACTAAGATACTCGTTGTTCATTGGGGCATCTAATTTCTTCTTTATTGTTTCATCACTGATCATGTTCATCACTGAAGGTATTCATCACTGAGCATGTTCATCATTGAAGATGTTTATCACTGAGCATGTTCATCATTGAAGATGTTCATCACTGAGCATGTTCATCATTGAGGATGTTCATCACTGAGGATGATCATCAATGAAGGTGTTCATCACTGAAAGTGTTAATGTTTTGACGGTGTCTGTGTTTCTTAGGCTTTGTTATATTCCGTTCAAAGCCTGAGTGATCTAGAATAATATAAGTCGAGCAAATTAGGTGAATATTTATATCTCACAAGAGAGTTCTGAGACTCTGATCGCAGGTTCATACCCCACCCGTGGTTTGGTTTTTCTTTTTTATCTCAGATGAGATTTGAAAAACGTTTTTTATTTAGGAAAATTGAATACACTTGAATTGTGCTGACACTCAGGTTTATGTGATAGTTATATAATATATTCCAAGTTATATAATATATTCCTGTTATATTTCAAGCGAAGAGGCAGTATGGGTTAGACTTGCATGCTAATGGTGATAATGGTAGTCACTGTGATGGAAATATTGTTGGTGGAAGTAACTGTGATGATGAGTGTATGTATGTGGTATTGTTGGTAATGAAGACGATGGTGACTGTGGTGGTAATTATAACCATTGTGATGGTGGCGGTGATGGTGATAGTGATAATAGTGACAGTGAGGGCTGGGTAAGGGAGACAAGAGCATGGTTGGGTTGGAGCGTTCGTTAGGACCACACGACACAGTGCAGCAACACTCTGATGAACTAAGAACTCTGTGGTCGAGGACAGTCAGTGCAGCCACCAGCAGAAAACAATCACACTGATTAGCACATAGCACCCTGGGATACCCTTACTACCCTGCTGTTTTTGACACCCTGGGATACCCCATCTGTCCTATTCTTGACACCTTGGGATACTCTTTCTGTCCTGCTGTTCTTGACACTCTGGGATGCACCTTCTATCCTGCTGTTCTTGACACCCTGGGATACCTCTTCTATCCTGCTGTTCTTGACACTGGGATACCCCTTCTATCCTGCTGCTCTTGACACCCTGGGATACCCCTTTTATCCTGCTGTTCTTGACACCCGGGGATACCCTCACTACCCTGTTGTTTTTGACTCCCTGGGATACCCTCACTACCCTGCTGTTCTTGACTCCCTAGGGTAACCCTGGGACACCCCTTTTATCCTGCTGTTCTTGACACCGTGGGTTACCCTCACTACCTTGTTGTTCTTGACACACTGGGATACTCCCTCTACCCTGTTGCTCTTGACACCCTGCGATACCCCCTCTATCCTGCTGTTCTTGACGCCCTGGGATACCCATTCTATCCTGCTGTTCTTGACACCCTGGGATACCCTCACTACCCTGCTGTTTTTGGCTCCCTGTGATACCCTCTCTACCCTGTTGTTCTTGACACTCTAGGGTAACCCTTCTACCCTGCTGTTCTTGACACCCTGGGATACACCTTATATCCTGCTGTTCTTGACACCATGGGATATACCCTCTACGCTGCTGTTCTTGACACCCTGGGATACTCCCTCTACCTTGCAGTTTTTGACACCCTGGGATACCCCTTCTATCCTGCTGTTCTTAACACAGAGGAAGGGGTGGCTGATAGAGAGGAAAACATTTTGGAAAATAATTATTCAGTGAAAAAAAAGTGAAGAGAGAAGTGGTGCGTGTAAGAAATAAAAGGGAGTAAAAACGAGCCTGGGCAGAATGACAGGCGAGCATGAAATAAAATTAGGCAGGATGACGCAAGATTTTTTTTATTAAACAAAACAAATTTCTTTTAATGCTGATAGATTGTAGCAAAAGCTAACAAGTGGAAATGAACACTGGTAGCAGAGAATCGTTGTAGTAAAAGGATTATCTGTGTCCAGCATTGTGCTGCTACCCTGCTCTCTCTGTGGTAGTTATACGGGAGGAACAGAAACTAGCTAGGTTTCCTCTGTTGTATTCTATCACACAGGGTGGAAGTCTTTATCAGGTGACGAGATCTCTCAACCTGTGCTGGGAGATGTAAGTCAGGCGATAAAGATACCTTCAAGTACTTCACTAGGGGATCAGTAGCTACGGAAACCTCACAGGTTTCGTTGCAACACAGCCGGGGTTACTATTACGTGGGAGTTACCATCTCTCAGAACAGCCTCGCCTACACACTGGCAGGACGGGAACGGGGTGTAAGAGAGATTGGAAACGAGATGGTGACGGGTGTTGGGTTGGCAGGTGCGCGGAAAAACTCTTGAAAAATGTTCTCTTGTAGAAGATGGAGGGGTGAAGTGGAGGAGTGGATATTATGGGATAGATGATGGAGGGAAAGGGGAGGAAACCAGAGGTGGTCTGGAGTAATGGGCATGTCTAAGAAATTTGGTAAAATAGAGGGAAGAGAAAGGAATAATTGTGAAAGGAAGAGGGGAGGATGATCGGCTCTAGGGAGTCTCACTGGAGTTTAGGGATCAGAGTGTTCAAGTGAAAATTCAATTCTTGTATGGGGAAGAGAAAAATAATGGTGCTTGAGAAAATAGATGCCCCTACAGATCAGGTGTTAAATTGCCAAGGAATACAGGTAAGACGATTATGACTGCAAAGGCATGATGGTACCAAAAGTATGCAAAGACACATATGGACAGTTCAAGACATTGAGGAAACGTTTCGCCCCAAGTGGCTTTTTTCAGTCCATAAATCTCCTGTGCACATACATTTATAATAATAATATTATTATTATTAATAATAATAATTCATTCATTCATTAGAGATTTGCCGGTACTTCCGGCCCGGGTCTTCTCCAGATGGTGACCCGGCGGTGGCTCCCGGGACGGGGGTGTCGTTCGTCTTCTTCATTCTTCTATCTTCTCTCTTGGGCCCTCCGGTTGGAGGGTAATAATAATAATAATAATAATAATAATAATAATAATAATAATAATAATAATAATAATAATTAATAATAATAATAATAGTAATAACTATCGCGGACTCGTGTCCAGTACAATACAGTGAGAAAACTGACCCCCCCCCTTCCCAGCAGAAGCAATCTCTTGAACATTAAAATGGTATAAAATACCGACAGGCTGCTAGGTAAGACACATATGCAACAGTTAGGTATCTTTATTGTGAAACGTTTCGCCTACACAGTAGGCTTCTTCAGTCAAGTACAGAAAAGTTGATAGAAGCAGAAGATACTTGAAGACGATGTAATCAGTCCATCACCCTTAAAGTTTTGAGGTGGTCAGTCCCTCAGTCTGGAGAAGAGCATTGTTCCATAGTATGAAACAATATGGAGAAGAAGTGACAGGATGGAGCTTTTATAGCGCCAAGAGGTGAGACGTAGGAGAGGTAAGAACTCAGATGTTGAGAGGTCCCTCTCAAATACAGCCCCTCTCACTAGTGGAAGTTGTCGAAGTTGATTGCAGGTCTGTACCAAGATACCCTTGTGTTGCAGTGTCTGACATATTGAACATTAAAATGGTATAAAATACCGACAGGCTGCTAGGTAAGACACATATGCAACAGTTAGGTATCTTTATTGTGAAACGTTTCGCCTACACAGTAGGCTTCTTCAGTCAAGTACAGAAAAGTTGATAGAAGCAGAAGATACTTGAAGACGATGTAATCAGTCCATCACCCTTAAAGTTTTGAGGTGGTCAGTCCCTCAGTCTGGAGAAGAGCATTGTTCCATAGTATGAAACAATATGGAGAAGAAGTGACAGGATGGAGCTTTTATAGCGCCAAGAGGTGAGACGTAGGAGAGGTAAGAACTCAGATGTTGAGAGGTCCCTCTCAAATACAGCCCCTCTCACTAGTGGAAGTTGTCGAAGTTGATTGCAGGTCTGTACCAAGATACCCTTGTGTTGCAGTGTCTGACATATTGAACATTAAAATGGTATAAAATACCGACAGGCTGCTAGGTAAGACACATATGCAACAGTTAGGTATCTTTATTGTGAAACGTTTCGCCTACACAGTAGGCTTCTTCAGTCAAGTACAGAAAAGTTGATAGAAGCAGAAGATACTTGAAGACGATGTAATCAGTCCATCACCCTTAAAGTTTTGAGGTGGTCAGTCCCTCAGTCTGGAGAAGAGCATTGTTCCATAGTATGAAACAATATGGAGAAGAAGTGACAGGATGGAGCTTTTATAGCGCCAAGAGGTGAGACGTAGGAGAGGTAAGAACTCAGAACTAACTGTTGCATATGTGTCTTACCCAGAAGCAATCTCTTAACTAAAGCGCCACCTCCTTTCTCACACTGCTGTCGCATCGTGTGAAAATCAAGCCTGTGAATGGAATAATCAATGACTCCTCGAAGCTAGCTTTAGCTACCGCCGTTAGGACCTGCCTGCAAGTCAAATTTACGGCAATCCACTCTCTGAAGGACTCCTTCATTGTCGCCTGCACAGACGACAATGAGCGTCAAAATTAATGGACGACCCTTCAGTCAAGACCCTACAAACACGACAATTCACCATATCCCCGTCTCCATTCTTGAAGGCGAAACGTTCGGTCTTCGTGAAAAGACTGGACAAGATCGTCACCTCTCTCTATACTGAAGCACTGAATATGTCTATCGAGGAACAAAACACCTGGACCTCGGTAGATAGCATCGCCAAGATCCCTAATGCCTTAACTGTGCTAAAGATCACATTCTCAGACATCTGCATGGCTACCCAAGCTCTCTCTGACGGTCTGGCCATCTCATATTACCATATTCACCCAAACCATATAGAACCAGAACGTTTCATACGTCTCCCACTGCTGGACCTGCTACTTCTATAATCACACCACCAAAGACTGCCCCATCAAGGATAAGAAGTTTTGTGTAAAATGTGGAAATAATGGACACGAATTCAGACCCTGCACCATCACTACGGCTCCAACATGTCTTAACTGCAAGGGTAATCATCATACCCTTGTAAGCTAAGTGCCCACTCAGGAAAGAAATCATATCGAGGAAAACTAAAGATCTGAAAAAGAACACCTTCAGTTCACCGACATACGAAGCAATAACCAAACTACAAGCCGACACCACCAAGATTCTACAAGCCACCTTCGCCCTACAACTCCCTCTCTCCACTCCCCGATAGTACTCACCTAATTGTGGTTGCAGGGGTCGAGACTCAGCTCCTGGCCCCGTCTCTTCACTGACCGCTGCTAGGTCCTCCCTCTCCCTGCTCCATGAGCTTTATCATACCTCGTCTTAAAACTATGTATAGTTCCTGCCTCCACTACATCGCTTGCCAGACTATTCCACTTCCTAACTACTCTATGACTGAAGAAATACTTCCTAACATCCCTTTGACTCATCTCATCTTATTCTTAGTAATGACCCTCGTATTGTAGATAGTCTTAATGACCCTCGTGTAGTAGATAGTCTTTTTAGTATGATAATAAGATGTTATCTTCATTATAGAATAATAAGAAAATATTATAACCTTTATATTATAATAATAAGGTAAAAGGACCCAATGGAAATAAGTCACTCTGACTTTTTTGGGTTATCCTAGGTTCTCTACACATATGCTGCTCTGTACGATAATTCTATGTAACTGTATTTGTGTATACCTGAATAAACTTACTTACTTACCCCTTATTTATGTGTCCCATCTCTGGAACATCCTGTCTCTGTCCACTTTGTCTATTCCAAGCAGTATTTTGTATGTCGTTATCATGTCTCCCCTGACCCTCCTGTCCTCCAGTGTCGTCAGACCGATTTCCCTTAACCTTTCTTCATAGGACATTCCCCTTAGCTCTGGAACTAGCCTTGTTGCAAACCTTTGCAATTTCTCTAATTTCTTGACGTGTTTGACCAGGTGTGGGTTCCAAACTGGTGCTGCGTACTCCAGTATGGGCTTGACGTACACAGTGTATAAAGTCTTGAACGATTCCTTACAGAGGTACCGGAACGCTATTCTCAGGTGTGCCAAGTGCCCATATGCCGCAGCAGTTATCTCGTTAATGTGTGCTTCGGGCGATGTACTCGGTATTAGACTCACTCCTAGATCTTTCTCCTTGAGTGAGGTTTGCAGCCTTTGACCTCCTAGCCTAAACTCTGTCTGCGGTCTTCTTTGCCCTCCTCCGATCTTCATGACTTTGCATTTGGCGGGGTTACATTCTAGGAGCCAGTTTCTGGACCACGCAACCAACCTGTCCAGGTCTCTTTGTAGACCTGTCTGGTCAGCGTCTGATTTAATTCTCCTCATTAACTTCACATCATTTGCAAACAGGGACACATCTGAGTCTGTCCCTTCCGTCATGTCGTTCACATATACCAAGAATAGCACTGGTCCCAGGACTGACCCCTGTAGGATCCCGCTCGTCACCGGCGCCCACTATGATACCTCATCACGGACCATGACTCGTTGTTGCCTCCCTGTTAGGTATTCTCTGATCCATTGCAGTCCCCTTCCTGTTCTACGTGCCTTTTCCTCGAGCTTCTGTACTAATCTCTTATGAGGAACTGTGTCGAAGGCCTTCTTGCAGTCCAAGAAAATGCAATCAACCCACCCCTCCCTCTCATTTCTTACTTCAGTTACCTTGTCATAAAAATCTAGTAGGTTTGTGACACAGGATTTGCCTTCCATGAATCCGTGCTGGCTGTCGTTTATAATCTTGCTCTGTTCCAGGTGCTCCACCACTCTCCTGATAATCTTTTCCAAGACTTTGCATACTATACACGTCAGTGACACTTGTCTATAATTTAGTGCTTCATTTCTGTCTCCTTTCTTAAAGACGGGGACTACATTTGCCTTCTTCCATACTTCAGGTAGTTGCCCAGTTTCAAGGGAAGTGTTGAAGATTTTGGTTAGTGGCACACGCAGTGTCCCTGCTCCCTCTCTAAGGACCCACGGAGAGATGTTGTCCGGTCCCACCGCCTTTGAGGTATCAAGGTCACTTAGGAGCTTCTCCACCTCCTCCTCAGTTGTGTGTAATTCATCCAACACTTGTTGGTATATCTCTTGTTGATGTACCCCACTGTTTCGTCTTCCCAGTGTCCCTTCAGCCTCCACTGTAAATACTTCCTGAAATCTCATGTTGAGCTCCTCACATACTTCCTGGTCGTTTCTTGTGAGCTCCCCACCTTCTTTCCTCAGCCTGATTACCTGGTCCTTAAGTGTTGTCTTCCTCCTGATGTGGCTGTAAAGTAGTTTCGGGTCAGACTTGACTTTCGATGCTATATCATTTTCATACTGCCGCTGCGACTCCCTCCTTATCTGTGCATACTCGTGCATACAGTGCTCCCTCCAAGGTGCTGTACTGCATGGTGTATGCACACCTTGCAAATGCAGCAAACCCCGGCACTTTCTTCGCCTATCCCGTCTTCCCAGCTCAACCCACACGGGGTCTTACTTAGACTTTCTTGATCTTGAACTTAAAATTGTCTTAGTCTCTCAGAAAACACACACTATAAAAAAGGCAAGAATTACAACTGAATATTTCGATCCCTTCACTAGGTTTCTTTTTAGACAGTAATGAGGAAGATCCCATTGTTGGGATCGATGAGTCTTATTTCTTGCTTAATTGGAAAGTGGATTTTTTGAGTGATTTATAAGTGTAACATTGCACATGTACATTATTTTTGCCCAAGTCTGTTTGTTACAGTGCGGCATAATTGTGAACAAGCTGCACAGTCAGCATTATGTTGCTAATTGTGATGAAACTAGGAGGATTAAGATAAAAAGCAACAGTGGCAGTAACAGTAGAAACAACGCCAATATGATTAACAGAACCACAGCAGTAACAGGAGCAGCAATAACAGTAGTAGCAGGAGCACAAGGGCACTACCATTGTTATCACGCCCTCGTGCAGCACTGGGTCACCGTAACGCGGTGGTTTGGTTTGTGACAGGGGTAAGAACCTGGTCTCTGTGAGGCGTGACTCTCTCCACAGGGCGCTAGGCTAAGAACTCGCCAGCTCTTTCAGCATAAATGGTGGAAATATTCACCCCTTTCTTCTAAATTTGCTGAATTTTACTGCCGGTGACTCGGAACGGAATGTAAAAAAGCACTTTGAATAGTTTTATTTGTTTCCTTATTATGATTAAAGGAATGTGAGAGTGAGTTAGTAACAACAGTAGCAAATTGATAACGATTGATGTAAATACGACAGTGTCAGAAATGGAATATGCTTAATGTGCCGAATAACCTTGACCTACCCCGACCTTCCTATCTCATATTTACACTCCTTATTCATTTACCATCAGTGGCACTGAGTGGGTGCCACGAAGGAGTGCCAGCAGGAAACTGGTCATCAAAGATCATAAAGTCACTGAATGAGAATCTTGGCTGCACCTCCACTCCCTTGATTCATTCAGACATCTATATTTACATCTGTTTCCCCATCTCTGTCTGTCAGTCCATTCATCGATCCGCCCATACATCCAACACTGGCATCAGTGTGAATATCCATCCTTCTTCTCTTCATCCATTTACCTTCCCCTTCATATCTCTATCTGCAACATTGTAGTTTGATGACGGTCATATGCTGTAAAGCAGTACATCATTCTTAATGTCAGTCTACAGATCTGTGTAATTAGTCTCGTCCTCTCAACTCTTCACACAGCAACACCAACACCCGGAGAATCTGCAATGTTCCTGAACTCATATTTTTTTATTTAGCTCTAATCCTTAACTCTAAAAATTCCCTAATTATACATATTGGTTCCATTTTCCTTAGCATGCAAAACACACACACACACACACACACACACACACACACACACACACACACACACACACACACACACACACACACACACACACACACACACACACAGTCATAGAGTAGTCAGGCAGTGGAACAGCCTAGAAAGTGACGTAGTAGCGGCGGGAACCATACATAGTTTTAAGACGAGGTTTGATAAAGCTCTTGGAGCAGGGACAGAGAGGACCTAGTAGCAGTCAGTGAAGAGGCGGGGCCAGGAGCTATGACTCGACCCCTGTAACCACAAATAGGTGAGTACAAATTAACTTCTCATTTTCTTTAAATTTGTGTTTTTTCTCAGTACCTGTAGGTCTGTCAGAATGAATCATGCTTCTCCCCAACATCTCTTTTTATATTAGTGTTATACAGAACTTACAAATAGATGTAAAAGACACATGCGAAACACTTTGGTTTCCAAAATATTTCATGAAAGAACATACCAAGTTATTGCACATTTTTTCTTTTTAACCGGCCTCTTTCCTTGCGCTCTTATCCGTAATTCTCTGGGGTTCATTTCTGCCATTTTTCAGTATTACCAGGAATACGCTTGAAACACTTAGACAGCCTACAACCCTCGTGTTCATAACCGAAGGGACAGAAATTAACCCACCGCTGTGGTGGACATAGGGCACGTGACCAGACATGGTGGGTGTGATGGAGGCAGGCGAGTGGGGCACCATTAAGTTTATTCGTAAAAACATTCCTGGGTAGAATATTATTATTATTATTACTATTATTACCTTTCCTCCCTCTGCAGGGAGAGATGACCACTGGACACTCCACTTTCGCTGAATCCCATCTGTCTTTTTGTTGCCAGTTTCCGTCCCTCCCCATAATGACGGAACAAGTTGAGGCGATAAGAGCAATACTGGCTTGCACCATCACAACCCAGTGTGTGGAGGCACAAACCTTGCTACCAGGGTGAGGTGACTTAGCGTCGGTGGGTGACGTGTGTGCTTCTCTAACATCTTTCCAACCTGCTCTCATTTTCAGCGCGTCTGTTTCGCGTTCAGCAGACGGAGGATCAAGCCTCCACCACGTCTTACCCTGAGCGGTCCACATGGGTTTAACGCTTAACACGAATTATTATTATTATTATTATTATTATTATTATTATTATTATTGTTATTATTATTATTATTATTATTTTTATTATTATTAATGTTATTATTTTTATTATTAACTACAGACATCATATCACTATTGTAAAAACAATCGTATGGGAGACTAATGAAGGTACCGTAAACAGTGAAAAATCTCACATACTTATTTTGATCGCGCTCTTCAGGAGTGTCCGTTTTCTGTTCGCATCGCAGAATGTTTTATCGTGTATATCGTAAATAAAGTTTTTGCATTGTGGTTTATAAGTGGCTATGTTTTATGCATAAAGGAAAATCTACCCTAACCTAACCTAACCCAGCCTAACCTAACCTAATCTACCCTAACCTAACCAACCCTAACGTAATCTAACCCAACCTAACCTAATCCAACCTGCCTTAACCTAACCTACCCTAACCTAACCCAACGGAGAAATTTGTTGTACGCGGTGTGTGGAAAATCCACATAAATTCTTATGTGAGTTAAGAGAATGAGTTGTCCCTCCTCCACTTCAATTTGCACATAACTACTGGTTATAATCATCACTGGTATTTTTTAAAGGGGGTGGACCCGTAAGCCAACGGAAGGCCTCGGTCAGATGACCAAGAGCTCCAGCTGCAGGTCATCGTATGACTAAGACCCACATCAGGAAACACTCGTCCTGTTGACAAACCTCACCGAACCTCCTATCTTCAGGGCTCATTTTCCTCTGGCTACCACTCCCCTTCTCGGATTTCCGATATAACCCACAAGTTCCCCCTCGACAAACCCCTTTTCCATTTTCCTTCGACATCCCCTTTTCTCTTTCCCCTCGACAATCCCTTTCCCTTTTCTCTAGTGACAGGAATGCCGCGCCCTGTTTTGATGACAGAATTTATGGGAGGGTCGGGGTGTTTACTGTGGTCGTTGCAGTCAGGCCTAGTTACTAATGTCCCTTAATATGTTTACCCTGGCTATGTGTACCATGCTAGAGTGATGGTGCAGGTACCAGGTACCCTGGTACCTCCCAGGTTCATGACAAGGCTGTGTGTACTAGGCTAGGGTGATGGTGTATGTACCAGGGTACCCGCACCATCACAGGTTCATGACAAGGCTGTGTGTACCATGCTAGAGTGATGTACTGTTGCGTCCTGAAAAGACCTCAGAAAAGGACGCAAATATTATGTATATATTAATTTGTCATATAATTTTATATTGCTGAGTTTGTCGTTAATAGCTCATACGAAAATTTCATGCTTCATATTATTTGACTTATATTATTAGCTTATGTTTATAGGGAAGATGTAACAACCACATTTCTCATTGTGCTCAGTGGTAGAGTTTTGATTGGCTGCCAGTGCTGTTAAGTACCCGCACGCTTGTATTGCAGTTCGTTTCAGGCTCAAGCTGATACAAGTCACCTGACGTTGTATCTGCCGGCCCTTCTCTCTCGCTGTTCCTCTCAGAGAAAACACCTTGTCTCTTGCTGTGTCTAGGAGAACGCTGCTCTCTTCAGCTCGTGTTATTTAGACTCTGTTTTCGGTAAAGTATGTCTTCATTGGTGAGCTGGCACATACTTCCCCTTTCTCTGTGCAAATCTGTTCACAGTTCATTATTTATGGTCCCGAGTTCAATTTTTGACCTACATTGTTTTGGCATCTATGCACTGTCGTAGTCGGGAAATTGCAATAGCTAGACCCAGTTTCAGTAATACTGGAGTTTTATGACTTTTGTGTAGGATCTGTTGAAGGTCTGCAGTTAAGGTCATTTTGGTCTCCTTGATTCCTTGCCTTGATATTGTTCAAGCAATCTGTTTGATTGCCTCGTAGGTCCAGAAGTTAACTTACATATGGACTTGGTGTTGTCAGTCACATTCACATTACTATTGTATTTTTGAGTACATCTCTACATAGCAACATACCAGACGGTACATATTAAGAGTAGTACAGTATCTTGTCAAATGTGCCCATAGCACCATATGATTATATGTACAGAATGAGTATGATACATAAGTATACTAAGTTATACTCCAAGTGTTGTGCAGGAGTTTATCTCCTTAATTATTCAAGTTACATTAACTAAATATTACTACATAGACACCTTTATTATTAAAGATCTCATCTTTTATTTGGTTGGTTTGTATTTATCCAGTTGCAATCCAAGAAGATCTACTGAGAAGCCACATAATTTACGGGATAACTGGACTAACGTACACTCTGACAAACTGTTACAAAACCAGAAACAGGCTAGATACTAGAAAGGGATCAATAAGTTGACCTAGTATTCTCTGGAGATTACTTAGTAGATGTCGCATTTCGTAACATGCAGGTACCAGGTACCCTGGTACCTCACAGCTTCATGGCAAGGCTATGTGTAACATGCTAGAGTGATGGTACAGGTACCAGGTACCCTGGTATCTAAACAGGTTCATGACAAGGCTGTGCGTCTTATCGGTATATCCCTTCTTCACACTTTCAAATTTAACCATATAATTTACAGTTGTTAGCAAATTAACAAAATATATTCTTAAAACCTGGATAACTGCTATTCTTTCTAAATTTTAGAGTGAACAAAATCGGTCTCTTTATATCTGAGTTGTCATTAAATATTCGTCTACACACTTTTGTGTTGAAGACAGCGCTAGTTTCAATGACTGAGACTGTGACCTCGACGCTGAGTCACCTTAGTGTAGTGGCAAGGTTTGTGACCTCGATAGTAGTTCATCTTAGCGTGGTGGCAGGGTTTGTGACCTCGACGCTGGGGCACCTTAGCGTGTTGGCAGGGTTTGTGACCTGAACGCTGGATCACCTTTGCGTGGTGGCTGGGTTTGAGTAACCTTAATGCCTAACTAAGAACCCAACAAACCACCTTTTGTCTAAATAATAATGAAATAACACATTACCTCAAGACTTATTGTGACTTATGACCTGTGACTTAGAAAGAATTATGGTTATGGTTTTAACCCAGTAATGGACTTAAAATTGTTTTGATTGTATTGTTATTATATATAATATGGCAGTAAATTTATCACGATAGCAACAAATTGGCGTTGATTGTAGAAAATTGGTATTGATAGGAAGTAATTTGTTAATGACGTTGGCACTGTTGATATTAAAAACACCGAATAACCAAGGGATTCTAGTGTTCTGATAATTAATCATACAAGTCATCCAGTCTTACCTACTGTGATATTCCAGGCGGCTCAGCATATTTTTTTTTTTTTTTGTTACTTTTAGTTGTGGGATTTACCGTAGGAGAGTGTGAGGTAGTAGATATGTCTCACTCACACCTCGTTTTCAGTGCTTCCTATTTATCGTTGTTTGTTTAATTCATGTTAAGTGCTAAACCCGTGTGGGTCATTCAGCATTCCGTCCGCCGGGAGCGAGACGGATGCGCCTCCCACCTGCACTCACCTACATACCTGGAAAGGGTTTGGGGGGTTAACGCCCCCGCGGCCCGATCTGAGACCAGGCCTCGTGGTGGACCAGGCTGTTACTGCTGGCCGCACGCAAACTGACGTACAAACCACAGCCCGGCTGGTCAGGTATTAACTTTAGGTGCCTGTCCAACACCTTGTTGAAGACAGTCAGGGGTCTGTTGGTAATCCTCCTTATGTATGCTGAGAGGCAGTTGAACAGTCTTGGGCCCCTGACACTTACTGTGTTGTCTCTCAGTGTACTTGTGGCCCCCCTGCTTTTGGGGGAATATTGCATCTCCTGCCGAGTCTTTTGCTTAAATAGGGAGTAATTTTCGTGTGCAAGTTTGGTACTGATCCCTCTAGGATTTTCCAAGTGTATATTACCATGTATCTTTCTCTCCTGCGTTCCAGGGAATACAAATCAAGGGACTTCAACCGTTCCCAGTAATTTAGGTGTTTTATCGTACTTGTGTGTGCCATGAAAGTTATTTGTACACTCCAGGTCAGCAGTTGTCTATATCCATCGTTTATTTCTCCCATCTTAACCCCTTCCCCACTGCACACACACAAACTGTCTGTTCTATTCTCCAGCTAACTTCACCACTACCATTATCAGTATTTACCTCCTACACTCCTCTTCAACTCTCAGTTCTTTTTACCGGTTACATTCACCTTCTTAAACATCAGTCACACCTGGCATCACAGTAAAACTAGACATCGGGTGTCACTCGACCGTTATGGGCTGCATTCTGGGGGAAATTCTATGCAAATGTGTATCATTGCTATGCAAAACGTGAGAGACTCGCTCCTGCTGGAAGGATTTGAATGTCGGGTTAAAGGTATCTGCACAAAATTTATTATTTATTTCTCTCCTAATATTATTTCTGATACTTAAGACTTTATATTCATTTTGTTTTGCAAAAACTTTTCTTGGATTATGTTATCTCCTTTATTATGCTGGAATAATCCAATGAGATGAAAGTCTTAAGGACTATACATTAAATTATTTCCCTCCGATTTGTTTTTTCATCACGTGATTTCTTCAATGAACATATTGTTAGTTATTCTGGAAGTCCAGTTCATTCGGTGATGACGTAGCAACTTCTTGCCATTAGGATGACTAAAATTTTAGATTGTAATGTAGAGACACAGTTATTAACTCTTGTGCCCAACTCAGCATGTTTCCTATAGTTCTTTATTCGGGAAAATGGCAGCAGGAGCAGATGTAGCCCTACCATTGTAATCTTGTTTAAATCCTTCGCAGTCCACAGTTTGTAATATTTTCTTACTAACATTTATGTGAGAAATTTAGTTTTCAGCAGAGGCTTTTACAGTTGATTGAAGAAGGGATTACTGGTGATAAGCTTATTAAGAGGTGCTTAATGCCATTAATAATAATAATAATAAAAATTTGTGCATGTTGTAGGATTTAATATCATTACATGTTTTGTTGTCCATTAGGATATGTGTTTTCTTCTTAGACATTTAGCAAGATTCATAGTGATAGTGTCTCATTAATTTTTTATCACTGCTATTCTGCTTGCTGTGATAAGTTCAGTTATCTTGTCCTTGGCATTAGGAATCAAAGCTCGTTTCTCATAATATTTAGGAGCATGGCAGTTCGTAACACGGCCAAGAATTTTCCATTAACTCCGAGGATCGAAGATATTTTCATTTAGTTACGATTATCATAGGTGCAGGATAATCGATTAGGGATGAAATATAGATTCTCTATATGGTCTTACCTATTCTTTCATTACAACCATAGTCGGGATTGTAGTCAGAAATAGCATTAAGTACATATTTTTTTTATTCTTCAGTCGCTTATCTGGTTTATTGAGGATTATTGAAACAGTACCATAGCCTATATGATATGTTTAGGAATCTTATTAATGAGAATACGATAACGAAAATTTTGAACGCGTGTTCTGAAAGTGCCAACGGAAATATTACTATATATATATATATATATATATATTTTTTTTTATTTTTATTATCACACCGGCCGATTCCCACCAAGGCAGGGTGGCCCGAAAAAGAAAAACTTTCACCATCATTCACTCCATCACTGTCTTGCCAGAAGGGTGCTTTACACTACAGTTTTTAAACTGCAATATTAACACCCCTCCTTCAGAGTGCAGGCACTGTACTTCCCATCTCCAGGACTCAAGTCCGGCCTGCCGGTTTCCCTGAATCCCTTCATAAATGTTACTTTGCTCACACTCCAACAGCACGTCAAGTATTAAAAACCATTTGTCTCCATTCACTCCTATCAAACACGCTCACGCATGCCTGCTGGAAGTCCAAGCCCCTCGCACACAAAACCTCCTTTACCCCCTCCCTCCAACCCTTCCTAGGCCGACCCCTACCCCGCCTTCCTTCCACTACAGACTGATACACTCTTGAAGTCATTCTGTTTCGCTCCATTCTCTCTACATGTCCGAACCACCTCAACAACCCTTCCTCAGCCCTCTGGACAACAGTTTTGGTAATCCCGCACCTCCTCCTAACTTCCAAACTACGAATTCTCTGCATTATATTCACACCACACATTGCCCTCAGACATGACATCTCCACTGCCTCCAGCCTTCTCCTCGCTGCAACATTCATCACCCACGCTTCACACCCATATAAGAGCGTTGGTAAAACTATACTCTCATACATTCCCCTCTTTGCCTCCAAGGACAAAGTTCTTTGTCTCCACAGACTCCTAAGTGCACCACTCACTCTTTTTCCCTCATCAATTCTATGATTCACCTCATCTTTCATAGACCCATCCGCTGACACGTCCACTCCCAAATATCTGAATACGTTCACCTCCTCCATACTCTCTCCCTCCAATCTGATATTCAATCTTTCATCACCTAATCTTTTTGTTATCCTCATAACCTTACTCTTTCCTGTATTCACCTTTAATTTTCTTCTTTTGCACACCCTACCAAATTCATCCACCAATCTCTGCAACTTCTCTTCAGAATCTCCCAAGAGCACAGTGTCATCAGCAAAGAGCAGCTGTGACAACTCCCACTTTGTGTGTGATTCTTTATCTTTTAACTCCACGCCTCTTGCCAAGACCCTCGCATTTACTTCTCTTACAACCCCATCTATAAATATATTAAACAACCACGGTGACATCACACATCCTTGTCTAAGGCCTACTTTTACTGGGAAAAAATTTCCCTCTTTCCTACATACTCTAACTTGAGCCTCACTATCCTCGTAAAAACTCTTCACTGCTTTCAGTAACCTACCTCCTACACCATACACTTGCAACATCTGCCACATTGCCCCCCTATCCACCCTGTCATACGCCTTTTCCAAATCCATAAATGCCACAAAGACCTCTTTAGCCTTATCTAAATACTGTTCACTTATATGTTTCACTGTAAACACCTGGTCCACACACCCCCTACCTTTCCTAAAGCCTCCTTGTTCATCTGCTATCCTATTCTCCGTCTTACTCTTAATTCTTTCAATTATAACTCTACCATACACTTTACCAGGTACACTCAACAGACTTATCCCCCTATAATTTTTGCACTCTCTTTTATCCCCTTTGCCTTTATACAAAGGAACTATGCATGCTCTCTGCCAATCCCTAGGTACCTTACCCTCTTCCATACATTTATTAAATAATTGCACCAACCCCTCCAAAACTATATCCCCACCTGCTTTTAACATTTCTATCTTTATCCCATCAATCCCGGCTGCCTTACCCCCTTTCATTTTACCTACTGCCTCACGAACTTCCCCCACACTCACAACTGGCTCTTCCTCACTCCTACAAGATGTTATTCCTCCTTGCCCTATACACGAAATCACAGCTTCCCTATCTTCATCAACATTTAACAATTCCTCAAAATATTCCTTCCATCTTCCCAATACCTCTAACTCTCCATTTAATAACTCTCCTCTCCTATTTTTAACTGACAAATCCATTTGTTCTCTAGGCTTTCTTAACTTGTTAATCTCACTCCAAAACTTTTTCTTATTTTCAACAAAATTTGTTGATAACATCTCACCCACTCTCTCATTTGCTCTCTTTTTACATTGCTTCACCACTCTCTTAACTTCTCTCTTTTTCTCCATATACTCTTCCCTCCTTGCATCACTTCTACTTTGTAAAAACTTCTCATATGCTAACTTTTTCTCCCTTACTACTCTCTTTACATCATCATTCCACCAATCGCTCCTCTTCCCTCCTGCACCCACTTTCCTGTAACCACAAACTTCTGCTGAACACTCTAACACTACATTTTTAAACCTACCCCATACCTCTTCGACCCCATTGCCTATGCTCTCATTAGCCCATCTATCCTCCAATAGCTGTTTATATCTTACCCTAACTGCCTCCTCTTTTAGTTTATAAACCTTCACCTCTCTCTTCCCTGATGCTTCTATTCTCCTTGTATCCCATCTACCTTTTACTCTCAGTGTAGCTACAACTAGAAAGTGATCTGATATATCTGTGGCCCCTCTATAAACATGTACATCCTGAAGTCTACTCAACAGTCTTTTATCTACCAATACATAATCCAACAAACTACTGTCATTTCGCCCTACATCATATCGTGTATACTTATTTATCCTCTTTTTCTTAAAATATGTATTACCTATAACTAAACCCCTTTCTATACAAAGTTCAATCAAAGGGCTCCCATTATCATTTACACCTGGCACCCCAAACTTACCTACCACACCCTCTCTAAAAGTTTCTCCTACTTTAGCATTCAAGTCCCCTACCACAATTACTCTCTCACTTGGTTCAAAGGCTCCTATACATTCACTTAACATCTCCCAAAATCTCTCTCTCTCCTCTGCATTCCTCTCTTCTCCAGGTGCATACACGCTTATTATGACCCACTTCTCGCATCCAACCTTTACTTTAATCCACATAATTCTTGAATTTACACATTCATATTCTCTTTTCTCCTTCCATAACTGATCATTTAACATTACTGCTACCCCTTCCTTTGCTCTAACTCTCTCAGATACTCCAGATTTAATCCCATTTATTTCCCCCCACTGAAACTCTCCTACCCCCTTCAGCTTTGTTTCGCTTAGGGCCAGGACATCCAACTTCTTTTCATTCATAACATCAGCAATCATCTGTTTCTTGTCATCCGCACTACATCCACGCACATTTAAGCAACCCAGTTTTATAAAGTTTTTCTTCTTCTCTTTTTTAGTAATTGTATACAGGAGAAGGGGTTACTAGCCCATATATATACACTCAAATATGGTCCTGTTAGCTAACCTCTTTTAGGGCTCAGTACCTTGGCCTTCTGGATATGGAGGTGCATGGTGCACAAACTAGCCCTTGTCGTCCATAAGATAGATACGGAATGAACTAGCCACTTTAGCAGCCAAATCTCTCTAAACTCTTATCAGTCATGTCCTAGCTCGACATATTTCTTCCCAGCCCATATTTTATCCCCTTTCCAGTATTTATTGGGAGTTACCACTTACGTAACCCAAGAAGTTAAGTGTAACTCTGGCTGTATTCTGTCTCTTGCTTCCCATTGAGAACAACAGGTTATTCTCCCATACTCATTTGTTAGCAGCAGGAAGGTGCTTGCTCAGTTCATGCACTTTTCCACTCTTCCCCTCCCAATAGCTGCAAAGTGCCTTTCAGTGCAAACTATCCTTGCTATATTGTGTTAACTTTCTTGGCGACTCGCAACGTCAGTAAACGTACAAATACTACTTGCTTTAATTCGGGTTAGGCTAAGTTAAATACGCCTGTGAACCGTTATATTTAACTACAGATAAGCAGAAAATAAATCTACATGTCCGACAGCGGATGAGCATCAGGAAACGTTTAAATCTGTACGAATATCATTCGTGGTGCGAGACTGGGCTAAATGGTGGTCACTGGACGCCCCCTTATGCGCTTCTTTCCCCACTGTCATCCCTTGGAAGTGTAAGTATCCCGTAGTCTAAGGCTTGGCGATATTCTCGTGGCATTGGTGAGGTCTCATCTTGGGTTAACACAAGCAACTAAATCTATGCAATGCATCGTAGTACGGACAGGAGGTTAAAAAGGTACAACAGCAGTGAAAAAACTGTACCGAGACTTTTTGCCTGTGGACAGGCAAAACGTCTTTATAAAGTTCTTTGCAATTATCTATTTCACCGCCTGTGATGGAATGTGACAGAAAAAAAGCATGACTTTTCTTTTCATTAACAATCAGTAGATTGCTTCAGGAACCATCGCTTCGGAGTCCCTGTCTTGCACCGGATCTCCTGGTTAATAGGCTGGTCAGTCAGGCTGTTGACGTCTGTAGATTGCTCTTATTAAGAAATAAGCACCACAGTCCAGCTAATCGTAAGGTTTTTCAGGTAATTCCCATTAAAGCCTGAAAGTGATGTATTGGTAATCTTCGTTATATACTAAGAGAGGATGTTTATTATCCCTCTGCTTCTCAATGGGATATTTTTGCACTATGTCTGCACGTCTAGTGAGGGATTATTTCAGTGTGTAGAATTGTGTAGAATTGGTGAAAATTATAGCACACAGTTCTCGCCTATACATAACGGAGTATAATCTTAGGATTTTAGGCGTTCTTAGTAGTTTTTATTTCATTGAATTTATCCCGGTAGTGAAAGATCTTTGCACATTTTCGTTATCTGCAATTTCCTCAGACCAAAAAGAGGTTAGTTAGTAGTATACAACAATGTTCTAGTCTAGAGAGAACAAGTTTGGTAAATAGCATAAATCATCATTGGCTATGTATCCCCGGTTTTCAAAGCTGTTGTTGGCAAGACTATTTTTTTTTTCAGGCAGTTGTGATATTAACACTGTTGTGTTCCTTAACCTTCAGGCAGAGTTTGACTGTATTTTGTTTGTATTTTGTGCTCTTTATACTTTTATATCTTCATTTTTACCATAACGTCTCTGATACTTTCATCTTTCCCCTCTCATACCTTGGTAGTGGTTACTAAACGTCCTCCACCTCCCCCTCTCATACCTTGGTAGTGGTTACTAAACGTCCTCCACCTCCCCCTCTCATACCTTGGTAGTGGTTACTAAACGTCCTCTACCTCCCCCTCTCGTACCTTGGTAGTGGTTACTAAACGTCCTCTACCTCCCCCTCTCGTACCTTGGTAGTGGTTACTAAACGTCCTCCACCTCCCCCTCTCGTACCTTGGTAGTGGTTACTAAACGTCCTCCACCTCCCCCTCTCATACCTTGGTAGTGGCTACTAAACGTCCTCCACCTCCCCCTCTCGTACCTTGGTAGTGGTTACTAAACGTCCTCCACCTCCCCCTCTCGTACCTTGGTAGTGGTTACTAAACGTCCTCCACCTCCCCCTCTCGTACCTTGGTAGTGGTTACTAAACGTCCTCCACCTCCCCCTCTCGTACCTTGGTAGTGGTTACTAAACGTCCTCCACCTCCCCCTCTCATACCTTGGTAGTGGTTACTAAACGTCCTCCACGTCCCCCTCTCATACCTTGGTAGTGGTTACTAAACGTCCTCCACCTCCCCCTCTCCTACCTTGGTAGTGGTTACTAAACGTCCTCCACCTCCCCCTCTCATACCTTGGTAGTGGTTACTAAACGTCCTCCACCTCCCCCTCTCGTACCTTGGTAGTGGTTACTAAACGTCCTCCACCTCCCCCTCTACTACCTTGGTAGTGGTTACTAAACGTCCTCCACCTCCCCCTCTCATACCTTGGTAGTGGTTACTAAACGTCCTCCACCTCCCGCTCTCATACCTTGGTAGTGGTTACCAAACGTCCTCCACCTCCCCCTCTCGTACCTTGGTAGTTGTTACTAAACGTCCTCCACCTCCCCCTCTCATACCTTGGTAGTGGTTACTAAACGTCCTCCACCTCCCCCTCTCGTACCTTGGTAGTGGTTACTAAACGTCCTCCACCTCCCCCTCTCATACCTTGGTAGTGGTTACTAAACGTCCTCCACCTCCCCCTCTCATACCTTGGTAGTGGTTACTAAACGTCCTCCACCTCCCCCTCTCATACCTTGGTAGTGGTTACTAAACGTCCTCCACCTCCCCCTCTCATACCTTGGTAGTGGTTACTAAACGTCCTCCACCTCCCCCTCTCATACCTTGGTAGTGGTTACTAAACGTCCTCCACCTCCCCCTCTCATACCTTGGTAGTGGTTACTAAACGTCCTCCACCTCCCCCTCTCATACCTTGGTAGTGGTTACTAAACGTCCTCCACCTCCCCCTCTCGTACCTTGGTAGTGGTTACTAAACGTCCTCCACCTCCCCCTCTCATACCTTGGTAGTGGTTACTAAACGTCCTCCACCTCCCCCTCTCATACCTTGGTAGTGGTTACTAAACGTCCTCCACCTCCCCCTCTTGTACCTTGGTAGTGGTTACTAAACGTCCTCCACCTCCCCCTCTCGTACCTTGGTAGTGGTTACTAAACGTCCTCCACCTCCCCCTCTCATACCTTGGTAGTGGTTACTAAACGTCCTCCACCTCCCCCTCTCGTACCTTGGTAGTGGTTACTAAACGTCCTCCACCTCCCCCTCTCATACCTTGGTAGTGGTTACTAAACGTCCTCCACCTCCCCCTCTTGTACCTTGGTAGTGGTTACTAAACGTCCTCCACCTCCCCCTCTCATACCTTGGTAGTGGTTACTAAACGTCCTCCACCTCCCCCTCTCGTACCTTGGTAGTGGTTACTAAACGTCCTCCACCTCCCCCTCTCGTACCTTGGTAGTGGTTACTAAACGTCCTCCACCTCCCCCTCTCATACCTTGGTAGTGGTTACTAAACGTCCTCCACCTCCCCCTCTCGTACCTTGGTAGTGGTTACTAAACGTCCTCCACCTCCCCCTCTTGTACCTTGGTAGTGGTTACTAAACGTCCTCCACCTCCCCCTCTCATACCTTGGTAGTGGTTACTAAACGTCCTCCACCTCCCCCTCTCATACCTTGGTAGTGGTTACTAAACGTCCTCCACCTCCCCCTCTCGTACCTTGGTAGTGGTTACTAAACGTCCTCCACCACCCCTCTTGTACCTTGGTAGTGGTTACTAAACGTCCTCCACCTACCCCTCTCATACCTTGGTAGTGGTTACTAAACGTCCTCCACCTCCCCCTCTCATACCTTGGTAGTGGTTACTAAACGTCCTCCACCTCCCCCTCTCATACCTTGGTAGTGGTTACTAAACGTCCTCCACCTCCCCCTCTCATACCTTGGTAGTGGTTACTAAACGTCCTCCACCTCCCCCTCTCATACCTTGGTAGTGGTTACTAAACGTCCTCCACCTCCCCCTCTCATACCTTGGTAGTGGTTACTAAACGTCCTCCACCTCCCCCTCTCATACCTTGGTAGTGGTTACTAAACGTCCTCCACCTCCCCCTCTCATACCTTGGTAGTGGTTACTAAACGTCCTCCACCTCCCCCTCTCGTACCTTGGTAGTGGTTACTAAACGTCCTCCACCTTCCCCTCTCATACCTTGGTAGTGGTTACTAAACGTCCTCCACCTCCCCCTCTCGTACCTTGGTAGTGGTTACTAAACGTCCTCCACCTCCCCTCTCATACCTTGGTAGTGGTTACTAAATGTCCTCCACCTCCCCCTCTCGTACCTTGGTAGTGGTTACTAAACGTCCTCCACCACCCCTCTCATACCTTGGTAGAGGTTACTAAATGTCCTCCACCTTCCCCTCTCATACCTTGGTAGTGGTTACTAAATGTCCTCCACCTCCCCCTCTCGTACCTTGGTAGTGGTTACTAAATGTCCTCCACCTCCCCCTCTCGTACCTTGGTAGTGGTTACTAAATGTCCTCCACCTCCCCCTCTCGTACCTTGGTAGTGGTTACTAAATGTCCTCCACCTCCCCCTCTCATACCTTGGTAGTGGTTACTGAAGCCCCTCCACCTTCCCCATATACATTAATAATGGAAAATAACAACAATTTGGCATAATGCAAGGTGTTGCAGGATGGTATTACTGGATATATGTAGCATGTTCACCCCAGAGTTTTAGTAACATCAATATTGCGGCAGTATTCTTCGGAGCAAAAATCAACACTGAAAAAAACAATATGTATATATTGTTTTGATGGAGAGAATATGTGCATTGTTTCTTTGTATTTACGTGATCCTGAATGATGTTTATTTTTTGTTGCCTAGTCGAAATATCAATCGCATAACTTATGTATTATATATATATATATATATATATATATATATATATATATATATATATATATATATATATATATATATATATATATATATATATATATATATATATAGTCTTATCGTCTCTCGTTACTGATAATGGGTGACTGGCACTGGTGAAGTTGTCATCGGTGTTGACAAGATATTGCAGAATTTAGTCTAAAATTTGGCAGAGTTTTTGAGTTAGGGATCACCACAGACTGTGTGTATAATAAATGCCGCGTAGATTTGTTAGCAGTGGTTACTTTTTATTCGTAATGAAAATATTACCTGGCTCTTGTCTTAGTGATGACCCTCTCACTGGTAAAGTAACAGCTGCCTTAAAGATGATTTAGCAACAGCTGATATGAGGTTACTGGGTATCAGTGAAAAAAAAAAAACACGGCTTGTCTACCCGTGCTTTGATCAACCCATGTAAAAAAGTTGTTAAATTTCAACGCACCTCTTGGATGTTAACTATAGGTTCGAATTCTGGTTCTATTAGGCAAGATATTTGCAAATGATACATGCCGTTTTCGAGTGTCTGAGCACACCTCTTAGTGTATGGGTGATAAAAGGTCCATTGGTCGCTTTTATCCAAAGAAATAATGGCTTGATATTGCAGGTACATTATTAATAAGTAGTATAGGTACACTACTAATCACTAATACGGGAACATTGCTAATCAGTGGCACATGAACGCTATTGATAAGTAGAACAAGGGAAATTTTGATCAATTTTTTTCATGGTAGCAAC
>NC_091316.1:10354745-10522245 GCF_038502225.1 Cherax quadricarinatus
GAGAACACACGAAAATAGGGAGATTAGTCGCAGAGCCAGGAATGAGTACGCACAGGTAAGGAGGGAGGCCCAGCGACAGTATGAAAATGACAGCATCGAGAATCAAGACTGACCCGAAACTGTTGTATAGCCACATCAGGAGGAAGACAACAGTCAAAGACCAGGTGATCAGATTAAGGACAGAAGGTGGAGAACTCACAAGAAATGATCAGGAGGTATGTGAGGAGCTGAACAGGAGATTTAAGGAAGTTTTTACAGTAGAGACAGGAAGGGCTGTGGGAAGACAGCACAGCAGGGAGCATCAAGAGGGAATATACCAACAAGTGTTGGATGACATACGAACAACTGAGGAGGAGGTGAAGAAGCTCTTAAGTGACCTTGACACCTCGAAGGCGATGGGACCGGACAACATCTCCCCATGGGTCCTTAGAGAAGGAGCAGAGATGCTGTGCGTGCCTCTAACCACAATCTTCAACACATCCCTTGAAACTGGGCAACTACCTGAGAAATGGAAGACAGCTAATGTAGTCCCCGTATTTAAGAAAGGAAACAGAAACGAGGCACTAAACTACAGACCTGTGTCTCTGACATGTATTGTGTGCAAAGTCATGGAGAAGATTATCAGGAGGAGAGTGGTCGAACACCTGGAAAGGAACAAGATTATAAATGAAAACCAGCATGGGTTCATGGAAGGCAAATCTTGTATCACAAACCTCCTGGAGTTTTATGACAAGGTAACAGAAGTAAGACACGAGAGAGAGGGGTGGGTAGATTGCGTTTTCCTAGACTGCAGGAAGGCCTTTGACACAGTTCCCCACAAGAGATTAGTGCAGAAGCTGGAGGATCAGGCGCAAGTAAAAGGGAGGGCACTGCAATGGATAAGAGAATACCTGACAGGGAGGCAGCAACGAGTCATGGTACGTGAAGAGGTATCACAGTGGGCGCCTGTTATGAGCGGGGTCCCACAGGGGTCAGTTCTAGGACCAGTGCTATTTTTGATATATGTGAACGACATGATGGAAGGAATAGACTCTGAAGTGTCCCTGTTCGCAGATGATGTGAAGTTGATGAGAAGAATTAAATCGGACGAGGATGAGGCAGGACTGCAAAGAGACGTGGACAGGCTGAACATGTGGTCCAGCAACTGGCTTCTCGAATTCAATCCAGCCAAATGCAAAGTCATGAAGATTGGGGAGGGGCAAAGAAGACCGCAGACAGAGTATAGGCTAGGTGGACAAAGACTACAAACCTCACTCAGGGAGAAAGACCTTGGGGTGACCATAACACCGAGCACATCACCGGAGGCACACATCAACCAAATAACCGCTGCAGCATACGGGCGCCTGGCAAACCTGAGAATAGCGTTCCGATACCTTAATAAGGAATCGTTCAAGACACTGTACACTGTGTATGTTAGGCCCATACTGGAGTATGCAGCACCAGTCTGGAACCCACACCTGGTCAAGCACGTCAAGAAGTTAGAGAAAGTACAAAGGTTTGCAACAAGGCTAGTCCCAGAGCTCAGGGGAATGTCGTACGAGGAAAGGTTAAGGGAAATCGGACTGACGACACTGGAGGACAGAAGGGTCAGGGGAGACATGATAACGCCATGCAAGATACTGCGGGGAATAGAGAAGGTGGACAGAGATAGGATGTTCCAGAGAGGGGACACAGGGACAAGGGGTCACAACTGGAAGCTGAAGACTCAGACGAGTCACAGGGACGTTAGGAAGTATTTCTTCAGTCATAGAGTTGTCAGCAAGTGGAATAGCCTAGCAAGTGAAGTAGTGGAGGCAGGAACCATACATAGTTTTAAGAAGAGGTATGACAAAGCTCAGGAAGCAGAGAGAGAGAGGATCCAGTAGCGATCAGTGAAGAGGCGGGGCCAGGAGCTGAGTCTCGACCCCTGCAACCACAATTAGGTGAGTACAATTAGGTGAATACACACACACACACACACACACAGCGGCGCCTGCAGAATCGATCAGCCTGGTCAAAATATTACCTTGAGCGTAAAGATGGGTACTAGTAACATCAGTTGACAACATTAATGGCTTCCACCTTGGTTGGCAACGGTGATTGTTGGAACATTGACAGGGAAGTAAATAAAGAATAATAAGTTATTACAGTGTATCTTCAGCATGTGAAACTGTGGCAACACTTGACAAGTAGTTGTAAAAATACTGGAAAAAAAGGGAAGAACTTTTTTTTTATAAAATTACACGACGCTTTGTTCACTCGTAGTAAATTTTCTCAAGTGAATCTTGGAAATCAGACATGTTTATTTATATATCTCGGGGAAGAGAGTAGGTTGTTAGGTAAAGGTGAAGTGTCCGGTGATTTAAAGTGTGGAAAGTCCGGTAGGCCTACTGCAGGTCTCTGCTACCTGGCAATGTTGATATGAGGAGTGAGTTGGACAAGTGTGTTTGTTTGATGCTTGTTCATATTCTTGAGTATGCTGTGGGCAACGGGCAAGGCTAAATAGAAATTAGTCCCTCTGCTATGTGGAATAATGTCTGTAGTGATAATTCTATAAGAGCTGCTTCTGTTCACTGTTGTTGTGGTTCACTTCAAGGTTGTAGAATTCGGCTCATTTCTCGTTCATAAAATGTGAGGTAGTTCCTGTGCACTACACCAACCTTGTTTTCATAGTCGATGTGGCAGGCGAACCTCTGTTGACTTGAGTCTATAGGTTTTCCCCGGTGTACCGTATGCACATTTTGTCGCAGCCTTTAAAAGGGATGATATACAGTAACACATGCGGAAAGGACCTGTATTCGTTGACGCGAGTTTTCAGGACACTCCCTCGGGTGTACCATTCGTTGGCAGAGCCGCGATAAAATGTGCGCAGGGGAAACCTAGAGAAACCTAAGGACTCCTGTTAACGGCTGCAAGTACGTTTGTCGCATGTAATGTACACCAGCGTGGCTCTCATTTCCTAGACTCTCTTGAGGAAGTTCACTGCATGTCAGCCAGGCGTTGTGCTCTCCGGTAAAGGTTCTTCACCTTTCTTGTGTCTGCAACAGCAACATCAGGGACAAGAATATTAAGCGGATCAATATTAACATCATTAGTGTAACAGCAGGAGCTGAAGAAGAAAATCATTAGAAATAGCAGCAATAGGAACGGTGCCTACTGCAGCACCAGCAACAGTACCAAGGGCAGCAACAGTAACAGTACCAACTGCAGCAACAGTAATAGTACCAACAGCAGCAACAGCAACAGAACAAGCTGCAGCAACCGTACCAGTACCAAGCGCAATATCAGCTGCAGCAACAGTGCAAGTTTCAGCAAGAGTACCAGCTACAGTAACAGTGCCAACTGCAGCAACAGCACCAATACAAGCTGCAGCAACGGTACCAACTGCAGCAACATCAACAGTACCAACTGTAGCAACAGTAACAGTACCACCTATAACAAAAGCAACAGTACCAGCTGCAGCAACAACAGCAATAGTACCAGTTGCAACAACAACAACAATAGTATCAGCTGCAGCAACAACAGCAATAGTACCAGCTGCAACAACAACAACAATAGTATCAGCTGCAGCAACAAAACAATAGTACCAGCTGCAGCAACAACAACAATAGCACCAGCTGCAGCAACAACAACAATATTACCAGCTGCAACAACAACAACAATAGTATCAGCTGCAGCAACAACAACAATAGTATCAGCTGCAGCAACAACAACAATAGTACCAGCTGCAGCAACAACAACAATAGTACCAGCTGCAGCAACAACAATAATAATACCAGCTGCAACAACAACAACAATAGTATCAGCTGCAACAACAACAACAATAGTATCAGCTGCAGCAACAACAACAATAGTATCAGCTGCAGCAACAACAACAATAGTACCAGCTGCAGCAACAACAACAATAGTACCAGCTGCAACAACAACAACAATAGTATCAGCTGCAGCAACAACAATAATAGTACCAGCTGCAACAACAACAACAATAGTACCAGCTGCAACAACAACAACAATAGTACCAGCTGCAACAACAACAACAATAGTATCAGCTGCAGCAACAAGAATAATAGTACCAGCTGCAACAACAACAACAATAGTACCAGCTGCAACAACAACAACAATAGTATCAGCTGCAGCAACAACAATAATAGTACCAGCTGCAGCAACAACAACAATAGTACCAGCTGCAACAACAATAACAATAGTACCAGCTGCAACAACAACAACAACAATAGTATCAGCTGCAACAACAATAACAATAGTACCAGCTGCAGCAACAACAACAATAGTACCAGCTGCAACAACAACAACAATAGTATCAGCTGCAGCAACAACAATAATAGTACCAGCTGCAACAACAACAACAATAGTACCAGCTGCAACAACAATAACAATAGTACCAGCTGCAACAACAACAACAATAGTACCAGCTGCAGCAACAACAATAGTACCAGCTGCAACAACAACAACAATAGTACCAGCTGCAACAACAACAACAATAGTACCAGCTGCAACAACAACAACAATAGTACCAGCTGCAGCAACAACAATAGTACCAGCTGCAACAACAACAACAATAGTATCAGCTGCAGCAACAACAATAATAGTACCAGCTGCAACAACAATAGTATCAGCTGCAGCAACAACAACAATAGTACCAGCTGCAACAACAACAACAATAGTATCAGCTGCAGCAACAATAACAATAGTACCAGCTGCAACAACAACAACAATAGTACCAGCTGCAGCAACATCAACAATAGTACCAGCTGCAGCAACAACAACAATAGTACCAGCTGCAGCAACAACAACAACAACAATAGTACCAGCTGAAACAACAGAAACATCACTAAGAGCAAAAATAAAAATTGTAAAGACAGTTAAGGGAAATATTTTTATATTACACTTTTCATACTATTTTTTTTAAATGCATCATTTTACTTGACAATAATTTTCCAGTCAAAATATTAATAAGCACAAGTAAAAAAAAAATTTTTTTTTTTTTTTTGTGCCGCTTCCAAAGTTTTACACTGAACGTTAAAATATGACTTTTTCATTAATGAAGTATGAGAAGATGAAATATTTTGTACATAATTAGAAAAATCAAACTCAATTTTTTTTTTAGAAAAAAAATGTGACCTGCTGTACATGTAAAAATAAAGATTGTTGTTGTTATTATTATTATTATTATTATTATTATTATTATTATTATTATTATTATTATTATTACTATTATTACTATTATTACTATTATTACTATTATTATTATTATTATTATTATTATTATTATTATTATTACTATTATTACTATTATTACTATTATTATTATTATTATTATTATTATTATTATTATTATTATTATTATTGTTACTATTATTACTATTATTATTATTATTATTATTATTATTATTATTATTATTATATTTAAACATTTCCAGACATCGATGATAAAATATATAAACAGGAAAATGTTTACATCGACATTAATAAAAGAAAATATAGCAGTTTAAACACAACCCGCACATAGGAGAAAGAAGCTTATGACGACGTTTCGGTCTTACTTGAACTATTTACAAGTTATTGTGACTAAGTCAGTGGTCCAAGTCTGACCGAAACGTCTCTCCTACGTGTGGGTTATTTATGTGTTGTTCCAGTCACGGTATTGTGCCTTTTAGTTCTTATGCAATTTATAATTTTAATTATATTCTAAATTAGAAATATTAACATCTGAGGCCCAGTAAACAGTCTGTCATCGCCCAGTCACCAGTTCTGCTGACAGTCAACTGTTGCTCTCAGCCAGTTTTTTTAATGGGAAAGCGATAAACTCTTAAGGGTCATACAACGCCTGGGGGAATTCGATATAGTCGAGTTTGATCCAAGCAAAAGAAGGGTAGCTCCAACTTGTGTGATCAAGAACCCTTCACTGGCATGGAATTACCCTTCTAGAAGGGAATATTGGCATATAAAAGTATTTCCAACGCCACTATAGTACTAGCGAGCAGGGGAGTGTTGCGGAAATTATCGCTGCTTTTAAAGAGCAATATTACAAAATAAAAATAATGGTCTGGGAACTTATATGAAACAGGACAAATAACGGTGGGGTAAAATTATGGTGTTCGAGGAAAAACAATATTGCTGGCTAGCAAAGAATGGTGTTGGAGGACAAACAATGGAATTAGAAGACAAACTATGGCGTTGGAGGACAAACATTGGCGTTAGATGTCAAATATTGATGATTGTGGGCAACACTCCCCTGCTCGCTAGTACTATAGTGGTGTTGGAAATACTTTTATATGCCAATATTCTCTTCTAGAAGGGTAATTCCATGCCAGTGAAGGGTTCTTGATCACACAAGTTGGAGCTACCCTTCCTTTCCTTGGATCAAACACGACTATATCGAATTCCCCCAGGCGTTGTATGACCCTTAAGAGTTTATCGATTCGATATATATATAATATATATATATATATATATATATATATATATATATATATATATATATATATATATATATATATATATATATATATATATATAAAGGGGAAGGGGTTACAGAGAGAAATGGGGCCAAAAAAGAATGAACCAAAGTGATCAGTCCGTAGTGAAGGAAGGTAGGGGCCCTTCGGGGAAGGGTTTGGGGGAGGGGGAAAAGGGGGGTTTGGAGGGAGGGGTTTACCCCCAAAAAGGTGTGCAGCAGTTTTATAAGGAAAAGACAAATGGCCCTTTCGGTTTTTGAGGGGGAGCAAAAAACATTTTTTGAAGGGATTTTGGAAGGCAGGCCCACTTTTTTGGAGATGGGGCGAGGGCCCCAATTTGAAAAAAAAGAGGAAAAATTCCCTTTTAAGAAAGGATGGGGAATGATATGAAAGTTTTTTTTCCCACCCTGCCTTGGGGGAATCAAAATTTATAATAAAAAAAATATATATAATATATATATATATAATGTGTTTGGGAAAATAAAAATTTTTTAAAAAATCAATTTAAAAAAATCTCTTTTAAAATTTTCTTATAGTTTAAAGATATATTTTTCACAGTTGATATATATATATATATATATATATATATATATATATATATATATATATATATATATATATATATATATATATATATCGTGCTGAATAGGTAAATCTTGCGATTTTGGCTTAACTAGCAACGTTCTTCTTGCCGCATAAGGCAAGCGAAAATTTGTGTATGCAATAATTTCGCAAAAATCATTCTGAACCTAACGAAAAAAACTATATTTCATTGTGTTTGTTTATTATTATATTATTGCAAAGTTATCTAAAATATATTTAACTGGATTAGGGTAAATTAAATTGTGCTTGTTATGATAAGGTTAGGTAAGTTTTCTAAGGTTCTTTTGGAACAAAATTAACAATTTTTATATTAACATAAATGAAAAATATATCTTTAAAAGTATAAGAGAAAATTTTAGAAAGGACTTAATTTTAAATGAGTTCTTGCTAATTGACCAGTTTTACCTATTCAACTCGAAAAGAAAAACTTTCACCATCATTCACTCCATCACTGTCTTGCCAGAAGGGTGCTTTACACTACAGTTTTTAAACTGCAACATTAACACCCCTCCCTCAGAGTGCAGGCACTGAACTTTCCATCTCCAGGACTCAAGTCCGGCCTGCCGGTTTCCCTGAACCCCTTCATAAATGTTACTTTGCTCACACTCCAACAGCACGTCAAGTATTAAAAACCATTTGTCTCCATTCACTCCTATCAAACACGCTCACGCATGCCTGCTGGAAGTCCAAGCCCCTCGCACACAAAACCTCCTTTACCCCCTCCCTCCAACCTTTCTTAGGCCGACCCCTACCCCGCCTTCCTTCCACTACAGACTGATACACTCTTGAAGTCACTCTGTTTCGCTCCATTCTCTCTACATGTCCGAACCACCTCAACAACCCTTCCTCAGCCCTCTGGACAACAGTTTTGGTAATCCCGCACCTCCTCCTAACTTCCAAACTACGAATTCTCTGCATTATATTCACACCACACATTGCCCTCAGACATGACATCTCCACTGCCTCCAGCCTTCTCCTCGCTGCAACATTCATCACCCATGCTTCACACCCATATAAGAGCGTTGGTAAAACTATACTCTCATACATTCCCCTCCTTGCCTCCAAGGACAAAGTTCTTTGTCTCCACAGACTCCTAAGTGCATCACTCACCCTTTTCCCCTCATCAATTCTATGATTCACCTCATCTTTCATAGACCCATCCGCTGACACGTCCACTCCCAAATATCTGAATACATTCACCTCCTCCATACTCTCTCCCTCCAATCTGATATCCAATCTTTCATCACCTAATCTTTTTGTTATCCTCATAACCTTACCTTTTCCTGTATTCACTTTTAATTTTCTTCTTTTGCACACCCTACCAAATTCATCCACCAATCTCTGCAACTTCTCTTCAGAATCTCCCAAGACCACAGTGTCATCAGCATAGAGCAACTGTGACAACTCCCACTTTATGTGTGATTCTTTATCTTTTAACTCCACACCTCTTGCCAAGACCCTCGCATTTACTTCTCTTACAACCCCATCTATAAATATATTAAACAACCACGGTGACATCACACATCCTTGTCTAAGGCCTACTTTTACTGGGAAATAATTTCCCTCTTTCCTACATACTTTAACTTGAGCCTCACTATCCTCATAAAAACTCTTCACTGCTTTCAGTAACCTACCTCCTACACCATACACCTGCAACATCTGCCACATTGCCCCCCTATCCACCCTGTCATACGCCTTTTCCAAATCCATAAATGCCACAAAGACCTCTTTAGCCTTATCTAAATACTGTTCACTTATATGTTTCACTGTAAACACCTGGTCCACACACCCCCTACCTTTCCTAAAGCCTCCTTTTCATCTGCTATCCTATTCTCCGTCTTACTCTTAATTCTTTCAATAATAACTCTACCATACACTTTACCAGGTATACTCAACAGACTTATCCCCCTATACTTTTTGCACTCTCTTTTGTCCCCTTTGCCTTTATACAAAGGAACTATGCATGCTCTCTGCCAATCCCTAGGTACCTTACCCTCTTCCATACATTTATTAAATAATTGCACCAACCACTCCAAAACTATATCCCCACCTGCTTTTAACATTTCTATCTTTATCCCATCAATCCCAGCTGCCTTACCCCCTTTCATTTTATCTACTGCCTCACGAACTTCCCCCACACTCACAACTGGCTCTTCCTCACTCCTACAAGATGTTATTCCTCCTTGCCCTATACACGAAATCACAGCTTCCCTATCTTCATCAACATTTAACAATTCCTCAAAATATTCCCTCCATCTTCCCAATACCTCTAACTCTCCATTTAATAACTCTCCTCTCCTATTTTTAACTGACAAATCAATTTGTTCTCTAGGCTTCCTTAACTTGTTAATCTCACTCCAAAACTTTTTCTTATTTTCAACAAAATTTGTTGATAACAGTTCACCCACTCTCTCATTTGCTCTCTTTTTACATTGCTTCACCACTCTCTTAACCTCTCTCTTTTTCTCCATATACTCTTCCCTCCTTGCATCACTTCTACTTTGTAAAAACTTCTCATATGCTATCTTTTTCTCCCTTACTACTCTCTTTACATCATCATTCCACCAATCGCTCCTCTTCCCTCCCGCACCCACTTTCCTGTAACCACAAACTTCTGCTGAACACTCTAACACTACATTTTTAAACCTACCCCATACCTCTTCGATCCCATTTCCTATGCTCTCATTAGCCCATCTATCCTCCAATAGCTGTTTATATCTTACCCTAACTGCCTCCTCTTTTAGTTTATAAACCTTCACCTCTCTCTTCCCTGATGCTTCTATTCTCCTTGTATCCCATCTACCTTTTACTCTCAGTGTAGCTACAACTAGAAAGTGATCTGATATATCTGTGGCCTCTCTATAAACATGTACATCCTGAAGTTTACTCAACAGTCTTTTATCTACCAATACATAATCCAACAAACTACTTTCATTTCGCCCTACATCATATCTTGTATACTTATTTATCCTCTTTTTCTTAAAATATGTATTACCTATAACTAAACCCCTTTCTATACAAAGTTCAATCAAAGGGCTCCCATTATCATTTACACCTGGCATCCCAAACTTACCTACCACACCCTCTCTAAAAGTTTCTCCTACTTTAGCATTCAGATCCCCTACCACAATGACTCTCTCACTTGGTTCAAAGGCTCCTATACATTCACTTAACATCTCTCAAAATCTCTCTCTCTCCTCTACATTCCTCTCTTCTCCAGGTGCATGCACGCTTATTATGACCCACTTTTCGCATCCAACCTTTACTTTAATCCACATAATTCTTGAATTTACACATTCATATTCTCTTTTCTCCTTCCATAACTGATCCTTCAACATTACTGCTACCCCTTCCTTTGCTCTCTCTCAGAAACTCCAGATTTAATCCCATGTATATATATATATATATATATATATATATATATATATATATATATATATATATATATATATATATATATATATATATATTTATAAATAGATAGATATATATAGATATATATACTGGCTCCCTTACCTTCATGTGTTAGCGTGTGACTAGTTAATGGTCCAAGTCGGACCAAAATGTTTTCATAAGTTCGTTTCTCCTGCGTGCGGGTTATTGTGTAAAATAATTCTGTTGGTGAATAATTGTAGTTGGGGGAAAAATATTGATGGAAGAGAAGAAACAATGGTTTCCAAGATAAATTGTATTGCAGATGAAGTAATGGTGTTGGAGATGAATTGAAGGTGTTGGAGAAGTTATGATGTTGAAGATAAATTGAAGGTGTTGGAGAAGAAATAATGGTGTTGGAGAAGAAGTAATAGTGTTGGAGAAGAAGTAATAGTGTTGGAGAAGAAGTAATAGTGTTGGAAAAGAAGTAATAGTGTTGGAGAAGAAGTAATGGTGTTGGAGAAGAAGTAATGGTGTTGGAGAAGAAGTAATAGTGTTGGAGAAAAAGTAATGGTGGTGGAGAACAAGTAATGGTACTGGAAAAGAAGTGGTAGTGTTGGAGGAGTAATACGGGTGTACGAGGAAATAATTAGGGTGGCAGCAAAAAATGGCTACGAGAAAGGAATTAATAGCGGTACAACCTAGTATGTAATTGAGTTTTGGGAAAGAAAAGGTGAGGGAAATTGTATTTGATGCAAGTAATTAAGTTTGAAGGCAACTGCTGTGGTCCTGGAGGAATTTAACACCAGATGTAGGATCAGTGGCGGGTGAGGGGAAGTTGTAGGATCAGTGGCGGGTGAGGGGAAGTTGTAGGTTCAGTGGCGGGTGAGGGGAAGTTGTAGGTTCAGTGGCGGGTGAGGGGAAGTTGTAGGATCAGTCGGAGAAGCTGTAGGATCAGTGACAGTTGAGGGTGAAGTTGTAGGATCAGTCAAGGAGCTGTAGAATCAGTAGAGGGGTGAGGGAAGGTCTAGGATAATTAGGGGTTGATGTGAGTGGGGGAGAGCTGTAGGACTAAGGAGGAAAGAGGAGTGGCTACTCATCCTACGCATGGGAGAAGGCACCAGCTGTACGTCCTGTGAAGAAGACACCAGCTGTAGGTCCTGTGGAGAAGATACCAGCTGTAGGTTCTGTGGAGAAGATACTAGCTGTAAGTCCTGTGGAGAAGATACCAGCTGTAGGTCCTGTGGTTAAGGCACCAGCTGTAGTTCCTGTGGATTTCAAAGTATATTAACTTTTTTTAGATTACTTCAATGCAGATATGGGTTATTTTAATGTATATCTTCGTGATAATAATAGCGAGGAAAATAGTTAATTTTAATTATTAAAGGGGTGTACCGGTAAGCCAGTGGAAGGCCTCGGTCAGATGATCATAAGCTCCAGTGGCGGGTCATCATATGATTAAGACCCGCCTCAATAAACACTTGGCCTATTTCCTGACGAGTCTTGCCTGGCCTAAGCTGGTGAGGAAAGTCTCATTTAGCTTCAACCTGTTCATGACAAACGAAAATATACAAACTAAAACAGACTGAAAGAAAAAAATATGGTAAGGTAGTCAAGATACACATGCAAGCACAAACAAATAATATAGATGCAAATGTGTAAACAGAAAAATGCACAAGAAAACGTAGAATAACGTGCATGGCAACAGACGTGACAGACGCATGCAAAAAAGAAGACATAGTGAACACATGCCAATAGGATAACAGACACATGCAAAGAGAGGTAACAGATATATACAGATATAAAATAAGCACATGCAACTAAACATTAGACACCTGCAATACATACACATGCAAAAACTGACAAATAAACAAGGAGATAGAAAACACACACACACACACACACATGTAAGTTTACACATTGATTATCGTTACACATTGATATTATACTTTATTTTGTTCATTTACCTATTCATTAATTAATATTTTAATATGTACCATATGGCAGAGTGTGGGTACGATAGCGTCCTCTGCACTGTGTGGGTGTATATTAGAGCACTTTGGGTGTAGGGGTGGGTGTCGCTATTGGTCTGGTTATTCACCTATATGTGGTTGTAGGGGTCGAGTCGTAGATCCTGACCCCTCCTCTCAATTTGCCGTTTTTCAGATTCATTCCCCCATAGCCTCGTAGGCCTTATAATACCAGTACTTAAAACTGTGTATGGAACCCCCCTCCACTTCACCGAGATCATTCCGCTTTCCGACCACTCTGAGATTGAAGAAATACTTCCTTATATCCCTGTGGATGTGGTCGTGGGCGTGATCGTTGATGTACGGTAAGCGTGAACGTGTTTGTGTTGATATGAGTGAACTGATTCCACAAGGATAAGAACAGACTTCTGCTATTTCTGAAGTCTATAGAAGTAAACACATCACTTTCTGTCATTCTGTATTGCTAACCTTCAGTTAAGGTAAATTGCAAACAAGACTATTGTAGCACTGATTTGTCGCAAACAAGAACTCCGTGGCAGCACTTATCCTAGAAATAATTGTAATAACAGGAAACAAGGTTTTGTTGCCTGAAATGCACGTTTTCCTTACGAGACTGTTGGTTACTTGAAATGCGTGTACCTGTTCATCGCTGAGGCGCTGGACTGAAACACATCAAACTAACACAACATGAGCAAGGTCTTTGATAACTGGATCAATTCCATATGTGCTACGGGTCATCATATGACCCACATCAGCAAATACTTGTCTTGTTTCCTGACAAACCTTACCTAATCCTAACTTCCCATTTGTAAACTTTTAACAAAGTTTTTCCTTCTTTCTAGCGACTTACAGTGGTACTCTCTTGGAGAAAATGTTTCCTCTACTCTCCCTTCACTCAGAAGGGGCAGCCAGTTCTCACAGCAAGATTTGAACGTTACTCAGCCTTGCCTAGACACCGCAGTGTTGGATGTATCGGGTCGCTTTTATTTAATTTGTTTATATGTAGTTAAATATACGTGTTTATAGGTTTATGTAGCCTACCCCAGTTCCAAGTTAACCAAAAAAATGAAGAGAAAACAGAAATTTTCGAATTGCTGTGAAAGTTCACATATTGAGGCTGAGGATTGTGCAGGGAAGCGATGTAATGTGATTACTAACTGGAACACTATGTACTTTATTGCCTACTTACTGAAGAATATAGATAGAATGATAAGTTATAGGATATGTCAAGATATACTAATGAAAATAGGATATCAGAATTTTAAGCAAATATCCTAGATTGGCTTATAACAGATGGAATATGAATTGTGGATATGTGTCCAGACCCTTTTAGAGCCTAGTTAGTAAGCCTTTTGTGTCTCCACATCTCACAGATCTATTAGACGTCGTCTGGACACACGAGCCACCGCTTCACAGAGGTCAGTTATATTCCTAGCAGCTCTGTATAATGGAAGTTTTTACCTGACTTTATAAATGTGTCCGATCCATCCAGGTGTTCAGTCAGAGTGTAAGAAATATGTCTTGCGTGCTAAAAATTCAAGTTGGAATGATATTTCCCATGTCAAACGGAAAATTCAATAGCTGTCAATACCACTGGGTACCTGTTCTCAGACAAAACCACTGTTTCTTCGTTCCCTTTCTTTAGCCTCCTTATTCTTAGTCTTCTCTTTCCCTTCCCACTCTTTGTTTACATTTTCTTTCCGTCTCTCTCTGCTGCTTGAACTAAATTTGTATTTTATCTTTATTTTAGAATAAAGGTCGCAATGTCGTGGCTGGATTAGTTCACAGGTAACCCGCAGTTGACAATGGGACTCAAGACGGATCGAAACGTCTCCCAAGTGCTGGTTATCTGAATTAATCACTGTGATTAAAAATTAAACAATAGTTTTCAGAAAGAATGTAATATTGCATTTATATAAAACAAGTGTTCAGTGTCCGTATTCATAACCTTATCTTTGATATACCTTTGAGGAGTTCCGAGAATTTTTTTACTCCCGGAGCCCGGCCGTGGGCCAGGCTCGTATAAAGACGAAATCTCTTCACTTAAAACGTCCAGAAAAAGTGTGTGTTTGTCTTCCGGTTCACTAGCTCTACCTCTGTGACCCAAACCTTGAACATTTTAAACTTAAATGACTCGAAATATTTGTAGGTTACTTGTTTATTGTTGTTGTTTTGTTTGTGTGTTTGTCGGGGGGAATGACGAATGGGATATGAATCTGATATATTGCACAAATTCACCTGTGGTTACTTTCAGAAATGTCCTAGAATGTGATAGCTGAATGACCCACGCGGGTTTTTGCGCGCTTGTGTAAATGTAATGACCAAAATATTTTAAGAAAATATACCGATGTGGAATAGCTTGACCGTGTGATATCCAAAGTTGTAACTATTTATCAAATTGTGTCTATCTATAGATACAGAGGTGTTGCACATCTGTTGCTCATTAGCATGTCGGTTTTATACACCTCTGATCTATGCTAATTACTAAATTAGCGAAGCTGGGGTGGCTGCATTATATATGGTGTGCTAGTGACTCCAGACACAGGATTGGTTTAACCACTGGTCTGGGCACTGTGCCAGGCCATCTTTTACGTTGCTGAGGACTTAAAGCTTGAAATAAAAGCTGTTGAGTTTTAAGAATTAGTCTCAGCTTGAAATAATAATCTAATAAAATAAAAACATTCATTAATTTTTCATTAAAAAAAAATGTTTTTCGGTACAAGAAAACTTGATAGTGAGAGCAAGAAAGGAAAATAGAATCTTACATTAATCTTACATCCATCTTACATTAACCTTAACTCAACACAATATTAATCTTACATTATTCGTACATTATTCCTTCATTAATCTTGCATTAATCATACATCCGTCTTTCATTAATCTTATATCGATATTATATTACTCCTACACTCATCTCACAATAATCTTAATCTTACCGTAATACTGTATTAATCTAACATTAATTTATATTTTTTTATTAACACATCGACTGTTTCCCACCAAGGCAGGGTGGACCGAAAAAGAAAAACTTTCACCATCATTCAGTCCATCACTGTCTTGCCAGAGGCGCGCTTACATTACAGTTATAAAACTGCAACATTAACACACCTCCTTCAGAGTGCAGGCACTGTACTTCCCATCTCCAGGACTCAAGTCCGGCCTGCCGGTTTCCCTGAATCCCTTCATAAATATTACCCTGCTCACACTCCAACAGCACGTTAAGTCCTAAAAACCATTTGTCTCCATTCGCTTCTATCTAACACGCTCACGCATGCTTACTGGCAGTCCAAGCCCCTTGCACACTAAACCTCCTTTACTCCCCTCCCTCCAGCCTTCCCTAGGCCGACCCCTGCCCCGCCTGAATGTAAAGAGGAGCTTAGCACACCTTTGGCTAATCTTTTCAACATATCACTACAAACTGGCATGGTGCCAGATAAGTGGAAAATGGCAAATGTGATACCTATTTTCAAAACAGGTGACAGGTCCTTAGCTTCGAACTATAGACCAATAAGCCTAACCTCCATAGTGGGAAAATTTATGGAATCAATAATTGCCGAGGCAGTTCGTAGCCACCTTGAAAAGCATAAATTAATCAATGAATCTCAGCATGGTTTTACAAAGGGGCGTTCCTGCCTTACGAATTTATTAACTTTTTTCACTAAGGTATTTGAGGAGGTAGATCATGGTAATGAATATGATATTGTGTATATGGACTTCAGAGGCTTTTGACAGGGTCCCACATCAGAGACTATTTTGCACAGAAATTTTTTCCTGGATAGAGGCATGGTTGACAAATAGGCAGCAGAGAGTTTGCATAAATGGGGAGAAATCAGAGTGGGGAAGCGTTACGAGCGGTGTTCCACAGGGGTCAGTGTTGGGCCCCCTGCTGTTCATAATCTACATAAACGACATAGATGGCCCCCTGCTGTTCACAATCTACATAAACGACATAGATGAGGGCATAAAGAGCGACATCGGCAAGTTTTGCAAGAAAGGTATAAAATACCGACAATATGAAAGTTAAGACACATGTGCAACATCTGGATATCTTTATTGTAGACGTTTCGCCATCCACTTGGGAATCCCGCCTACCAGTGACTGCCCTCGTCTGCTGCCCGTCCCTTCCACTGACGCCTATTTAAGGCGCCAGTCTTCTTGCCTTTGCTCCAGACTCTCCTCCACCACGATGCTGTGAACACTAATTCCAAGGCCGAGGGACTGATTACCTCATCTTTTGTATATAGTTCTACTGTCTTCCTATTATGTCCTAGAATCTGTATTGATAAAGCCACTGGATGGCGAAACGTCTACAATAAAGATATCCAGATGTTGCACATGTGTCTTAACTTTCATCGGCAAGTTTGCCGATGACACCAAAATAGGCCGTCGAATTCATTCTGACGAGGACATTCGAGCACTCCAGGAAGATTTGAATAGACTGATGCAGTGGTCGGAAAAGTGACAGATGCAGTTTAATATAGACAAATGCAAAGTTCTAAATGTTGGACAAGACAATAACCATGCCACATATAAACTAAATAATGTAGATCTTAATACTACGGATTGCGAAAAAGATTTAGGAGTTCTGGTTAGCAGTAATCTGAAACCAAGACAACAGTGTATAAGTGTTCGCAATAAAGCTAATAGAATCCTTGGCTTCATATCAAGAAGCATAAATAATAGGAGTCCTCAGGTGGTTCTTCAACTCTATACATCCTTGGTTAGGCCTCATTTAGATTATGCTGCACAGTTTTGGTCACCGTATTACAGGATGGATATAAATTCTCTGGAAAATTTACAAAGGAGGATGACAAAGTTGATCCCATGTATCAGAAACCTTCCCTATGAGGATAGACTAAGGGCCCTGAATCTGCACTCTCTAGAAAGACGTAGAATTAGGGGGGATATGATTGAGGTGTATAAATGGAAGACAGGAATAAATAAAGGGGATGTAAATAGTGTGCTGAAAATATCTAGCCTAGACAGGACTCGCAGCAATGGTTTTAAGTTGGAAAAATTCAGATTCAGGAAGGATATAGGAAAGTACTGGTTTGGTAATAGAGTTGTGGATGAGTGGAACAAACTCCCAAGTACAGTTATAGAGGCCAGAACGTTGTGTAGCTTTAAAAATAGGTTGGATAAATACATGAGTGGATGTGGGTGGGTGTGAGTTGGACCTGATAGCTTGTGCTACCAGGTCGGTTGCCGTGTTCCTCCCTTAAGTCAATGTGACCTGACCTGACTAGGTTGGGTGCATTGGCTTAAGCCGGTAGGAGACTTGGACCTGCCTCGCATGGGCCAGTAGGCCTTCTGCAGTGTTCCTTCGTTCTTCTTCTTATGTTCTTCTTCCCTCCACTACAGATTTATACACTCTCGAAGTCATTCTATTTTGTTCCAACCTCTCTACATGTCCGAACCACCTCATCAACCCCTCCTCACCCCTCTGGATAATAGTTTTAGCAATTCCGCACCTCCAAATTTCCGAACTACGAATTCTCTGCATTATATTCACATCACACATTGCCCTCAGACACGACATCTCCACAGCCTCCAGCCTTCTCCTTGTTGCAACATTCACCACCCATGCTCTCATACATTCCCCTTTTTACTTTCTTGGACAAAGTTCTTTGTCTCCAATAGACTACTCACTACACCCCTCACCTTTCCCCCCCCCCCCCCTCGTAATTTCTGTGATTCACCTTATCTTTCATAGATCCATTTGCTGACACGTCCACTCCTAAATATCTGAATACGTTCACCTTCTCCATACTCTCTCCCTGCTATCTGATATCCAGTCTTTCGTTACCTAATTTTTTTTTATCCTCATCACCTTACTCTTTCCTATATTCACTTTTAATTTTCTTCTTTTACGTACCCTACATACCTTCTTTTACATACTCTTAACCTTAATCTTAACATAAATCTTCCGTGAGAAGAGAGCAGCAAGACAGGAGGCACTGGAGCTCTCAACTCTCCGACATTTAACTGCGTGAAATTGGCTGAGTTTTGTGGGGTGATGCGACCGCTCTTGGCAAGCTGGAAACGGAATATAAGACGGAAAAAGATGGAAGTGAAAAGTTGATGACGAGTTGCATTAACTAATTCCACGTCTTCTTGCGACTTTCAACGACGGTAATCAGGACACCTGGTAGGTAAGACGCATAGGCAACAGTTAGGCAACTTTATTCCGAAACGTTTCGCCTAAACAGTAGGGTTCTTCAGTCTAGTACAGAAAGTAGGCAGGAGCAGTAAAGATGTGAAGACGATGTAATCAGTCCATCACCCTTGAAGTCGTAGATTTGAGGTTGTCAGTCCCTTAGCCTGAAGAGTTTTGTTCCATAGTCTGTTCCATAGTTCCAGACTATGGAACAGAACTTTCCAGACTGAGGGACTGACAACCTCAAATCTACGACTTCAGGGGTGATGGACTGATTACATAGTCTTCACATCTCTACTGTTCCTGCCTACTTTCTGTACTCGACTGAAGAAGCCTACTGTGTAGGCGAAACGTTTCGGAATAAAGTTGCCTAACTGTTGTCTGTGTCTTACCTACCAACCTGTCGGTATTGTATACCATTTTGATGTTCACTCATCAGGACACCTATTTTTTAACGGTTCGGTCCGTAAAAAAAGTGAGGATGGTTGTTTCTTGATGCCGGTGAAAGGGCTCTTGATGCGAGGTAATGAGTGAATGTGAGAGAAACGAACAGTAAGGAATGCAGCTGTGGTTAATGGGTACACGGCTTTAAACAGCAAGGAGGTCTAGTCAAGGACTGGGCCGCGGGGGCGTTGACCCCCGGAACATCCTTCAGGTAGACTCCTCCAGGCAGCAAAGTTACCTGTTATCTCAGTAATTGGTGAGTTATCTGGTGGTGGAGGATTGTTATCTGTAAAGGTTTTCGACTGCACGGAAGTCCTTAAGCCTCGTAATCTGTGTGTATACACAAGTACACACATCCGGTGTGTGTGTGTGTGTGTGTGTGTGTGTATGTATATATATATATATATGCCATTTTCCCTTCAGCTTGGGCTTATCACACAGTTTGAGGTATGGCAGACGATGAAGCCAGCCAGCCACAAAGCCAGGGAAACAATGCACCCAACAATGAAAGAAGAGGCACATGTCAGGTGTGTGGAGAGTTTCGAGCACGCAACAGGGACGGCCGTATTCGTGCACACAATGGGTGTGCGGGATCACATATGCCCCCAGCAGAGAGCAGCCCACAGCCTCCACAGGCAGATGACAATTCCAATGGCAACCTCGTCACTTGCGATAACCTTCTGTTGGCATTCAAATCCACTGCTAGCAGTACACTATCCCACATCCCTAAAGCGGCTCGCCCATATGCAGCAGGGAAATTCACAGACCTTCTTAAGCGGGTGAATGGAGGTTCCACCAACTTAGAAGCCCGAGGCACCATCCAAGCATGGCGCAACCTTCTCTTGTTCGGCAATGTCTGTCTTGCAGTTCCTGAAAGACGAGGCAAACTGCTAACCACGTCAGTTATCAAGGCAGTGCGCAACTACCCAAGAACGGATAACTGTGTCCCTCTGCCCTATCATCGCAGGAATCAAAGAGGCAGACCCAAGAAAAGTCCTACTGAAAACGAGAAAATCTGCGCACAGGTTAGCAAAAAAATTGAAGAAGGTAACACAGTGGGAGCAATAAGAATAATTACAAGTGACGACACTGTAGCCCCCAAGGATGAGACCACGGCCCAAGCACTAAGAGACAAGCATCCAACCAGGGACACCATAGCCATCAACGACAACCCTGAGGAAGACCCCATCACTGAACAATTAATTTTGCCAGAATCGGAAGTCTATAAGGCGATCGTGTCATTTCCAGCAGGATCTGCAGGAGGTTACACTGGAATTCGACCTCAGCACCTCAAAGAGATGGTAAATCCAGTACTCGGTGAATCTGCATCAATTCTTCTCACCGAGTTAACAACTTTCGTCAACAATTGCCTGGCTGGGCGAATCCCAGAAGAAATTAAACCTTTCTTTTTTGGAGCCTCACTATGTGCTTTGAAGAAGAGGGATGGGGGAATCAGACCCATTGCAGTTGGAAACACTCTTCGCCGTCTCGTTGCCAAAGCAGCAGTGAGAAACATTCGCCTAGAAGCTGCCACTTTACTCCAGCCACACCAACTGGGCTTTGGGGTCTCTCAAGGCAGTGAAGCTGCAGCTCATGCGGCAAGGGCCTACATCAGGGACCTACCAGAAGACAAGGCCATAGTCAAACTTGATTTTAGAAATGCCTTTAATATGGTGAAGAGAGATGCTGTTTTGCCAGCTGTTCGGGTTCGGTTCCCCAGTCTCTTTCCCTTCATTTCAGCCGGCTACAGCAAACCCTCAATTCTTTTGTTTGGAGAACATGAAATTCAATCATCAGAGGGTGATCAGCAGGGTGACCCACTCGCTCCACTTCTCTTCTGCTTGGCAGTAAGAGAACTAACTTCCAGCCTACGCAGTGAGCTCAATATCTGGTACCTGGATGACGGCACTCTGGCAGGTACTGAAGAGTCCCTCGTGGGGGACCTACAACTGGTGAAAACACAGGGAGAAGACTTGGGACTCATCCTCAATCCCTCCAAGTGTGAAATCATCACAGCGAACCAGGAAATAATCAATGCTGTGCGAAGAATCCTCCCGGAAGTCTCAACTACAACTCCGTCCAACAGTACCCTCTTGGGGGCACCGCTGGGTCACCAGGCCATCGATACTGTCCTCAGGGACAAATTGAATGACCTGATGAGAATGGAGGAGAGAATAAGCGATCTTGATGCCCATGATGCTCTGTATCTCCTCACAAGGTGTCTTACTATGCCAAGACTCACTTACTCTTGAGGTGTGCACCCTCTTTTGACAACTCAACACTCGATGAATATGATGCACACCTGAGATCAACTTTTAAGAAGGCACTGAACCTGTCACTAGAGGATGAGCAATGGGATCAGGCAACCCTCCCAGTGCGACTGGGAGGTATGGGGGTGCGTAAAGCAACGCATGTTGCTTTACCTGCTTTTCTGTCTTCGTGTTTGGCTTCCAGTGCATTAGTCAAGAAGATAGTGCCCGAACGCTTGAGAGACTTGGTAGGAGCTCAAGACCCCAGGTTTACTGAAGCAGCGATTCGGTGGGACACCCTTACAGACTCCTCCAGTAGACCAGCTCCTCCCAAACAGCACAAACAGTCCCACTGGGACAAACCGATCATGGAAAAAATCGCCAACACAATGCTCTCCAATGCTTCAGGAAAGAACAAAGCTCGTCTCCTGGCAGTGAAGGCACCACACTCAGGAGATTTCCTGTTAGCTGTTCCCAATTCCTCCCTGGGCACCCGTCTCGACCCACAGGCCATTCGGATTGGTGTTGCTCTTCGCCTAGCCGCCCCCATCCTCACCGAACATAGGTGTATTTGCGGCAGGGCGACAGCTGATCAATTCGGACTTCATGGTCTCGTGTGCCACACAGCAGAAGGGAAGTATGCCAGACATGAGGAGATCAATGACATAATAAAGAGAAGCCTCGCCACAGCCCGTTGCCCAGCTCAACGGGAACCCCAAGTACAGAGGTCTGATGGAAGTCAAAAGCGTCCTGATGGAGCCACTATGCTACCCTGGAAGGATGGAAAGCAGATTGCCTGGGACTACACCTGTGCTGCCACATTGGCAGACACCTACTTGCCATACTCCGTAGTGGAAGGGGGTGGAGCTGCCAGCCACAGGGAGACCCAGAAGATCCGAAAATATGAAGACCTTCCCCCTTGCTATAACTTCATTCCAATAGGGTCGGAGACCCTTGGAGCATGGGGCAAGTGTGCTCTAAAGTTCCTCAAAGAGCTGGGTGAAAAGCTCATCATAGAAACCAAGGACCACAGGGCGACCAGCTTCCTCTTTCAGAGACTCAGTGTTACGATCCAGAGAGGAAATGCCTGCAGCATTCTGGGCACGCGGCCCACCGCAGGGGAGCTGGACGAAGTATTCGAGATGTAGCTCTGAGTTACCTATGTTGTTTTACTTTCTGATGTATTTTTGTGAATGTTTGGCCATTGTATTTTGTCTTTAAATAAAACATACCTGAAATATAGGGGGTGGTAGGAGAAAATTCTCAAACAGCTTCAGGGAGAACATTGAGTTTTCCCTGAAGCAAGTTTGTTCTTTTCTTTGAGGATGAGGGTCCCTATGACAGTTCTTGAGGTGGTACCTTATATATATATATATATATATATATATATATATATATATATATATATATATATATATATATATATATATATATATATATATGCAATAAGATATATATATATATATATATATATATATAGACCTGTTTATATACACAGGGATATATACCGATGAATATACATTTGTACATATCTATCGGCGCATATACACAGATACATCTATCGGTTTTGCTACCCGTTAAAGAGTAAGAAACAGCACAAATGTTTCTGATCAACCTGGAGAAACTGCGGCTGGCCTGACCGAAAATGTGTGATGTTTCTTAATGTTTAACGTGTGTCTTTCTAATAGATTAATCTATAATGCGGGATGTATTGTTCACTCCATATTAAGAGTATTATGTAAACTAAAAAAAGTGAATTGTGTGAAACTTAAATATTGTTTTAAAAGAGCTCATTAAAAACCAGGCAATTTTATTAACTAGTCATTTGCGTGGATTAAAATGTTTATGCTTGTGCAGATGATGTCAGATTTTTATTAATATCTTATTAGTTATAGTCGGATGCTTTTAATAACAATAATAATAATGGACTTAGCTTGTTTCACTCACTGGGTTATTGTTGCTACTTTTGTTTGATATTCAGACAATGCACCTAGTCTCCCTTTCAGTTATATACCCAATTCTTGTTTTCTTCCTTGTACTCTCTTCTCTCGGTATTGTGAAGATAAGATTTCGTTCGGATTTTTAACCCCGGAGAGTAGCCACCCAGGATAACCCAAGAAAGTCAGTGCGTCATCGAGGACTGTCTAACTTATTTCCATTGGGGTCCTCAATCTGTCCACTGGTCCACACCAGTCGACTAACACCCAGGTACCTATTTCCTGCTAGGCGAACAGGACAACAGGTGTAAGGAAACGTGTCGAAATGTTCCCATTCGCCGGGAATCGAACCCGCGCCCTCCGTGTGTGAAGCGGGAGCTTTAGCCACCAGGCCACCGAGCCAAGTCCAACTTCTCCCCCGTGCTGGGGAGCGATCCAGGACCACTGCCAACGCTGTACCTCCCTTCAACTGAGTACTTCCCTTCAACTCTGTACCTCTTTTCAACCCTGTACTTCCCTTCAACCCTGTATCCTCTCATAAACAATCCACATAAGCCTTTCTCTCTCTCTCTCTCTCTCTCTCTCTCTCTCTCTCTCTCTCTCTCTCTCTCTCTCTCTCTCTCTCTCTCTCTCTCTCTCTCTCTCTCTCTCTCTCTCTCTCTCTCTCTCCTTCAACAGTGTGCTTGTCTCTGTCCCTCGTCGACGCTCCGTAAACATCTTCCTATTATTCTTTCTACCACTGTCTCGACAACTCAGCCAACTGTTTTTTAGTTAATATTACGTAGCATTACAGACGACTGTGTACCAGGGGTAGTGGGGTGTGTCAGGTTTGGTAGGGGTGTACCAGAGGAGGTAGTAGGTAGGTAAGTGGTAGGGGGGGGAGGGGAGTGTAGGTGTAGCTGAAGTAGTTCTTTTCCTTATTGTTTTTCTGTTTTATACTTTTTTCAGTCTGTTTTGCCTGGTTTTATTTTTTATTGATCTATTTTCAGTAAATTAACACAATAAATACCCTGACAAAAGCCGGATATAAGTGTTCTTTATATACTAAAGGAATAACAGGAAAAGTCGGTCGATGGATCTATAATTTCCTCACTAACAGAACACAGAGAGTAGTCGTCAACAGAGTAAAGTCCGAGGCAGCTACGGTAAAAAGCTCTGTTCCACAAGGCACAGTACTCGCTCCCATCTTGTTCCTCATCCTCATATCTGACATAGACAAGGATGTCAGCCACAGCACCGTGTCTTCCTTTGCAGATGACACCCGAATCTGCATGACAGTGTCTTCCATTGCAGACACTGCAAGGCTCCATGCGGACATCAACCAAATCTTTCAGTGGGCTGCAGAAAACAATATGAAGTTCAACGATGAGAAATTTCAATTACTCAGATATGGTAAACACGAGGAAATTAAATCTTCATCAGAGTACAAAACAAATTCTGGCCACAAAATATAGCGAAACACCAACGTCAAAGACCTGGGAGTGATCATGTCGGAGGATCTCACCTTCAAGGACCATAACATTGTATCAATCGCATCTGCTAGAAAAATGACAGGATGGATAATGAGAACCTTCAAAACTAGGGAGGCCAGGCCCATGATGACACTCTTCAGGTCACTTGTTCTATCTAGGCTGGAATATTGCTGCACACTAACAGCACCTTTCAAGGCAGGTGAAATTGCTGACCTAGAAAATGTACAGAGAACCTTCACGGCGCGCATAACGGAGATAAAACACCTCAATTACTGGGAGCGCTTGAGGTTCCTAAAACTGTATTCCCTGGAACGCAGGCGAGAGAGATACATGATTATATACACCTGGAAAATCCTAGAGGGACTACTACCGAACTTGCACACGAAAATCTCTCACTACGAAAGCAAAAGACTTGGCAGACGATGCAACATCCCCCCAATGAAAAGCAGGGGTGTCACTAGCACGTTAAGAGACCATACAATAAGTGTCAGGGGCCCGAGACTGCTCAACTGCCTCCCAGAATACATAAAGGGGATTACCAACAGACCCCTGGCAGTCTTCAAGCTGGCACTGGACAAGCAGCTAAAGTCGGTTCCTGACCAGCCGGGCTGTGGCTCGTACGTTGGTTTGCGTGCAGCCAGCAGCAACAGCCTGGTTGATCAGGCTCTGATCCACCAGGAGGCCTGGTCACAGACCGGGCCGCGGGGGCGTTGACCCCCGGAACTCTCTCCAGGTAAACTCCAGGTAAACTTCAAGCTCAGATATATTATATAAAAGAGACAAGTTTCGCTCTAAGTGGGCGAAACATATCCTTAATAGTTACCAAACTTAGCATATGTCTTTTTCTTTATACATTTGTTAAAATTGTATATTTTACTTAAGAGTTAACACATCATAAGTATTACTGCGAGAGAATGAGTGAATTCTAGTGTAATAATGATGAGTTAGAAGCCTGAGTGGACCTTTAACCCAACATGATAAAAAAACTCTCAGTATAAACAAACTGACAGATGTAGTATGGTAGAACAGAGACACTTGTAACATGCTAGCCATTTATTTTCATAACGTTCAGCTCACAGGTGAGCTCTCTCACGTCCGACTTGAAAAAGCTCATCTCGTCCACGCAAAGGCTTGCTCTGATGTATCTTATCCTATCACACTTGTCACCATCATCTTTTTTTTTATCCCTTTTGACCTGGTGTTGTTGTAGAGAGGCTCAGCATTGGTTACAAATACATCTGACATAATTTTGATCATATTCGATGTAAGGAAGCGTCTGTTCTCCAGGCAGCCGGGTAACGAACAGGTTCTTAAAGACGGTTTACATGACACTCGGGTATGTATCAATTTAAAAGTTGGGTTAGGTTACATTTACCTATAAAAATATATATTTAGCCATAGAAAATAAACGAACTCGGGACGTCTGGCAGTGATATTCGATAACTGTTTACGTTGGGGCATCCGGCTGCTGGTCAAATAGTCAGGGCCTAAATGTAAGATAATGAATTAGTTTTATATCACTTTCTTGGACGCTGTGAGCTTGAATATCCACCTGACGGCTAGAGGTATATACAGAATAGATATATGTGATTAGTTAAGGTATCTTGTTAATAAAAATGTTACCCAAAAATCCTGAACAAATAGTGTATCAAGATATAAAGATGATTAATGACAGTGTTTCCAAGTGTGGTGTTTGGAGTCTAGTTTCTTTACCTTAGTAACCTCTTCTTCGGCCAACACCCCCCCCCCCATCTCCAATAAAAAATATTCTTATTCATTATTTATATTCATACGTTGCTCTTTTCATTTTATTTCGTATATTTCATTCTTTGAGTCCTCTGGATATTTTTTTCTCTTCGTCCTTCTGCTCTCTTGGCAACTATTTTTTGTTTTCCTATTTTTTTTTTTTTGCAGTTTTTATTAAGTGTTGCAAAACTTTTACGGATTGAGTAAATCCCTCAGAATATTATCATCATAATGCATTTTTAAAAAACATCATAATGGATTTTTAACTTCTTCGTCTCATGCCTCGTGGCGCCGTATCATCCTTTGCGGATGATACTAGGATCTGCATGAGGCTGTCATCTGCTGAGGACGCGGTTAACCTCCAAGAAGATATAAACAAAGTTTTCCAGTGGGCAACGGTAAACAATATGATGTTCAATGAGGACAAATTCCAACTACTCCGTTATGGAAAACTGGAGGAGATAATAACTAGAACAGAGTATACTACTGACTCCGGCCATACAATAGAGCGGAAAAATAATGTAAGGGACCTGGGAGTAGTAATGTCTGAGGATCTCACTTTCAAGGATCACAACAGTGCCACGATCGCACGTGCAAAGAAAATGATAGGATGGATAATGAGAACTTTCAAAACGAGAGATGCCAAGCCAATGATGATCCTTTTCAAATCACTTGTTCTCTCTAGGCTGGAATACTGCTGTACATTAACATCTCCATTCAAAGCAGGTGAAATCGCAGATCTAGAGAGTGTACAGAGATCCTTTACTGCACGTATAAGTTCTGTCAAGCATCTTAACTACTGGGAACGCTTGGAAGCACTTGACTTGTACTCGTTGGAACGCAGGAGGGAGAGATATATCATAATCTACACTTGGAAAATCTTGGAAGGAATGGTCCCAAATCTGCACACAGAAATCACTCCCTACGAAAGAAAAAGACTGGGCAGGCGATGCAAAATGCTCCCAATAAAAAGTAGGGGCGCCATTGGTACACTAAGGGAAAACACCATAAGTGTCCGGGGCCCAAGACTGTTCAACAGCCTCCCATCAAGCATTAGGTGAATTGCCAATAAACCCCTGGTTGCCTTCAAGAGAGAGCTGGACAGATACCTAAAGTCAGTGCCGGATCAGCCGGGCTGTGGCTCGTACGTTGGACTGTGCGTGGCCAGCAGTAACAGCCTAGTTGATCAGGCCCTGATCCATCTGGAGGCCTGGTCATGGACCGGGCCACGGGGGCGCTGATCCCCGGAATAACCTCCAGGTACCTATTTTAACCCTACCTCTCCATTTTTTTTTTTTTTTTTGTAAATTATTGAACTGTGTGTATTATAAACTTTAACGAGATTAACATTTAAATTCACAATCCATCTAAACCTGGAAGCTAGTTTGCAGTATTTTATATATTACTCTTAAGGCCAGAATTCATAAAAGTATATAAACATAATCAAAATGTGAAATGTATAACAGGTGTGTAATGTCTCCCTGGAGTCTACCTGGAGGGCATTCCGGGGATCAAAGCCCCCGCGCCCCTCAAGGAAGGTTCCTTGATGTTGGTGAGGGGCTCATGATTTAGGGAATTGGATCTGTGCTCCAGTTCCCCGAATTAAGCCTGAATGCCTTCCACATCACCCCCCCCCCCTCAGGCGCTGTATAATCCTCCGGGTTTAGCGTTTCCCCCTTGATTATAATAATAATAATAATAACGCCCCCGCGGTCATGTCCACGACCAGGCCTCCCGGTGGATCAGGGCCTGATCAACGAAGCAGTTACTGCTGGCCGCACGCAATCCAACGTGCGAACCACAGCCCGGCTGATCCGGCACCGTCTTTAGGTATCTGTCCAGCTCCCTCTTGAAGACAACCAGGGGTCTTCACGTAATGCCCCTTATTGCTGGTGGGAGGCTGTTGAACAGTCCTGGGCCCCGGACACTTCTTGCGTTTTCTCGTAGTGTACCAGTGACGCCCCTACTTTTCACTGGGGGTATGTTGCATCGCCTGCCAAGTCTTTTGCTTTCGTATGGAGTGATGGCTGTGTGCATATTAGGGACCAGTCCCTCCAGAATCTTCCAGGTGTAGATTATGATATATCTCTCTCGCCTGCGCTCTAGTGAGTACAAGTCAAGTGCTTCCAGGTGCTCCTAGTAGTTAAGGCTTTTGATGGAACTTATACGTGCAGTGAAGGTTCTCTGTACATTCTCTAGTTCTGCAATTTCACCTGCCTTGAATGGGGATGTTAATGTACAGCAGTATTCCAGCATAGAGAGAATAAGTGATTTAAAAAGGATCATCATTGGCTTAGCATCTCTTGTCTTGAATGTTCTCATTATCCATCCTATCAGTTTCCTAGCAGATATGATAGTGGCATTGTTGTGGTCCTTTAAGGTGAGGTCTTCGGACATCACCACACCCCGGTCCTTCACATTACTTTTCCGCTCTATTGTGTGATAGGAGTTTGTAGTATACTCAGTTCTAGTTATTATTTCCTCTAGTTTTCCATAACGGAGTAGTTGGAATTTGTCTTCATTGAACATCATATTGTTCTCTGTTCCCCATTGGAAAACTTGGTTTATATCTTCTCGGAGCTTTGCTGTGTCCTCAATGGATGACACTCTCATGCAGATCCTAGTATCGTCTGCAAAAGATGATACAGTGCTGTGGTTTACATCTCTGTCTATGTCTGATATGAGAATAAGGAACAGGATAGGTGCGAGTACTGTTCCTTGTGGGACAGAGCTCTTCACTATGGCAGCATCTGATTTAACTCTGTTTACCAGTACTCTTTGTGTGCGATTGGTTAGAAAGTTGAAGATCCATCTGCCTACTTTGCCGGTTATCCCTTTAGCACGCATTTTGTGTGCTATTACACCATGGTCACACTTGTCAAAGGCTTTTGCAAAGTCTGTGTATACTACATCTGCATTCTGTTTGTTTTCCAGTGCATCTAGGACCATATCTTAGTGGTCTAGCAGTTGCGAGAGTCAGGAGCGACCTGCTCTGAAATATGCTGCCCTGGGTTGTACAATTTTTGGGAGTCCAGGTGGTTTTCTATCCTGCTTCTTAATGCATTAAAATTGCTGACTAACTTTGCATACTTCATATCTGATGTAACACTATTCATATATTTTGACACACACAACTTCAGTTGAAACATTCGTTAAATATAACTGGTGAACCCCCCAAAAACAGAAGGTTTAATTTTATAGACATACATTAACGGATATTAAATTAATCACCTAAATTATGCAAATGATTGATAATATCAAGTTTTGTTAACCCTAAATTAACATAAACATGAATTAACATAATACACATGACATGTATTTCTAAATCTCATTTCGTATTGATGTGAACCAGCTTGTGTTTATCAGTTGTTTTATCAGAACAAAAACGTATAACGTCATTATATAAAACAGTCGCAGACTGGCGATCTTAACAATGCAAGTCAAGCCGCGGGAGGTTGGAAATCTTTAGCTCAAGTACTTTCTCCCTTCTCAGTGCGTTATCAGGAGCTGTGCAATGTTGCAAAAGCAGCAACAAGAGAAGTAGGGTAAGTTTTGAGAGTATGGTAGTGAGAATGGTAGTGTGTAGGTACGAGCCAGACTCTGTCTGGTGCCTACAAACTGCCATTCTCTGAAAACTTACTCTGCTTCTCTTGTTGCTGCCTTTGCAACATTGCATAGCTCCTGATGATGCACTGAGAAATGTGAAAGTACTTAAGCTAAAGATTTCCAGCCCCCCCGTGGCTTGACTTGCATGTTAACATCGCCTGTCTGCGATTGTTTTCTGTGTATATATATATATATATATATATATATATATATATATATATATATATATATATATATATATATATATATATATATATAATTTACATTCTCACTTTGTCAATATATTTTTCGTAGCGGCACAGACATTCAGTCCTTTATGTCTCCTGCTGGGTCAGTAAGAGAGAAACCTACTTACCCTCTCCGTCCTTCTCGTCCCCATCTCTCTTCCTCCCCTCTCCTATATTTCCCCATACTCTTTCTTCCCCCCCCCCCCCCCCAATTATATTTTTCCTTTTCCCTCCCCTGTATTCTCTTCCCAAAGTATTATTTTACCTCCCCCTGTATTTTCTTTCCTTCCCCTTCCCACTGTATTCTCTTCTTTCCTCTCGTTCCCCCTCTTTTTCCCTCCCTCGGTTTTCTCTTTCATGTACTTTTACCCCTTCACCCATCTTCCTCGCCCCTGCACCAGCCTTTCCTTCCCCCATTTTCCTCGCCCCCTACATCAGCTTCTCCTTCACCCATCTTCCTCGCCCTCTACATCAGCCTCTCCTTCATCTATCTTCCTCGCCCCTACATCAGCCTCTCCTTCACCCATCTTCCTCGCCCCCTACATCAGCCTCGCCACTTCTCGCCCTACTCTTCTCACATCCTCTTCCCTCTGTCTTTCTCACCGCCACGGGCTTCTCAAAACAATCCTCCTCCTAACCGTTCACCCACTCCTAGCTCCTCCTTCCTTTCTCCTCTCCCTCCCCCCCCCCCTCTTCTCTCTCTCTTCTTCCTCTTTTTTCCCTTCTTCTCTTCTCTCCCCTTCCTCTTTTCCTTTCTCTCCCCTCGACTTTCTTCCTCTTTGCTCGTGTTCGCACCTCCTTTCTTGTATGGTGTCCCATTGCTTGATTGCTAGCGCACTTAACACACATTGAGGTCCGCGGGTCGATCCCCGGTACGGGTGGAAGCATTAGGACACCTGCTGTCCCTTTTCACTTATCAGTAAAATAGTTACCTGGGTGTTAATTGACTGGCGTGAGTCGCATCCTGGGGATAAAGTGGCCTAATTTGCCCGAAATGCTCTGCATAACGGGGGTCTTTCTGTATAATAGTATGTCATTGATGTCAGTTAAGTCTGTATACCTTGTACATGTACTAGTAAAAATAAAGATTTATTATTATTAATAATATTTTCTCTCACTGCTCCTCCCCCTTTTCTCTCACCCCTCACAACACCCTTTCAGAGCAATATTTAGTTTCTTTGTCTCTGTCTGTCTGTCTGTCTCTCTCTCCCTCTCTCTCTTTTTTTTTTTTTTTTTTTTACACAGGGTTTGACAAGGTTAAGGATCCCTAACTTTATTGACAAGCTATTTACAGGTTAAGGATTCCTAACTTTATTGGCAAGCTAAGAGCTGTTACCTACATCAGCTCATTTGAAAGCATTTTTATTGTTATGAGACATACAAGTAGGGGACAGGATGAAGTTGGAGCCATCTGTGGGCCAGCATTTTCATTTGATCAACTGACTTTATTTCGTTGACATCATTATGCTGTACGAATGTGTTCCATACTCGGGTCATCGTGGGTATGTATGATCTCAGATGGAGTGATGTTCTGGAGAAGGGTACAGCCAGAGTGAAGTTGCTGCTTTCTGCCCGTCTTGTGGCATAAAAGCTTGTTTCACGCTGTCCTCGAAGTGGATCCAAGTGTGGTATTTTGACAATATTGGCCTTGTACATAACAGTAAGGCCACCCACATCCCTCCTATGTTGAAGGCTCTGCTGAAATGACAGATCTATCCAGGATGGGTCCAGGCGAGAGATGAGACGTCTTGCTCTGTTCTCTACTCTGTCAAGCAGTCGCAGATGCGAGGGGGGGGGGCAGGCAAACCAAGAAAGTGGAGCATACTCAAGGTGTGAGCGTACTTGTGCCTCGTACAGGATCTTGCAACCCCTACTGTCAAGCAGATGCGAGATACGGCGAGTGCTGTAAGCTTCCTGGCTCCCTTGTTTGCAAGATTTACAACATGGTTCTTCATGGTTAGTTTGGAGTCAAATTTCACCCCAAGGATATCAACTTCTTCTCCAGGTGCCAACATCGTCCCATTCATCCTTACTACTGCACCAGCATTACCATCATGGTGCCTAGAGACGATCATCATTTGCGTTTTCTCAGGTGCAAATGTTACTTGCCATCTATTTCCCCAAGCTGATATAGCTCTCAGCTGGTGATTGATGTAGCTTAGAGCAGCTGGCATTTCTTCTCTTGGATAAGTGAATGTCAGTATACAGTCGTCTGCATATGCATGTGATTCTGGGATGAGATGAAGAAGGTCGTTGAAGTAGACATTCCATAACAGTGGACCCAGCACGCTTCCTTGTGGAACGCTTGCCCCAATAGGATGCCTTGCTGATTCCGTTCCATTGAGGACTACACTTAGAGATCTACCATGAAGGTAATCACTGAGGAGACATAGCGTAGAGCCTGCAATTCCCAGTGCTTGAAGTTTTGCTAAGAGGCCCTGGTGCCACACCCAGTCGAAAGCGCCAGCAATGTCCAGTGCTACCACACAGCTGACTTTGGATTCATCCAGTGACTGGTGCCACTTAGTGGAGAGGTTTAACAACAGATCAGCAGCAGAGTAACCTTTCCTGAAGCCATATTGACGATCACAAAGTAGTGAGTGGTAGTCAAAAAAATCTGTCATTTGTCTTGAGATTATTGTCTCAAGGATCTTACCAGTGATTGACAGGAGTGACACTGGTCTGTAGTTGCTGATTTCTGCTCTGCTCTTCTTTTTGTGAACAGGGACTACATTTGCCTCTTTCCATGGAGAGGGCCATTTACACTGTACTAGGCAGTGCTGAAAGATGCGAGTTAGAGGTGCTGCTAGCTGGTCTGCACATCTTCTCAACAATCTTGGACTCAACTTGTCTGGGCCCACAGCCTTTTCTTGGTCAAGTGATTTAAGAAGGAAATGCACCTCCTCCTGCCTTATTGTCACCACTGACAGTTTTGACACAGTTCTTGCAGCTAGCCAAGGAGGGTCCCTTGCTGGATCAGGAACTTGCATTTTGGTAGCAAAGTGTTCAGCAAAGAGGTCCGCCTTCTCTTGACTACTAGTAGAGGTGGTCCCATCCTGTCGATTTAGAGGTGGAATAAGTTCATCAGGCAGATAACCTTGTCTGTCCTTGACCAGGGACCACCAGGTTTTGGAGCCTACCCTACCTGATGCTAACTTTCTTTTAGTGTCCACCTCCCATTTAGGAATGACCCATTTTTGAACATCACCCATATGCCTACAGGCTTGCATGTGCAAGTTCCTGTTATAGGTGGTAGGATGTCTCTTATACCTTCGCCATGCTTTGTACTTAGCAGTAGCAGCCTCTCTACAACGAAAGCCAAACCAAGGCTGATCTGTAGGCTTTGTCACATATTGCCGGTAAGGATGTGTCCAGTGAAGGCTTTCACTTGGTTGTCAACATCCCCCTGGAGAAGAGCATTCCAGTCGGTGGTGGCGAGCTCAGAGCAAAGGGCTGGCCAATTACCTCTTTCCCATGTCTCTCTGTCTCTCTCCTCTCTCTCTCTCTCTCTCTCTCTCTCTCTCTCTCTCTCTCTCTCTCTCTCTTCTCTCTCTCTCTCTCTCTCTCTTTCTTTCTTTCTCTCTCTCTTACACACACCCTCTCGCTTCATTTCTCCACCTTCAAAACACTCACCTCCCTTTCTCCCTCCCATCCCCCGTCTCCCTCTCTCCTCGCCCTCATTCCTCACAACACCTCTCCCTCCCTCCCTCCTGTCTCCTACCCTCGGTTAGGCAACAAGACTTTAGTTCTGGTGTGTGCGTTTTGTGACGTGTGGGGAGAGGAACGCAGTGAACGTAATGCGTTCGGAGCCCACTCCGTTCAGTGAGTTATTCTTCGTAGTGGGTTATTCAGTGTAGTGAATTGTGACACCCACTCCGTTCAGTGTAGTGGATTTAGATACGCCACTCCGTTCAGTGTAGTGGATGTGACACCCACTCCGTTCAGTGTAGTGGATTTAGATACGCCACTCCGTTCAGTGTAGTGGATTCAGACACCCCACTCCGTTCATTGCAGTAGATTCAGACACCCCACTCCGTTCAGTGTAGTTGATTCAAACACCCCACTCCGTTCAGTGTAGTGGATTCAGACACCCCACTCCGTTCATTGCAGTAGATTCAGACACCCCACTCCGTTCAGTGTAGTTGATTCAAACACCCCACTCCGTTCAGTGTAGTGGATTCAGACACCCCACTCTGTTCAGTGTAGTAGATTCATACACCCCACTCCTTTCAGTGTAGTAGATTCAGACACCCCACTCCGTTCAATGTAGTAGATTCAGACACCCACTCCGTTCAGTTTAGTAGATTCAGACACCCCACTCCTTTCAGTGTAGTAGATTCAGACACCCACTCCTTTCAGTGTAGTAGATTCAGACACCCCACTCCTTTCAGTTTAGTAGATTCAGACACCCCACTCCTTTCAGTGTAGTAGATTCAGACACCCCACTCCTTTCAGTGTAGTAGATTCAGACACCCCACTCCTTTCAGTGTAGTAGATTCATACACCCCACTCCTTTCAGTGTAGTAGATTCAGACACCCCACTCCTTTCAGTTTAGTAGATTCAGACACCCCACTCCTTTCAGTGTAGTAGATTCAGACACCCCACTCCTTTCAGTGTAGTAGATTCAGACACCCTACTCCTTTCAGTGTAGTAGATTCAGACACCCACTCCTTTCAGTTTAGTAGATTCAGACACCCCACTCCTTTCAGTTTAGTAGATTCAGACACCCTACTCCTTTCAGTGTAGTAGATTCAGACACCCCACTCCGTTCAGTGTAGTAGATTCAGACACCCCACTCCTTTCATTGTAGTAGATTCAGACACCCCACTCCTTTCAGTGTAGTAGATTCAGACACCCCACTCCTTTCAGTTTAGTAGATTCAGCCACCCTACTCCTTTCAGTGTAGTAGATTCAGACACCCCACTCCTTTCAGTGTAGTAGATTCAGACACCCCACTCCGTTCAGTTAGTCATTCCTCGTTGCTCTATCTTAACGTAGAGTTATGCTACTTTAAGTAATTTAAGTATTGTCTGGTTGATCAGGTCAGCGAGCAGGAGACCTGGTCCCGGACCGGGTCGCGGGAGCGCTGACCCTTGACACCGTCTACAGATAACCTACAGGTTTACCTACAGAGGATTTCGAGGGTCAACGCCCCCCTCGTCCCTTTATTTTCTCTTAATTTTCTTTGTTTTTGCTTTTTTCGTTCTTTCCCTTTTTCTTTCTCCTCATTTTTCTCTTTTTCATTCTCCTCTTCCTCCTTGTTATTCTCCTCATATTTATTTTTTCCTCTCCTCAGTCTTTTCTTTCATCGTCTGCAAATCTTTCTTCATTTTTATTTGACTTTTTTTTTGCTGCTTATTTATTCTACTCTTCTCCACCTCTTTATTTCCTCTTCCCGCCTCTTCATAAGAGCTGTAACTCTTGGAGTGTGTAAGACGCTCATCTTGAGACCGAGATGATGTTGTGACCACTGTTGTGGCAGAGGTATCTATCTTGAGAGACCAGGTAGGAAAAGTTCTAGGTTCTGTCTTAAGAGACCACGTGGGAAAAGTTTTTTCTTGGGAGATGACGTGGCAGAGGTTCTGTCTTGGGAGATGTTGTGGCATAGGTTCTGTCTTGGGAGATGTTGTGGCAGAGGTTCTATCTTGGGAGATGTTGTGGCTGAGGTTCTGTCTTGGGAGATGTTGTGGTTGAGGTTCTGTCTTGGGAGATGTTGTGGCAGAGGTTCTGTCTTGGGAGATGTTGTGGCAGAGGTTCTGTCTTGGGAGATGTTGTGGCAGAGGTTCTGTCTTGGGAGAAGTTGTGGCAGAGGTTCTGTCTTGGGAGATGTTGTGGCTGAGGTTCTGTCTTGGGAGATGTTGTGACTGAGGTTCTGTCTTGGGAGATGCTGTGATTGAGGTTCTGTCTTGGGAGATGTTGTGGTTGAAGTTCTGTCTTGGGAGATGTTGTGGCTGAGGTTCTGTCTTGGGTGATGTTGTGGCTGAGGTTCTGTCTTGGGAGATGTTGTGGTTGAGGTTCTGTCTTGGGAGATGTTGTGGTTGAGGTTCTGTCTTGGGAGATGTTGTGGCTGAGGTTCTGTCTTGGGAGATGTTGTGGCTGAGGTTCAAGGTAAACACCTTGTTGGATGGTAACACTATATATTGTCAGACTGTGGATGAGAGGTAGGTAGCCCAGGCCTGCCCTACTCGCCTGTCTATGTCGATCCGTCGAGTGAGAAGGAGGCAGCTCCTCACTCACTCACGCTGCATCCCGTGACGTCATACAGTCACTCGGCCTACTAGGGATCTTCTATATAAAGCACATGGATGGTACTATAATACGCTATACAACACATATAAGGGGATCAGCAACTATGCTGACAGCTCGGTCATGTTACGTATGTCGTCTCGACATACACTACTATGCTATAGGCTGAACAGGCAGGTGGTTCTGGGCTGATTCTATACAATAACAAATTCATATATAACTTAGAACTAATGGATGGTATCATACTGGATGTTAACAAAATGAGCTTTACATAATGGGTGTTAACGTGATCACTTTTAACGTAATGAGTTTTAATGCAATGCATTACAATTATAAGAACAAATCATGGTACAATATGGATGGAATTGATCGATCGATCTGTATTCATGCACTCTACGGATTCTGAGGAATATATATATATATATATATATATATATATATATATATATATATATATATATATATATATATAAAATAAATATATATATACAAGGTGAAATTAACAGCAAAGGCATCTGGTGCACTCAGATCATTACTGTCAAATTCTCAGAATATGGAGGGAACGTGAACACGAAAGAAAAAAATTTCTGAAAAAACTGATCAGTTAATAAAACACAGTTGACAGTTTCCTTCATCTCGGACATCTAGTTATACAGACTATGTACATTTAAACCCAATTCTGTGAGGGTGAGGTTTACATATGCAGAATGGTTATCATCTCTGGGAGGATCGAATTCCTCTGCAATGGCTAACACATGCCTTGACTGAGGGAGATCTGAACGAGTATCTACAAAAGATACTTGTGGGTTTCTCATTACTTGTCGAGTACGCAAGGAGTAACGACATTCAGGTTGAATATCTGACTGAGTATTTGAGGTAGAGGGTACAGAGTCAAGAGGATTTTCAGCATCTGTCACATTAGTCTGGGTAGCAATATCATCAACATCGCATACTAATTTCATATGATCTAAATGCGATTCTTTGTACTTACCAGTACTAATTTCTCTAACCTTATACTTATTGCCAGAGATATGTTCTACAACTCGATAAGGGCCAACAAACTTTTGATCGAGCTTAGGCATTTCGGATGTTTTGTTGAAATTTGTCAGCATTACTCTTGAACCTACTTTAACTTTTGATGGTTTAGCACGGCTATTAGTTACTCTAGTAAATTCTGCTGTTGATTTATGAAGTGTTTCACGGATTCTTCTAAAAACACTCTGAGCCATGCTTGTACGAGTTGCTACGAAATCATCAGGGTTGTAATTGGGTTTCGGAGTGGAATATAACAACTCATAGGGTAAACGCTTGTCTACACCATACAATGCATAATGTGGAGTATCACCTATAGAAGCATTGTAAGCAGAATTTATGGCACATTGAACATCTGGTATAACTTCATCCCAAGTTTCACTATTGGGGTTGATAGTGGCTCTCAAGACATCAAGTACTTTCTTATTGGTTCGTTCAGCTAACCCATTGCTGGCAGGATGATGAGGAACAATGGTGGATTTAGAGATCTTGTACAAAGTACACAAATTTTCAAGAATCTCATTACAGAATTCACCTCCATTATCTGTTACTAAGGACTTAGGGGTGGTATGCCTGCAGATAATGCGTTCTTTAAATGCTTTAGCTACTGTCTCAGCAGTCTTATCTGCAATAGGAACTAACTCACAATATCTGGTGAAATGGTCTACCATAACACACAGATGTTTGTTGCCTTGGAGGGAACATTTAAAATTGGTTAACAAATCAAGGGCAATTCTTTCCCATGGTTCGCTAGTGGTTGGGTGCACCTGGATTATATTAGGACCATTGACATTTCCTTTATGTTGCATACAAACACTACATTTCTTAACATACTCTGAAATGTCAGTTGCCATACGTGGCCAAAAGTACTTCATTCTGGCTTGTTTCACAGAACGATCCATACCAGGGTGTGCAACACCTGGTGCATCATGAACTAGCTGTAGAGCTACGTTCACTAGTGACTGTGGAATTACTAACTGGTACACTCTTCTACTTGGAGTACCCAACTCGGCTGTTCGATACAGTAATTCTTGGCTCATTACAAAGTCACTGATGGGTGCTGGTGGCTTCACAGTCAGAATAAGATCTTCCTGGAGCAGGAATCGAATCACACCAGACCACATGGGATCTGTTCTTTGGGCATTCTTTACATCCTCTGCAGTAAATGGAGGATCTGCAGTTACTACACTAACGTGTCATGATAAAGCATCTGCGACTACATTTGACTTGCCAGGTAAATGTTCAAAAGTGGGATTGAACTCTTGGATAGTCAAGGTCCATCTGGCTAACCTTCCAGTAGGTTGTTTGTTCTGGAATAAAGGTATCAGTGGTGCATGGTCTGTCAAGACATGAACAGGGTACTGGTAAATAATGTCTCGGAAGTGCTTTAAAGACCATACTATTGCTAAAGCTTCTTGCTCCGTTACTGTATAATTACGTTCAGCCTTCGTAAGGACTCTACTAGCAAATGCAACTGTGTTGTACTTGCCATCAGTCTTCTGAGCTAGTACGGCACCTATGCCAATTGAACTAGCATCAGTTGTCAGATAGAAGGGCTTAGAAAAATCTGGGAATTTCAAAATGGGAGCGGACGTTAGCTTTTCTTTTAGTGTCTGGAATGCTCTTTCTTGACGGAAGGTCCAAACGAAAGGAGCATCTTTCTTAAGCAATTCAGTTAGAGGAGCTGCTATTGAAGAAAAATTAGCAATGAAAGATCTGTAGAAACCTGCTAGACCCACAAAGGATCTTACAGCATCAGCAGTTTTGGGGGATGGAAAATTTAGTACTGCCGTTACTTTACTTTGATCAGTTGTAACCCCTCTAGGAGTGACTACGTGACCAAGAAACTTAATTTCTGATCTGAAAAATTGACATTTAGACAGTTTGATCTTTAAATTGGCTTCTTCAAGCTTACCAAGTACTATATCAAGTCTTTTCAGATGTGTATCCACATCTTCGGACATGACGATTACGTCATCTAAGTACACCATAAGTGCTTTACCTATAAGACCTCTAAAGATATTGGTCATGAGTCTAGAGAACGTGATAGGAGAGGATCGTAATCCAAAAGCCATTCAAAGGAAGTGATAATGACCTGTGGGAGTAGAGAATGCGGTTAACTCTTGGCTGTCCTCGTGAAGAGGGACTTGCCAAAACCCTTGTAACAAGTCCAGGGTCGAGAAGATTTTGTTACCTCTGATATTGCGTAAAAGATCACCTAGTACAGGAAGTGGGAAGCAATCTGGAATAGTTTTCGCATTTAACTTCCTAAAGTCAATCACCGGGCGCCAAGTACTGTCCTTCTTAGGCACTAGGATCAAGGGCACATTCCAGGGTGAATTACTAGATGCAATAACTCCATCATCTAACATTTGATTGATCAGTTCCTCTGCGACAGGAACTTGGGAATGAGGCATTCTGTATGCAGGTATATAGATAGGTCTAGTACCAGGTTCAAGTGGAATACGATGGGACAATAAGTTCGTTATACCCATCTTCTCACCTGGTAAGGCAATGGCTTTACGACGTTTGTTCAACAGCGTCAACAAACGCTTGACTTCGTCTGGGAAGTCAGTGGGAGCTAAGTCTTTCTCCTCAACTGGTGGAATGGATTGATCCAGTGGAGTGGATGAGGTCTCCCCTGTTGAAATAGCACCGACCCACTGGTCAGGTGGCACGTCATCCTGTACTTGAACAGGGTAAGGATAGTGAACTAGGTCAACGAGATTGGTATTTGCTCTGAGACGAACACTGTGACCCGAAGTGTTAGCAAGGAATAAATGGATCTTACTGTCTCTTACAACGTGTAAGGAAGGTTCAACAAATAAACCCTTGACCTTGCAGGAATCACTGTCAACTAGGACGTTATCACCATCTGGAACATTAGGAACAACAACAGACACTCTAGTGAGAGCACTAGCCGCAACAGAGACGTCTTTCTGCAGACGGCATGTGACATCAACAAGAGATGGCATTACTAGTTTCAAGTAATCGTTTTCCGACAAGGCATCCCCTGTGGAGAAACTACTACTTGGACTAGCAGTCATTGCAGGGATAGGCTGTGCACTCAAGGCAGTCTGAGTGTCCTCGGACACTTGAGGCAATACACTATCTTGCATATCTGAAGGTGTAGGTGGAACACAGATGGGAGTGACAGAGTTACTAGTGCCTGACCGCTTGGGTACGCTACTGGAAAATGCATTGGCTTGTAAGGACTTAATCCGTACATCGTACTCTCTGGCAGTATGGCAGATTTCTGATCCAAGCTGGTAACCCCAAAATGGAACGATCAAGTCATCAATTTGGGCATGCCATCGGTAAGGGTCGAGCACAATGCGTAAGTCTCGCATGGAAGCAAATCCCAGTAGAAGGTCACCAGGGAAAGTAATCTGGTCGACAACAAGAAAAGCAGCAGTAAAGTCTCTACCTTGGATAGTAAAGGTGAGCGAAGTCTGACCTCGGACACGCAGAAGGGAACCAGCTACTCCACTAAGGGAGGTTACAGTAGTTGGTTCAACGAGGAGAACACGACGTAACTGCTTCTCTTTAAACAAGCTTGACCTGATGATATTAACTTGCGCACCAGAGTCCATGAACACATGAACGGGCGCATTATGGATAGAAGCTTGTACCAAAGGACCTATTGTTTCGTTTTGAGTTATGTGCAAAGAGAAGGGTGGGTTGTCATCGGAGAAGGCATTTTCTACTTCATCCCCAAATTCCTCTACGTCAGAGACGTGTGAAGCAGCATCAACAGCGAGGTTGTCATTCTCAAGGCTGGCTAAGGCTTCATAGGAATTTTGAACTGGGATGGTGTACTCGTTATCACCTACTGTCACGACTGAACGAGTAGACTGGGGCGCTCGGATTCCCCCGAATTGGAAGAATGAGCCTGGCTCTGGTTAGTTTGAGAACCACGATGTCTGTTTCCTCTCCTGTCTAAGCAGTTGGAATGGCCATGGAAAGATCTAGAGTATTGCAGGTTGTAGAGAGCATTGCACTCAGATGTGTCATGTCCATGTATTCTATGATAAGTACAGTAGGGAAGATCTGACTGGTACTCATCATCAGTACGACGCCTCTTAGGGTGACTATCAGGACAGTTAATTGCAATATGGCCACGGAAACCACAATTGTAGCAAGTTCTTTGACTATAGGTACTACACATGCTACGGGTGCTACAGGAATGATGGCTCTTAACACTAGCTTTGGATGATGGACACGAGTGATTAAGGTTGGGAGTTTTGGTAGTAACACAAACTAGAGGAAGTACAGGAGTAGACAAAGTGGTTGGCGTAGACTTTCGATAAGGGAAGGTTCCCTCGGGACACAAATTTCGTACATGGATGAGAGCTGCGAGTGGTCCCATAGTAGCATTTAGAGGAGTTGAATTGTACACATACATTGATGTCGGTGGCATTAGTTGTTTGATAACTCCGAATGCTGCTAATTTAGCAAACCCTTCAAGGGCTGGTTTATCGTTATCTTTAAGGTACTTGGAATTTTGACCTGCTTTAACGAATGAGGACATTAGGTTATTAAGACGAAGGGCAAACTCATCTAATGACTCCTCTGGCCTCGGAGCTGTGCACACTAATTCTTTGAGAACGACAAAAGGATCGGTTTCTCGCACCGGTTCAAGATAGTTACAAATTAACTGTTCATAATATTGCCACCTGGTTAGATCTTGAAAGTCCTTTATACGAATTAAGTTAAACACATGTGAGGCGGCTGGAGAACGGGCTAGACTCTCCTTTCCGATACTGATTAAACAACTCTCAGATGGAAGACCATCAACTGAAGCATTAGCTCTGGCTCGAACAGCAGTAAACCAACCTTCTAGGTTGTCTGGATTACCATTGAACAATGGCATAGCATCATACGGATCACGACTGAAATTACGCAGACTAGAAGTCTGAGTGTGTCTATTATTTGATACAGGATTACTCGAATTGGTTGTACTGGTTGTACTAGCAGCATTTGCTGAGGCATCGCTTGAGAAGACTTGAGACATGTTTGCAAAATGTAAAACGAGAATATAGAGAAATAAAAGGAAAATGTAACTGAGGAACACACAACACAGTGAACTTAAATGGGAAGAAAATGCTTAACTATTCTGCATAAGTAAATAAAAAAAATTGACAGGTCACACTGTAAGCAAGGAAACTCACACAAGAAAATACTCAACTGAATAAACAACACTTTGAAAATCAAGAGAACATGTATTTTACTCAAATCTAATTTGCTCAACTTTACTTTAAAATTGAATGAATGGCAAAGTGAGTTGTCTTTACTCTCAATGCAATAGGGAAATTCAACAGTAAAATGATGAATCAATCAAAAATGTCGTAGGGGTTCTTAAGGAGATACGAGGGTTGAAGGTAAACACCTTGTTGGATGGTAACACTATATATTGTCAGACTGTGATAAGGAATGGATGGGCCCAGCCTGCCGTGCGTGTTACTGCCTGGATGTCTATACGCCAAGTGAGAGCGAGGCAGCTCGTCTCACTGCCTCAAGCTGTACACTGTGACGTCATACAGTCACAGGCCTAGGAAGCTTCCATATAAAGCACATGGATGGTATTATGATACTCAACTAATCTTTACATACAACACATGTAAAGGAGGATCACCAACTATGCCGACAGCAGAGGTTCTGTCTTGGGAGATGTGGCAGAGGTTCTGCCTTGGGAGATGTTGTGGCTGAGGTTCTGTCTTGGGAGATGTTGTGGCAGAGGTTCTGTCTTGGGAAATATTGTGGCAGAGGTTCTGTCTTGGGAGATGTGTCAGAGGTTCTGTATTGGGAGATGTTGTGGCAGAGTTTCTGTCTTGGGAGATGTTGTGGCAGAGGCTCTGTCTTGGGAGATGTTTTAGAATCTTGTGGGATGGAACGAGAAAAGAGGAACAGGAAAGGAGAAACAGTAAGATAGTAAAGCACATGGTAGAGGCAGATGGTAAAGCAACTTACGAGGCTAGCGTGAGGAGGACAAATTAGTCAATTTATACACCACTACTACAACGAAAAACCGTAGACTCAGTACTTTCCCTTCATATGTAAGGGGAAGTACCAAGACATCCCAAGCTGCCTTCACGAAGAAACTTGCTAAGTTTCTCAAGTCAGCTCCTGAGCGGTTTTCATTTAACACCAACAACATAATTTATCAGGTCATCAACCAGGAGGTCTGGCTGGAATAGGGCGGCGAGGGGGGGGGCGATAGTCCCCAAGAATCGACTACAATTACTACAAATGAAGAGATAACTTAGTGATCGAGAAAGAGAGGGGGGGGGGGAAGAGAGAGACAGGGGAATGAGACGGAGGTAGGGTATGAGAGATAGAGAGAGGCTGGAGAGGATAGATTGGATTATTATTATAATCAAGGGGGAAGCGCTAAACCCGGAGGATTATACAGCGCCTGGGGGGGGATGTGGAAGGCATTCAGGCTTAATTCGGGGAACTGGAGCACAGATCCAATTCCCTAAATCAAGAGCCCCTCACCAACATCAAGGAACCTTCCTTGAGGGGGGGATAGATTGGAAAGGATAAGAAGGGGAGTATAAAAAGGAAGGCAGAGAGGTAATAAGAGCACATATAAACAAACGAAGACGTCCATAAATCGTCCCTCTGAAAGGCTCATTAATTCCTTGTCACAGCTGATGGTGGTTAATAGTGTCGTCTGCTGGGTATAATTGAACACTTACTCCCGTCTGTTCACCTCCTTTAAAAACTGAATTTTCTTGACGTTCATTTTTAAGACCCGACCTTTATGGTTGACTGTTCTATGTAATTTTCTTTTCAACATTTCAGAACTTTGTCCTGTTGATATTCCCCAAACTTTGCACTTTTAGTTTTATAGATATAATTAATATGTTGTATGTAGTTTCATTTTATTTTAAGTTGCAAAAGAAAATATAGACAACAAGTTTTTAAAAAGTTGCAGTGAATTTAAAGGAAACATTGCATTAAATGTCTAGATTTTATTCGATGGATTTAACTAGATATACAAATTAAGGCGAAGTGAATGTGAATATCTGTATTACCATATACTGGTGTTTGATGGTGTTTGATGAATGGTAAGAAGAGTGAAAATAAGTCGCTTTTTAATATAGCCTGAGGAGTCTCTCCTTATATGTACGCACTGAGATCACCTCTGTATGTTTCTCGGTGTATATATATATATATATATATATATATATATATATATATATATATATATATATATGCAAGGAATTCGCAAGAGCAGGCGAAATATACACAAACACTGATCTCTGGCTGAAGGAAACTCGAACCACCGAACCTTGGCACATGGTACGCAGTGCTTTACCAATCTACCCACACTGGACCAATACCTTGGTAAAGCACTGCGTACCTTGTGCCAAGGTTCGTAGGCTCGAGTCTCCTTCAGCCAGAGATCAGTGTTTGTATATATATATATATATATATATATATATATATATATATATATATATATATATATATATATATATATACAAACGCTGATCTCTGGCCAGAGATCAGTGTTTGTGTATATTTCGCCTGCTCTCGCGAATTCCTTGCATATATATATATATATATATATATATATATATATATATATATATATATATATATATATATATATATATATATATATATATACAAATTTTTTTCGTTAGGTTCAGAATGATTTTGGCGAAATTACTGCATACACAAATTTTCACTTGTCCTATATGGCAAGATGAGCGTTGCTATTTAAGCCAAGATCGGAAGTTCTGCCTATTCGGCACGACATATATATATATATATATATATATATATATATATATATATATATATATATATATATATATATATATATATATATATAGTTCATTATCTGTATTGGGTATTATAGTATATTTGACTGACTTTATATATGTGACATGCAGTTTTAATGACTCTCGTGTAGTTGACAGGATTTAAACCTAATGAAACAACCAACCAAGCGAGTAGATGCGTTGGTGGTAAGGACACATTGAGGTTACCTGTATATGTATCTGGATGATGTAGCAACTCCAAGAGAGGAAAGATAACGTAAAGTGTAGAAAAGAGAAGAAACGCTCTCCATAATATTTTTGTACCCCGATGCTGAGATACCTAACGTAATGGTGGGGCTCTTGCATGGGGGGTTAGGGGCCTCTTTCCTAGCAAGTGGGCCACTCTTCCTAAAGGATACTTGCCTGCTCTTATAGTGGTATGCTCACTCACAGGATGAGGGGCACTGTCGAATACCCTCCTCTCTTAGAGGTATGCTCCCTCATATAATGAGTGGCACTTAATTCGTTAAAGAAATAAAACTCATAACCCCCCTCCCCCGCATGCTGCACCTCGGCAGGATTCTTGGAGTTCCTTGTTTATAAAGAACGTTGAGCTCTCGCCTAGATATAGGTGAAATACTGGAGGACTTAATAAGCACAGACATAGCTTCTCTTCCAAAGAGAGGCAGTAGAGCGCTGGCAAATTATTGCAGACCAGTAGCACTAACATCACCCTTTGTCAAAATCTTTGAAAAGGTGAAAGACACAAAACTACAATCCTTATGGAAAAGCGTGACTGTACATTCCAACTCAGCATGGATTTAAAGAGGGAAGAACATGCCTGTCACAGTTGCGGAATCATTTATGTGAAGATTACGAAGACTTGGGAAGATAAAAAAAAAATCGCATATGGATCTACATGGATTTTGCGAAGGCATTTGGCAGATAGTTTGATAGTACATAAAATTATGTAGATTGGTTGATATAACGCGACAGTAGGCAAAAGGATATTCAGTTTTCTGAAAGTCTGAACATGCATAGTAGTTGTAAACAAAGCAAAATGTAACAGTAATATAATAAGTTTAGTACCTCAAGGCACTGTCTTGGCGCCTTTGCTATTTCTTATTCTCATAGCGCCGTATCATCATATGCCGGCTGTGCTGAAATAAGCATAAAAGTCCCCTTAGTAGAAGACCCATGAAAAATGCAAGAGAATAATAAGCAAAGTCATCCTGTGGGCAGTAGAAAATGTCATGGAGTTCAGTGGTGACAAATTCTAATTGTTCAGATATGGAAAAACGAGAAACTCGAAAGTGACAAGGTATACTGATCACAGGAAGGCCACCAAATAGAAGGAAAGGAACGTGTGAAGGACCTGTGTAAAATAATGTCAGCTCATCTGTCATTTAGAAAACATTTTAAGGTAAACGCTGAGAAAACGAAACAGATGTTGAAAGTGTAATGAGACCTTTCAGATTAAGTGAAATATTGCCATCGATGACAATATTCAAATTGATTGCTCTCTATCGCCTAGAGTACTGTTCTGTGTTCAGGTTATTATTCAGGGCAGGAGATATCAGCTCTGAAACAGATACAAAGATCTTTTATAGCCTGCACAGAGCCGACAAAGTATTGGAACAGCTGGGATATTTGCTATGAGAATTACACATAGTTCAGCAGTGAATGTGCTAGCTGAGTCTGATGAACGTCCTCGCAGAATACACCTGCAAACCCGACACCATCAGATGGTTTAGAACCATCAGTGTAAACTGCAACGGCATGAGAATGAGACTGTAAGTGGTTAAGAAAAAGGGAGCGAGAAGCAACTGGTTTTTTATCTTTCACGCACGGCAGTGGGGAAGAACTGGCTCGAACTGTCGGAACCTTCCAATGAAGAAGAGAAAAGTTAGATGCTGGATGAACATATGAAGGAGGCAGCTGAAGAGAGGTATACCTAAAATTACTGATATGTACTCTGGAGCGGAGGAGAGAGAGATTTATGGTAATACGACATGAAAGACATAGGACCTGGTCATATTCCTACACAGTGTCATAATAATATACCTGAGCGAGAGAGAGAAATGGGAGGAAATATGAAATAAACTCACTGAAGGGCAGAGGCACTTTGGGCACAATAAGAGAACACTGTATCACATCCGTGTGCCCAGACTATTCAGCATTCTGCCAGTAGGTATCAGAAACGTTGTCGGAACAAGTGTAGGAATCCTCAAGAAGAAACTCGATCGATATCTCTGATAAGTGTGTGATCAACCAGGTTGTGATGGCCATGTGGGCTAGCAGTCCACCAAGCAAGCACTAGATTCCGCCTGTCAACAGGCGAAAGGGAATACCTGTATTGGTTGCCGATTTTTTATCTTCCAAGGTTTCAAAGTGATAACTCAAGAACGCTGCTTCTTATCTGCTTCAAACTTTCATAGCTGATTATTGGGTTGTGTAGACACCCATTTACCAATTTTATAAAGTATTTTTTAATATTAGTTTTGGTGTGATGACTTTAGAATGCCTCTCCTGATCAACTTTTAACATTCAGTGCTGTTATATCTTATTTAGAGGAAAGTTCCAACTGTTATTGAACTGTGACTGATAATTTGTCAAACTGATTTTAAAAACTGTAAAACTTTAACAATGTGCAGCGACATAAGCCGCTGCACATTGTTCAGCTGCACATTGTTTTTGACTGAAGATGTTAATATGCCCTTTTTTTTTTTATTTTAAAATTTTATGGAATTACTGGTTTCCATACGATAACCAAAGAATGCCTCTTCTGATCCACTTCAAACTTCCAATACAGGTGTGCTTTGCTCAAAAGAAGAATCGTATTGTCACTGGGCTGTGCGAGTTCCACTTTGTCAAGTTTAATAAAGCTTCACAAACTTTTGATTGTGTTGGGGCGATTTAAAAGTTTTATTGAGCGATTTTGAATTTTGATTCCCGTGCGCTAACATGAATGTCCCTGATACTGGCTTCTGACTTTCAATGTTGGCGAACCTTACGTAAGAAAAAAAATCATATTTTTTTTACATTTTTGTAAATTAGTTTGTCAAATTTATTAAAAAATGTGTATTTAACTTGCATAATGTTGAGTAGTCTTACACTCAGTGGGAAATTACAATTCCAGTTCTCTGATATTGCTCACATTTTATATTTTGTCATATTTTCATAATTTTTTTTATATTATATCACACTTTGATCTATTTTATCAAATAATAATTTGTGTTTTGGCAATGCCGGGACCCAGTTGCAGTTATGTGTGTCGATCTACAGCTTATTGGCCGTTTAAAAGTGTTGAGCTAAAGTTGCTAGGCCTCGTCTGTTGAGCTGAAGCTCCTGGGCTTCTTGAATGTGTTAGTCCCCCAGCTCCTGGACCTGTTAAGAGGGTTGAGCAATAGCTCCTGGGTCTCTTGAGGGAGCTGACTTTTCGTTCATCTGCCTTTTGAAGTTTTTCAGGTACTCAGATGTAAACAAAGGTACACCACACATTATTATTATTCTTAGTAATGGTAATAGTGGCAGCAGTAGTAATAGTAGTAGTAATAGTGATAGGAGTTGCAGCACATTTACGGGAACCACTAAATTCGAGAGTCATAATGCGCCTGGGAAATGGGAGACATCGAGATAGTTCCAATTCCTTGGATCAACGTGTTGGTGGTGAACGAGGGCATAGATAAGGATATTCTTTCCTGTTCGGTCATGTTTAAATTAGTTCAGCCAAGTGTTTCTGATGAGAGATAAAAAAAAATATAATTGAGAACGTAGACGAGAAAGATGCATCAAATCTACGCGTGGAAGATTCTGGAAAGATTAGTCCGAAATGTGCACACCGAAATCACTACATAGGAGAACAAGAGTCTTGGCAAAATGATGCAAGATAACTCCGGTGAAGAACAAAAAGGCACCCCAGTGATAAACAAAGAAGCGATGAGTAAGCTAAGAGAGAATTCAATAAGTGTAAAGGGACCCCGACTCTTCAACACCCTTCATTTGTACATAAGGAAATTGCCAAGAGATCTCTGACTGTTTTCAAGATGGAAATCGATAAATTCCTCAAATTGGTTCCTGATCAGCCGAACTGAGGTGCATACGTTGGCCTGCAGGCATCTGGCACCAACAGCTTAATAAATTAGACAAGCAACCAGGCCGTCTGGTCTTGGACCTGGCCCCGGGGGAAAGCGGTGAACTCCGGAAGTGACTACGTGTAATCTACAAGTGTCATATAGTGTGCTGCTTGTTAAGAGAACACGTGCCATGCGAGCTGGTCGTGGCTGGTGTGGTACCCTCACTAACTTGCTCACTATCCTTGGAACAAAGACAGAAGCAGCATGAGTCTTTCACTTAGATATACATACCTGATTGATACCGATACACCACCACCACCCACCCACTGAAGCAGCTGCCAACCAAAAATACTGCCAACCAAGACAACCACCGATACCACTCCTATTTCCCCTCACCCGCAACACCACCACCATTCCTATTCCCATTCACCCACCTCCACCACTTACCTTGAAAACTATCAGCATGGATCATCTATTGGCTGCCACGCCCCTGATACCGGCGCGACCTCCGCCTTTAATGTAGTTACTGCTCTCCATATCAACCCACTCATTGCCCCTACAACAACATCTGTAATGTAGTTGCTTCCCTCCATATTGACCCACTCATTGCCCCTGCAATAACATCTTTAATGCTGTTACTTCCCTCCTTATTGATCTACCCATTGCCCTTGCAACAACATCTTTAATGTAGCTACTTCCCTCCATATTGACCTACTCATTGCCCTTGCAACAACATCTTTAATGTAGTTACTTCCCTCCATATTGACATACTCATTGCCCTTGCAACAACATCTTTAATGTAGTTACTTCCCTCCATATTGACCTACTCATTGCCCTTGCAACAACATCTTTAATGTAGTTACTTCCCTCCATATTGACCTACTCATTGCCCTTGCAACAACATCTTTAATGTAGTTACTTCCCTCCATATTGACCTACTCATTGCCCTTGCAACAACATCTTTAATGTAGTTACTTCCCTCCATATTGACCTACTCATTGCCCTTGCAACAACATCTTTAATGTAGTTACTTCCCTCCATATTGACCCACTCATTGCCCTTGCAACATCCGTGATAGTAACTCCGCCTCTGATAATACTAAATCTTTGAAGCTGCCGTAGCTACTGAACCTTTCCTGAATACTTGAAGATATCCTCATCGCCCTACTGAAGTCTCCCATCTCTAGCTGACACTACTGAAGTCTCTCAGCTCAGACTGACACTACTGAAGTCTTCCAGCTCAGACTGACTCTACTGAAGTCTCCCAGCTCAGGCTGACACTACTGAAGTCTCCCAGCTCAGGCTGACACTACTGAAGTCTCCATCTCAGGCTGACACTACGGAAGTCTCCAAGCTCAGACTGACACTACTGAAGTCTCCATCTCAGGCTGACACTAAGGAAGTCTCCAAGCTCAGACTGACACTACTGAAGTCTCCCAGCTCAGGCTGACACTACGGAAGTCTCCCAGCTCAGACTGACACTACTGAAGTCTCCATCTCAGGCTGATGCTACTGAAGTCTCCCAGCTCAGGCTGACACTACTGAAGTCTCCATCTCAGGCTTACATTACTGAAGTCTCCCAGCTCAGACTGACACTACTGAAGTCTCCCAGCTTAGGCTGACACTACGGAAGTCTCCAAGCTCAGACTGACACTACTGAAGTCTCCCAGCTCAGGATGACACTACGGAAGTCTCCCAGCTCAGACTGACACTACTGAAGTCTCCTAACTCAGACTGACACTACTGAAGTCTCCCAGCTCAGGCTGACACTACTGAAGTCTCCCAGCTCAGACTGACACTGCTGACGTCTCCCAGCTCAGGCTGACACTACTGAAGTCTCCCAGCTTAGGCTGACACTACTGAAGTCTCCCAGCTCAGACTGTCGCTGCTGAAGTCTCCCAGCTCAGACTGACACTTCTGAAGTCTCCCAGCTTAGGCTGACACTACTGAAGTCTCCCAGCTTAGGCTGACACTACTGAAGTCTCCCATCTCAGACTGTCGCTGCTGAAGTCTCCCAGCTCAGACTGACACTACTGAAGTCTCCCAGCTTAGGCTGACACTACTGAGACCTCCCAACTCAGGCTGACACTACTGAGACCTCCCACCTCAGGCTGACGCTACTGAGACCTCCCAACTCAGGCTGACACTACTGAGACCTCCCAACTCAGGCTGACACTACTGAGACCTCCCACCTCAGGCTGACGCTACTGAGACCTCCCACCTCAGGCTGACGCTACTGAGACCTCCCAACTCACACTGACACTACTGAGACCTCCCAACTCAGGCTGACACTACTGAGACCTCCCACCTCAGGCTGACACTACTGAGACCTCCCACCTCAGGCTGACACTACTGAGACCTCCCACCTCAGGCTGACGCTACTGAGACCTCCCAACTCAGGCTGACACTACTGAGACCTCCCAACTCAGGCTGACACTACTGAGACCTCCCAACTCAGGCTGACACTACTGAGACCTCCCAACTCAGGCTGACACTACTGAGATCTCCCAACTCAGGCTGACACTACTGAGACCTCCCACCTCAGGCTGACGCTACTGAGACCTCCCAACTCAGGCTGACACTACTGAGACCTCCCACCTCAGGCTGACGCTACTGAGACCTCCCAACTCAGGCTGACACTACTGAGACCTCCCAACTCAGGCTGACACTACTGAGACCTCCCACCTCAGGCTGACACTACTGAGACCTCCCACCTCAGGCTGACACTACTGAGACCTCCCACCTCAGGCTGACACTACTGAGACCTCCCACCTCAGGCTGACACTACTGAGACCTCCCAACTCAGGCTGACACTACTGAGACCTCCCAACTCAGGCTGACACTACTGAGACCTCCCACCTCAGGCTGACACTACTGAGACCTCCCACCTCAGGCTGACACTACTGAGACCTCCCACCTCAGGCTGACACTACTGAGACCTCCCACCTCAGGCTGACCCTACTGAGAACTCCCAACTCAGGCTGACACTACTGAGACCTCCCAACTCAGCCTGACACTAATGAGACCTCCCACCTCAGGCTGACACTACTGAGACCTCCCACCTCAGGCTGACACTACTGAGACCTCCCACCTCAGGCTGACACTACTGAGACCTCCCACCTCAGGCTGACACTACTGAGACCTCCCAACTCAGGCTGACACTACTGAGACCTCCCAACTCAGGCTGACACTACTGAGACCTCCCACCTCAGGCTGACACTACTGAGACCTCCCACCTCAGGCTGACACTACTGAGACCTCCCACCTCAGGCTGACACTACTGAGACCTCCCACCTCAGGCTGACGCTACTGAGATCTCCCAACTCAGGCTGACACTACTGAGACCTCCCAACTCAGGCTGACACTACTGAGACCTCCCACCTCAGGCTGACACTACTGAGACCTCCCAGCTCAGGCTGACACTACTGAGACCTCCCAACTCAGGTTGAGATATTTCATCTCTTGATGTAAGAAACCCATCCTGTGTAATGGAATATAATAGGAGAAAAATAGCTATCGTGTATTCCCGCTATTTAACTACGATAGCATAATCACAGTATCGTGAGATTTAAATGTCCTCTTCCTGGAGGCTGTTGAGTCATGTAACTATCATATAGATTAAAGTACTAGCATACTCTTGATACAGTGTTCAACACCTTTAAAACGAAGCACTCTAGTACGTTTGCAGGTTTAACTGACGGTTGTACAATAGCTTGCGTTAAACACAACACAGTATTGTTTAATGGGAAGGTTTATCCTAGGAGAAAACAACAATTATAAGCATAGTGTTGCTAAGCTCTCATGGTTTAAGGTAAGTCCTAGGATAAAACAACAATTAATTATAAGTGTGCAGTGTTGGTAAGCTTTGCAGGTTTAACCTAGAATAAACCAGCAATTATAAGCATAAGGTATTTCTAAGCTGCTGAGGTTTAACTTAGGATAAACCAGCAAAGTGATATCATATAATTTATTTCCATTGAGATCCCTCCCACTTATCTCACACCCCTTCTTCTCTCATCTCTTTCCTCCTACTCCTTCCACTCCAATATTCTCTGCCCAGCCCGTCATCTTTCTCTTTACCATCTACTTATTCCTTCTCTCTGATTCCTTTCACTTCTTGCTACCTACTCCATCCACTCCTCCATTCTCCAACTTCCGCTATCTACCTTTTTACTTCGTCTTCGCTCTCTCCTGCCTTTCTTCCTGCCACTTACTCCATCGTCCACCTATCCTACCCACTCTCGCCTTCAACACATTTCCTTTTTTCCTGTCTTCTCTTAACGCACCTTTTGCTGCATAATCCGTCCACCTTGCCATTCTCACCTCTGCCTTTTCTTCCAACCGCCTCGTGTGTATTCCACTCTCCTTAAGCTCTGCCTCGACCTTTATCGTTCCATACATTGATTACCTTCCAGGGTGCCATAGCGTGCCTTGTCAAGTTACCCGATTCTATGGTAATAAATTTTTAATGCATGCAGGACCACGCTAATTCTCCCATCAGTGCCACTGTCACGGCCGTACCAGGTCAGTGCCCCTGTCACGGCCGTACCACGTCAGTGCCACTGTCACGGTAGTACCACGTCCATGCCACTATCACGGTAATACCACGTCAGTGCCAACCAGTGTCAGGCTAATGCCATCTCCATACGGACAAGAGGTGCCACATCTTGACGCTGTTGCCCTATGCTGTGAGCAGTTAAGAAGGGCAATATGTAGTGTGTGTATTATATATATATATATATATATATATATATATATATATATATATATATATATATATATATATATATATATATATATATATATATATATATATATATATATATATATATATATATATATAATATATATATATATAAAATATATATATTTAATATATATTTATATAGAATATATATATATATATATATCCCCTACTATATATATATATAGTACATATATATAGAATATAGTACAGATAGTATATCACCAGTATATATATATGTATATATAATATACATATATATATATAAATATATAGTAAAACTAGAGTTCACTTTAATCCCCATTTTAAGAATTAAAGTGCCCTCAAATCCCCTACTAGTGTTGTACAGTACATCCCCAGCAGAGGGTAGTACAGAGCATTACATCACCAGCAGAGGGTAGTACAGAGCAGTACATCACCAGTAGAGGGTTGTACAGAGAAGTACATCACCAGTAAAGGATAGTACCGAGTACAGCACCAGCAGAGGGTAGTACAGAGCAGTACATCACCAGCAGAGGATAGTACAGAGCAGTACATCACCAGCAGAGGGTAGTAGAGAGCAGTACATCACCAGCGGAGGGTAGTACAGAGCATTACATCACCAGCAGAGGGTAGTACAGAGCAGTACATCACCAGCAGAGGATAGTACAGAGCAGTACATCACCAGCAGAGGGTAGTACAGAGCAGTACATCACCAGCAGAGGGTAGTACAGAGCAGTACATCACCAGCGGAGGGTAGTACAGAGCATTACATACGACAGCTGGCTAACAATGACCTGGTTCAGTGTAACTCAAGCCTGTATACTCCCCCATCATGTTATGGTACCCTCACCCTCCTCTCTCAGTCCTCCTCCTCCTCCTCTTCCTCCACCTGAACCTCCACCTCCATCTTAATCCTCTTCCATCTCTTCGATCCTCCTCCCCCTCCATCCTCATCCTTCTCCTCGTCTTCATCATCATCCTTCTCCTCCCCTAAATCCTCCTCCTCCCCTCCATCCTCCACCTCCTCCCCTCCATCCTCATCCTCTTATTCCTCTTCGTCCTCTCCATCGTTATCCTCTGCCTCACCTTCTCTTCCTCTCTCTATCTCCCCCTCCACTAGTATCAACTCCCTCTCCCTCCCCCACCTTTTAAAGAAGGTTTAAAGGGGGGACTCATGGGTAACTAAGTAAAAAAAAAATAAAAATAAAGCGACTGAAATTTACTGTAATCAGACCGCTTAAATAGCCTAACTATGAACGATCCGTACGGGCGAGAAACTCGTGTGTAACTGGTCGAGTTTCCTCCCTTACGGAGCGTTGTGGGTTAGCAGGTACTTGGCCTGACAGGAGGGTGTTGGAGGGCCTCGTGTCATGGAGGGTGCCACAATACTCCTTCCACCAGGTGCCAGCCAGTGCCTGCGTCCTTGTGGCACTCTAGCCTCCTCTTCTTTACTGTTGTGGTGGCGCGGGTGCTGTGCTGGTGGTAGTCGTGGTGGTAGAGGGCCGGTGGTAATAGTGGTAGAGAGGAAGCACACGAATACGCTTATTTTAGTAGTGGAGTGTGGTGATTGTGATTGTGGTAGTCGTAGCAATAATGTGTAGTGGTGATTGTGGTAGTGGTAGCAATAATGTGTAGTGGTGATTGTAGTAGTGGTAGCAATAATGTGTAGTGGTGATTGTGGTAGTGGTAGCAATAATGTGTAGCGGTGATTGTGGTAGTGGTAGCAATAATGTGTAGTGGTGATTGTGGTAGTTGTAGCAATAATGTGTAGTGGTGATTGTGGTAGTGGTAGCAATAATGTGTAGTGGTGATTGTAGTAGTGGTAGCAATAATGTGTAGTGGTGATTGTGGTAGTGGTAGCAATAATGTGTAGTGGTGATTGTGGTAGTGGTAGCAATAAGGTGTAGTGGTGATTGTGGTAGTGGCAGCAATAATGTGTAGTGGTGATGGTAGTAGTGGCAGCAATAATGTGTAGTGGTGATTGTGGTAGTGGTAGCAATAATGTGTAGTGTTGATTGTGGCAGTGGTAGCAATAATGTGTAGTGGTGATTGTGGTAGTGGTAACAGTAATGTGTAGTGGTGATTGTGGTAGTGGTAGCTGTAATGTGTAGTGGTGATTGTGGTAGTTGTAGCAATAATGTGTAGTGGTGATTGTGGTAGTGGTAACAGTAATGTGTAGTGATGATTGTGGTAGTGGTAACAGTAATGTGTAGTGGTGATTGTGGTAGTGGTAGCTGTAATGTGTAGTGGTGATTGTGGTAGTGGTAGCTGTAATGTGTAGTGGTGATTGTGGTAGTGGTAGCTGTAATGTGTAGTGGTGATTGTGGTAGTGGTAACAGTAATGTGTAGTGGTGATTGTGGTAGTGGTAGCTGTAATGTGTAGTGGTGATTGTGGCAGTGGTAGCTGTAATGTGTAGTGGTGATTGTGGCAGTGGTGGCAGCAGTAATGTGTAGTGGTGATTGTGGTGGCAGTGGCAGCAGTAATGTGTAGTGGTGATTGTGGCAGTGGCAGCAGTAATGTGTAGTGGTGATTGTGGTAGTGGCAGCAGTAATGTGTAGTGGTGATTGTGGCAGTGGCAGCAGTAATGTGTAGTGGTGATTGTGGCAGTGGCAGCAGTAATGTGTAGTGGTGATTGTGGTAGTGGCAGCAGTAATGTGTAGTGGTGATTGTGGCAGTGGCAGCAGTAATGTGTAGTGGTGATTGTGGTAGTGGCAGCAGTAATGTGTAGTGGTGATTGTGGCAGTGGCAGCAGTAATGTGTAGTGGTGATTGTGGTAGTGGCAGCAGTAATGTGTAGTGGTGATTGTGGCAGTGGCAGCAGTAATGTGTAGTGGTGATTGTGGTAGTGGCAGCAGTAATGTGTAGTGGTGATTGTGGCAGTGGCAGCAGTAATGTGTAGTGGTGATTGTGGTAGTGGCAGCAGTAAGTAGTGGTGATTGTGGCAGTGTAGTGGTGATTGTGGCAGTGGCAGCAGTAATGTGTAGTGGTGATTGTGGTAGTGGCAGCAGTAATGTGTAGTGGTGATTGTGGTAGTGGCAGCAGTAATGTGTAGTGGTGATTGTGATAGTGGCAGCAGTAATGTGTAGTGGTGATTGTGGCAGTGGCAGCAGTAATGTGTAGTGGTGATTGTGCTTGTGAAAAATGTGTTAAGAGAGAGTAGTGAATGATTAACTATTCTGAGTAAAGTTAACATTATTATGAAGTGTAAAATATTGGTGAGTGAAGTGGACTATACTAGTGTGAAGTGGACTATACTAGTGTGAAGTGGACTATACTAGTGTGAAGTGGACTATACTAGTGTGAAGTGGACTATACTAGTGTGAAGTGGACTATACTAGTGTGAAGTGGACTATACCAGAGTGAAGTGGACTATACCAGAGTGAAGTGACTATACCAGAGTGAAGTGACTATACCAGAGTGAAGTGACTATACCAGAGTGAAGTGACTATACCAGAGTGAAGTGACTATACCAGAGTGAAGTGACTATACCAGAGTGAAGTGACTATACCAGAGTGAAGTGACTATACTAGTGTGAAGTGGACTGTACTAGTGTGAAGTGACTATACTAGTGTGAAGTGGACTATACTAGTGTGAAGTGGACTGTACTAGTGTGAAGTGACTATACTAGTGTGAAGTGACTATACTAGTGTGAAGTGGACTATACTAGTGTGAAGTGGACTGTACTAGTGTGAAGTGACTATACTAGTGTGAAGTGACTATACTAGTGTGAAGTGGACTATACTAGTGTGAAGTGGACTATACTAGTGTGAAGTGGACTATACTAGTGTGAAGTGGACTATACTAGTGTGAAGTGGACTATACTAGTGTGAAGTGGACTATACTAGTGTGAAGTGGACTATACTAGTGTGAAGCGGACTGTACTAGTGTGAAGTGGACTATACTAGTGTGAAGTGGACTGACTATACTATACTAGTGTGAAGTGGACTATACTAGTGTGAAGTGGACTGTACTAGTGTGAAGTGACTATACTAGTGTGAAGTGACTATACTAGTGTGAAGTGGACTATACTAGTGTGAAGTGGGCTGTACTAGTGTGAAGTGACTATACTAGTGTGAAGTGACTATACTAGTGTGAAGTGGACTATACTAGTGTGAAGTGGACTATACTAGTGTGAAGTGGACTATACTAGTGTGAAGTGGACTATACTAGTGTGAAGCGGACTGTACTAGTGTGAAGTGGACTATACTAGTGTGAAGTGGACTATACTAGTGTGAAGCGGACTGTACTAGTGTGAAGTGGACTATACTAGTGTGAAGTGGACTGTACTAGTGTGAAGTGGACTATACTAGTGTGAAGTGGACTGTACTAGTGTGAAGTGGACTATACTAGTGTGAAGTGGACTATACTAGTGTGAAGTGGACTATACTAGTGTGAAGTGGACTATACTAGTGTGAAGTGGACTATACTAGTGTGAAGTGGACTGTACTAGTGTGAAGTGGACTATACTAGTGTGAAGTGGACTGTACTAGTGTGAAGTGGACTATACTAGTGTGAAGCGGACTGTACTAGTGTGAAGTGGACTATACTAGTGTGAAGCGGACTGTACTAGTGTGAAGTGGACTATACTAGTGTGAAGCGGACTGTACTAGTGTGAAGTGGACTATACTAGAGTGAAGTGGACTATACTAGTGTGAAGCGGACTGTACTAGTGTGAAGTGGACTATACTAGTGTGAAGCGGACTGTACTAGTGTGAAGTGGACTATACTAGTGTGAAGCGGACTGTACTAGTGTGAAGTGGACTATACTAGAGTGAAGTGGACTATACTAGTGTGAAGCGGACTGTACTAGTGTGAAGTGGACTATACTAGTGTGAAGCGGACTGTACTAGTGTGAAGTGGACTATACTAGTGTGAAGCGGACTGTACTAGTGTGAAGCGGAATATACTAGTGTGAAGCGGACTGTACTAGTGTGAAGCGGACTATACTAGTGTGAAGCGGACTGTACTAGTGTGAAGCGGACTATACTAGTGTGAAGCGGACTGTACTAGTGTGAAGCGGACTATACTAGTGTGAAGTGGACTATACCAGAGTGAAGTGGACTATACTAGTGTGAAGTGGACTATACCAGAGTGAAGTGGGCTATACCAGAGTGAAGTGGACTATACTAGTGTGAAGCGGACTGTACTAGTGTGACGTCGACTATACTAGTGTGAAGCGGACTGTACTAGTGTGAAGCGGACTATACTAGTGTGAAATGGACTATACCAGAGTGAAGTGGACTGTACTAGTGTGAAGCGGACTATACTAGTGTGAAGCGGACTGTACTAGTGTGAAGTGGACTATACTAGTGTGAAGTGGACTATACCAGAGTGAAGTGGACTATACCAGAGTGAAGTGGACTATACCAGAGTGAAGTGGACTATACTAGTGTGAAGCGGACTGTACTAGTGTGAAGTGGACTATACTAGTGTGAAGTGGACTATACCAGAGTGAAGTGGACTATACTAGTGTGAAGCGGACTGTACTAGTGTGAAGTGGACTATACTAGTGTGAAGCGGACTGTACTAGTGTGAAGTGGACTATACTAGTGTGAAGTGGACTATACCAGAGTGAAGTGGACTATACCAGAGTGAAGTGGACTATACTAGTGTGAAGCGGACTGTACTAGTGTGAAGTGGACTATACTAGTGTGAAGCGGACTGTACTAGTGTGAAGTAGACTATACTAGTGTGAAGCGGACTGTACTAGTGTGAAGTGGACTATACTAGAGTGAAGTGGACTATACTAGTGTGAAGCGGACTGTACTAGTGTGAAGCGGACTATACTAGTGTGAAGTGGACTGTACTAGTGTGAATTGGACTATACTAGTGTGAAGTGGACTATACCAGAGTGAAGTGGACTATACCAGAGTGAAGTGGACTATACCAGAGTGAAGTGGACTATACTAGTGTGAAGCGGACTGTACTAGTGTGAAGTGGACTATACTAGTGTGAAGTGGACTATACCAGAGTGAAGTGGACTATACTAGTGTGAAGCGGACTGTACTAGTGTGAAGTGGACTATACTAGTGTGAAGCGGACTGTACTAGTGTGAAGTGGACTATACTAGTGTGAAGTGGACTATACCAGAGTGAAGTGGACTATACCAGATTGAAGTGGACTATACTAGTGTGAAGCGGACTGTACTAGTGTGAAGTGGACTATACTAGTGTGAAGCGGACTGTACTAGTGTGAAGTGGACTATACTAGTGTGAGGCGGACTGTACTAGTGTGAAGTGGACTATACTAGAGTGAAGTTGACTATACTAGTGTGAAGCGGACTGTACTAGTGTGAAGTGGACTATACTAGAGTGAAGTGACTATACTAGTGTGAAGCGGACTGTACTAGTGTGAAGTGGACTATACCAGAGTGAAGTGACTATACTAGTGTGAAGTGGACTCTACTAGTGTGAAGTGGACTGTACTAGTGTGAAGTGGACTATACTAGAGTGAAGTGGACTATACTAGTGTGAAGCGGACTGTACTAGTGTGAAGTGGACTATACTAGAGTGAAGTGGACTATACTAGTGTGAAGCGGACTGTACTAGTGTGAAGTGGACTATACTAGAGTGAAGTGGACTATACTAGTGTGAAGCGGACTGTACTAGTGTGAAGTGGACTATACCAGAGTGAAGTGACTATACTAGTGTGAAGTGGACTATACTAGTGTGAAGTGGACTATACTAGAGTGAAGTGGACTATACTAGAGTGAAGTGGACTATACTAGTGTGAAGTGGACTATACCAGAGTGAAGTGACTATACTAGTGTGAAGTGGACTATACTAGTGTGAAGTGGACTATACTAGTGTGAAGTGGACTATACTAGTGTGAAGTGGACTATACTAGTGTGAAGTGGACTATACCAGAGTGAAGTGACTATACTAGTGTGAAGTGGACTATACTAGTGTGAAGATGACTATACTAGAGTGAAGTGGACTATACTAGAGTGAAGTGGACTATACTAGTGTGAAGTGGACTATACCAGAGTGAAGTGACTATACTAGTGTGAAGTGGACTATACTAGTGTGAAGTGGACTATACTAGAGTGAAGTGGACTATACTAGAGTGAAGTGGACTATACTAGTGTGAAGTGGACTATACTAGAGTGAAGTGGACTATACTAGAGTGAAGTGGACTATACTAGAGTGAAGTGGACTATACTAGTGTGAAGTGGACTATACTAGAGTGAAGTGGACTATACTAGAGTGAACTGGACTATACTAGAGTGAAGTGGACTATACTAGAGTGAAGTGGACTATACTAGAGTGAAGTGGACTATACTAGAGTGAAGTGGACTATACTAGAGTGAAGTGGACTATACTAGTGTGAAGTGGACTATACTAGAGTGAAGTGGACTATACTAGAGTGAAGTGGACTATACTAGAGTGAAGTGGACTATACTAGTGTGAAGTGGACTATACTAGAGTGAAGTGGACTATACTAGAGTGAACTGGACTATACTAGAGTGAACTGGACTATACTAGAGTGAACTGGACTATATTAGAGTGAAGTGGACTGTACTAGAGTAAAGTGAACTGTACTAGAGTAAAGTGGACTATACTAGAGTGAAGTGGACTATACTAGAGTGAACTGGACTATACTAGAGTGAACCGGACTATATTAGAGTGAAGTGGACTGTACTGGAGTGAAGTGGACTGTACTAGAGTGAAGTGGACTATAGTAGAGTGAAGTGGACTATACTAGAGTAAAGTGAACTGTACTAGAGTGAAGTGGACTATACTAGAGTGAAGTGGACTATACTAGAGTGAAGTGGACTATACTAGAGTGAACCGGACTATATTAGAGTGAAGTGGACTGTACTGGAGTGAAGTGGACTGTACTAGAGTAAAGTGAACTGTACTAGAGTGAAGTGGACAATAAAACAACGTGGACAATACTAGAGAATGAAGTGGAAAATACTAGAGAGTGAAGTGTACAGTACTAGAGTGAAGTGTACAATACTAAAGAGTGAAGTGTACAGTACTAGAGAGTGAAGTGGACAGTACGAGAGAGTGAAGTGTACCATACTAGAGTGAAGTGTAAAGTATTAGAGAGTAAAGTGGGCAGTACTAGAGAGTGAAGTACAATACTAAAGAGTGAAATGGACATTACTAGAGAGTGAGGTGTACAATACTAGATTGTGAAGTGGACAGTACTAGTGAAGTGTACAATACCAGAGAGTGAAGTGGACAGTACTAGAGAGTGAAATGTATAATACTAGAGAGTGAAATGGACAGTACTAGAGAGTGAAATGGACAGTACTAGAGAGTGAAATGGACAGTACTAGAGAGTGAAGTGTTTTAATCACTGAGGTGAGTTGACCAAGGTTCGCGGGTGACGTAGTTAATTACCACGTAGTGACGTAGTTAATATTTACCATAATGGGGTAACTTATTGTAGTGGGTGAGGTATGGCAGGTAGTGTCGAGTACTACCCCACAGCAGACACTTGTGGCTAGCACACACGAAGGACAGGTGGAGTAGACACGAGTACTAGCATATACGAGAACTAGCAGACAAGAGTGCCAGCAGACAAGAGTATTAGCAGACAAGATTACTAGGAGACAAGCATACTATCAGACAAGAGTATTAGCATAGACGAGCACTAGCAGACAAGGGTACTAGCAGACAAGAGTACTAACAGACAAGATTACTAGGAGACAAGAATAGTAATAGAAAAGAGTACCAGGAGACATGAGTACTAATAGACAAGAGTACTGACAGACAAGATTACTAGGAGACAAGAGTAGTAATAGACAAAAGTACCAGCAGACAAGAGTACCAGCAGACAAGAGTACTAACAGACAAGAGTACTAATACACAAGAGTACTAGAATACAAGAGTACTAGGAGATATGAGTAGTAGCAGACACAAGTAGCAACAGACACGAGTACTAGCAGACATAAGTATCATCAGACACAAGTACTAGCAGACACGAGTACAAGCACAAGTACTGACAGGTAACCAGCACACTGTCAGTGATGAGCAGTAAAGGTGACAAACGTTTACTAGTGTAATAAACTATATCACACTCACTGTATACTGCTACTTGAACCTTCATCAGAGTTACACTAGGGAACACAAGTTACCCATAGGTAAAGTGTATTGCATTTCACGAAGCTGTAAACCCGTAGTGGCGCATTTCAGGGCAAGGAGAGGTGGAGGCTTGGATGAGTTTAGATTTAAAAAAGGCTATAGGAAAGTATTAGTTTAGAAATAGAATTGTCGACGCGTTTAACTGGCTGCCCGGTAGGGTTAGTGAAGCTAAAACCTTTGGTAGCTTCAAATTTAGTGATTGAGAGGGGGTTGGATTTGAGTGGAACTTGCATTTGAGTTAACAGGGTTATCAAAGCTTTTTCCTTGGTTAGCACTAAACATGGGTTGGGCAGATATTTTTGTTAGTGAGTTTAAGTTTGAGAAGGACTTGCCTAGTGTGGGCCAGTAGGCCTGCTGCTGTGCTCCTCTTATGTTCTTATGTACTCCGACAGCAAATCGCTGGTGTAGCCGACCAGTAGGTAGCCTCACACTGCACATGTATCCAGTGTTGTTTAAACAAAACAGTTGTCGACTTTACAGACATACACAACATGAACATGTGTGGGAGGGCGGGTGTGGGAGGGCGGGTGTGGGAGGGCGGGTGTGGGAGCGCAGGTGTGGGAGCGCAGGTGTGGGAGGGCGGGTGTGGGAGGGCGGGTGTGGGAGGGCGGGTGTGGGAGGGCGGGTGTGGGAGGGCGGGTGTTGGAGGGCGGGTGTTGGAGGGCGAGTGTGGGAGGGCGGGTGTGGGAGGGCGGGTGTGGGAGGGCGGGTGTGGGAGGGCGGGTGTGGGAGGGCGGGTGTGGGAGGGCGGGTGTTGGAGGGCGGGTGTGGGAGCGCAGGTGTGGGAGCGCAGTTGTGGGAGGGCGGGTGTGGGAGGGCGGGTGTGGGAGGGCGGGTGTGGGAGGGCGGGTGTGGGAGGGCGGGTGTGGGAGGGCGGGTGTGGGAGGGCAGGTGTGGGAGGGCAGGTGTGGGAGGGCAGGTGTGGGAGGACAGGTGTGGGAGGGCGGGTGTGGGAGGGCGGGTGTGGGAGGGCGGGTGTGGGAGGGCAGGTGTGGGAGGGCAGGTGTGGGAGGGCAGGTGTGGGAGGGCGGGTGTGGGAGGGCAGGTGTGGGAAGGCAGGTGTGGGAGGGCGGGTGTGGGAGGGCGGGTGTGGGAGGGCAGGTGTGGGAGGGCAGGTGTGGGAGGGCAGGTGTGGGAAGGCAGGTGTGGGAGGGCAGGTGTGGGAGGGCGGGTGTGGGAGGGCGGGTGTGGGAGGGCGGGTGTGGGAGGGCAGGTGTGGGAGGGCAGGTGTGGGAGGGCAGGTGTGGGAAGGCAGGTGTGGGAGGGCAGGTGTGGGAGGGCGGGTGTGGGAGGGCAGGTGTGGGAGGGCAGGTGTGGGAAGGCAGGTGTGGGAGGGCAGGTGTGGGAGGGCGGGTGTGGGAGGGCAGGTGTGGGAGGGCAGGTGTGGGAGGGCGGGTGTGGGAGGGCAGGTGTGGGAGGGCGGGTGTGGGAGGGCAGGTGTGGGAGGGCGGGTGTGGGAGGGTAGGCGGGTGTGGGAGGGCGGGTGTGGGATGGCTGGTGTGGGAGGGCTGGTGTGGGAGGGCAGGTGTGGGAGGGCAGGTGTGGGAGGGCGGGTGTGGGAGGGCGGGTGTGGGAGGGCGGGTGTGGGAGGGCGGGTGTGGGAGGGCGGGTGTGGGAGGGCGGGTGTGGGAGGGCGGGTGTGGGAGGGCGGGTGTGGGAGGGCGGGTGTGGGAGGGCGGGTGTGGGAGGGCGGGTGTGGGAGGGCGGGTGTGGGAGGGCGGGTGTGGGAGGGCGGGTGTGGGAGGGCGGGTGTGGGAGGGCGGGTGTGGGAGGGCGGGTGTGGGAGGGCGGGTGTGGGAGGGCGGGTGTGGGAGGGCAGGTGTGGGAGGGCGGGTGTGGGAGGACAGGTGTGGGAGGGCGGGTGTGGGAGGGCGGGTGTGGGAGGGCAGGTGTGGGAGGGCAGGTGTGGGAGGACAGGTGTGGGAGGGCGGGTGTGGGAGGGCGGGTGTATGTGTCACGAAGAAAAAAAAATATGAATAAGAAATGTTCAAAATGTGTGAAATCAGTTAGTGTAGTTGTGGGTAATGTGTCGAGTAAATTTTTATTGCTTTTGGAGAGGAGTGGGAAGGGGGAGGGGAGGGGGGGGAGGAGAATGATCTGAAGAGGAGGGAGGAGGAGGAGGAGGAGGAGGAGGAGGGTCTTAGGGGAAGGCAGGAGGAGGAACATGGTCTGAAAGGGAGAGAGGGGGGAGCATGGTCTGAAGGGGAGGGAGGGGGAGAAGTGTCTGAAGGGAAAGGTAGTGAGAAGATTAACAGGGGAAAAGGAGTGAAGAGGAATAAACGGGGATGGAAGGAAAGGAGTGTTAGTGGAAGGAAAATTTAAAGAAGAAAACATTAAAAGGAAAGGAGAGGAAAAAATAAGAGAAACGACGACAGGAACAGAGAGGAGAAAAATAAGAGAAAGATGAAAGGAATGAAGAGGAAAAAGTAAGAGAAACAATGAAAGGAAATGAGAGGAGAAAAATGAAGTCACAGTATGAGGAAGATAAGAGAGTGGATGAGATAGTGTGAGTGGAGGGAAGATGAGAAAGAATAAGGACTAAGACGAATTAAAAAAAAGGAGGAGAACCATACTAATAAATTTTGGGTTATGAATGTTTTTTAATAGCAAAATTTCATGGAAATTTGGTAAATGTTAATGCTAAGATGTCATGGAAGTTTGATAAATATTAATGTTAAGATGTCATGGAAGGTCGATAAATATTAATGGTGATGAGTGTCCTCTGTCCTACCGCGTCACTTAATTTTATCTAGTAAACTCCTGGACGCAGTACACGAAGATAGTAATTTGGATAATGCTCTATGTGTTGCCTTGCGTATTTCTTTTTTCCCCTTTCACCCCGCCTCAGTCTCCCCCGTCTTGTTGGAAGTTTTGCTTCATTTCATACGCCATCTTCCACTGACAGAATTGGTGATATCCTGAAAATTGGACTCCAAAGTTCTCCGTATTCACTCACTTTTTTGCCTGTCAGAGTATGGTACACACATAAAAAACAAACAGGTTAATCTTGAGATGTGAAGGTATCGTGGGCGTCCAGATAATTTGTTCCTTATTTCAACCTATTCAGGTCATTCAGTTTGTATTTGAATACCGTGTTAATAACCTGTTGACAGTGCGGTGTTTCCAGAATGATGTGGGTAGTATTTTGGCTTCTTGTAAGATGGATCTAACAGCAGTAATTATTGGCTGGTTGGTTGAGATATATTTAGAAGACATGTTTGTATATATATATGTGTGTGTGTGTGTGTGTGTGTGTATATATATATATATATATATATATATATATATATATATATATATATATATATATATATATATATATATATATATATATATGCAAACAATCGCAGACAGGCGATCTTAACTATGCAAGACAGGCCACGGGGGGGGGGGGGGGAATCTTTAGCTCAAGTACTTTCACACTTCTCAGTGCGTCATCAGGAGATATGCAATGTTCCAAGGTTGCAGCTGAAGGAGTGAGGGGAAGTTTTTTCTCAGAATAGCGCAGTGCTGGTGTATTCCCTGCTGCTTGCTCTCTTAGATTGCAACATTGCATAGCTCCTGATGACGCACTGATATATATATATATATATATATATATATATATATATATATATATATATATATATATATATATATATATATAATCTCTCAGTCCACAGCAGGATTTGAACCTGCACACTCTTCATCAAAGTACGCAGTACTTTGTCAACACAGCCAGATTCCATAAATGCGGTAAAAAGTTCTTTACCTTTGTCTAAGTAAACACTTGGTGTACATATCGCCTACACTTCTTAAAACCTCTTTGTTCCTCTGCATTCCTACTCTCTGTCGTACCCTTAATTCTTTCAATAATTGCTCTACCATACACTTTGACCTATAATAATGGACGCCATTCACCCTTCATTCTCCAATCACCCCTACCAATCAGTTTACATTATTCGCCACACTCATTATTCTTACCTCATATTCTCGCCCCATTCACTCTATACGACTCTCCCAACCTTTTCACCCTTCGCACAACACTAAGTCTTGGCACCTTTCACCCGTCCTCCCCACTCACTGCTCACTCAACCTCGTCCTGCACACACCCAGGGGAAAGGGTTAGTAGTCCACGTCCGCTTATATTGCTTTACTAGGGGCTGCAAATGGCAGAGCTTATTAGCAGCAGTTAATACTCTCTCTCTCTCTCTCTCTCTCTCTCTCTCTCTCTCTCTCTCTCTCTCTCTCTCTCTCTCTCTCTCTCTCTCTCTCTCTCTCTCTCTCTCTCTCGCTCGCTCGCTCGCGTATGGATGAGAGACTGAGTGTTTTCGTATCACATATTATTGTCATACATAGATAAGTCGATGGAGATAGGGACGCTTGCGCGATGATGTCTGAAACAATCATCAGGTGCTCAACAAATAGGCATTTAACATTAAAAAACATCGAAAAGCGAATTGATAACTAGAAAACACACACAAAGTACATTTTGAGAGATTCCCTCGGAGAATTACTGATAAGTACTTGAAGGAACTCAAGAAAGGAGTGAAAGAATGAAGGCCAAGAAAAGGTGAATGAATGAACAGGAGAGGGAGATGGGGGGAAAGAGTAAGTGTGTGTGTGTGTGTGTGTATGTTGGGGCGGGGGGGGGGGTAGGAACAGAGCACAGATGAATGAATGGTTGACTGTGGAGAACAACAAATCTGAGAGAGTGTAAACTGATCCACCACTTGGGAGTAACACACAGTGCTTCACCGGAGTGTTTGGCTAATCAGCGAGTCTCTTAAACAAATTAAAAATCCTAAATAGCAAAAACGTGCCACTGGTGTAATGTAAATTTGGCAGCTATGTAATACGTGTCCACTTTCCAAATAACAGAAAACGTCCCCGCATACAAAAGAAAGTACACTTGTAAATACAAGCGAGAGTAATTTCAGTAGCAAAGGTACAGGGGGATAAAAGAAGAGTAATTGTCGACTCGGTGGTGTTAGCAGGGAGTCGAGTGTTCGTGTGAGTCCTGTGGAAGCTCCGCTGGAGGGAAAGTTTTTTTTACGAGGCACATTCGGCTGTGGTATACAAGAGTAATTTGACACGATTTAAGACTACCGAGTGAAGTCACTGTGACCTGAACCACTGTGACTCGAGACACTCGAGGATTTAAATTGTTTGGATGGGTCTTTTGAGCCCTAAATCACCCTCGAGAATGTTGAAGTTCTGCGGCTCAAACAGAAGACGCCAGGAAGACGTAAGTCCACTATTACTTGTTACACGGTTTTTCTCTTTGCTCAGATATTTCCTGACTTTTTAAGTTGGTGGAAGATGTTTTATTTTGATTTTTCAGATATCTCTAAATTACCTTAAACGAATGACAATGGTTTACCAGGATTACTGATATGTGTTATGACGTGATGTGTTTTACGGTGTTCACACTTCAATTAAAAAAATTCAGAAAGGTCGTATCCATGTAGGAAAATGGATTCCAGTTTTAAAACATATAGAAGGAAAGGAGAAGAGGAACTATGCTAAATCTCTCCCCGAAACCATCTTGTTCTGTAAAGAAACCTGTTGTCTTCCTCCCCTGTATATTTTATTCACATATGCCTAATAACACCCTACGCCTTCACACTACTCTATGTGTCTCTTCTTTTTTGTTCTGACCAATGAGTTGTTAGTGGCCCCAGCACAAAGTAAAACATTGTTCCAGGTTTAAATTATAAGTTGTTTTTGTGATTTGTATCAGCTAGGGTAATGTGACAGTTGTTACTCACCGCTGGAACTCTTTAATTAAATTACAGAAGGCGGGACACCTCCAGCATGACCCCACAACTTCACTTTGAATAAATAATCACTACGCCTGAAAATTTAGCCATGCGCGCACACGCATGCGCGTAAACACACACACACACACACACACACACACACACACACACACACACACACACACACACACACAAGCTAGAGGATCAGGCACACATAACAGGAAAGGCACTGCAATGGATCAGAGAATACCTGACAGGGAGGCAACAACGAGTCATGGTACGTGACGAGGTGTCAGAGTGGGCGCCTGTGACAAGCGGGGTTCCACAGGGGTCAGTCCTAGGACCTGTGCTGTTCTTGATATATGTGAATGACATAACGGAAGGGATAGACTCAGAAGTGTCCTTGTTTGCGGACGATGTGAAGTTAATGAGAAGAATCAAATCGGATGAGGATCAGGCAGGACTACAAAGAGACCTGGACAGGCTACAAGCCTGGTCCAGCAACTGGCTCCTTGAGTTTAACCCTGCCAAATGCAAGGTCATGAAGATTGGGGAAGGGCAAAGAAGACCGCAGACACAATATAGTTTAGATGGCCAAAGTCTGCAAACCTCACTCAAGGAAAAAGATCTGGGGGTGAGTATAACACCGAGCATATCTCCCGAGGCGCACATCAATCAGATAACTGCTGCAGCATACGGGCGCCTGGCAAACCTACGGATAGCGTTCCGATACCTCAGTAAGGATTCGTTCAAGACTCTGTATACCATTTACGTCAGGCCCATACTGGAGTATGCAGCACCAGTTTGGAATCTACACCTAGTCAAGCACGTCAAGAAATTAGAGAAAGTGAAAAGGTTTGCAACAAGACTAGTCCCAGAGCTACGGGGATTGTCCTACGAAGAAAGGTTGAGGGAAATCGGCCTGACGACACTGGAGGCCAGGAGGGTCAGGGGAGATATGATAACGACATATAAAATACTGCGCGGAATAGACGAGGTGGACAAAGACGGGATGTTCCAGAGATGGGACACAGACACAAGAGGTCACAATTGGAAGTTGAAGACTCAGATGAATCAAAGGGATGTTAGGAAGTATTTCTTCAGTCATAGAGTAGTCAAGCCGTGGAATAGCCTAGAAAGTGAAGTAGTGGAGGCGGGAACCATACATAGTTTTAAGGCGAGGTATGATAAAGCTCATGGAGCAGGGAGAGAGAGGACCTAGTAGCAATCAGTGAAGAGGCGGGGCCAGGAGCTATGACTCGACCCCTGCAACCACAAATAGGTGAGTATACACACACACACACACACACACACACACACACACACACACACACACACACACACACACACACACACACACACACACACACACACACACACACACACACACACACCATCAAAGAAATAGGAAAGGAGAATATGATAGACAGTAAATTTTCAGAGAATAGGAGGGTATTTGAAAGGGAGAAATCGGCCAGTCAAACTGATTATCAAGATAGAAATGGTGCGGAACAGGAGAGAAACCACGGAATCATCAACATAGAAGAGGGTGTTCCTACACCACAACAGAACAAGAACAGAACGACAGCAGGTGAGGTAGAAGATATGGAAATGAAAGGGGCTAGGAAGAAAGACAAGGACAGAGTCAGCAGAGGACAACAAGAGCCGGGTACAGCAACAAGCACAAGCACACAGAACCATCATCAGAACCCCACAGCCAAACATACTATCCCAACACAAACCACAGTCCACAGTTACGGCCCCCATCCCATAATATGTTGTAAAATAACAGTACCATTTGGCATTAAAAAGTGCGTGTCCACCAGTGTAGGTGTTAGTTGATGGCACTGTTCTATAGTCTTCGACAAACGTACCGAGACGAGACGAGCATATTTCACTGTTACATCTCAGAAATTCTTCAGAAAATGGGTTTGTTCATGGGTTTTCGATAACTGTGAATCCATTTATGATATAACCGAAGTAATATAATGTTTGGCGTCGATTTTGATCCCAATATAAGGCAGTACCATGGACATAAAATTTTGACTATTCAGCGCCTTGGGTAAACCTCTCCTAACCTAACCTAACCTGAGATAAATAACCTATCCTGTCTTGATCAGATGCTTGTTTGTTACGCTACATATATATCAGTATTACTCAGTGGAAAATATTTTCAGCACACTTTGATTTTTAGGAAAATGCTTGATGTTTCCAATGTTGTTGACAGGATAGTTGGTATTAAAATGCCAAAAATTTAACTAATATCACCTCAAAGTTTAATAAATCACTAGAATTCAGCATATCGAAGTGAATAACAGAAGGATTTGGTGATGCAAAATTCCATCGCCTACAAATCGCTGTATGTAATAAAGTTGGTAGAATTACCGACAATATGTAAAGTAAAAGGACACAAGTGCAACTAATGTGACATTTTATTGTGGCAACGTTTCGCTCTCCAGGAGCTTTATCAAGCCATGGCTTGATCAAGCCATGGCTTGATCAAGTAATGGCTTGATAAAGCTCCTGGAGAGCGAAACGTTGCCACAATAAAATGTCACATTAGTTGCACTTGTGTCCTTTTACTTTACAAATCGCTGTATCTTCATACTTAAGCCGTCCATGGCAAGATATATTTATTTGCAAGATATCTTCCAAGAAGCATATCATCCAAGAAGCATATCATTAGGAACTCATGTGCTTTGCGATAACATCTGTGTCCAAGAAGATCTTTCCCAAATTACTGTCAGTCATAAATTATCTGCACTTAGGGATGTAAACTCGAGCCTATTAACTGGCTACATCTGCTCTTGTAGGGCTGTCAACTCGACCCCATTAACTAGCTGCATCTGCTCTTATAGGGCTGTAAACTTGACCCCATTAAGTGGCTGCATTTGCTCTTGTTGCCACGTCCTCTGAAAACACTTAGTGCCGATGAAGAGTTCTTGATTCTTGACGAAACAATTGGAATTGCCCGTCACTTAGATAAGCTGATTGTTCCTCACGCCTATTTTCCAGGCGCTACACAACCCTAACTTTTTTAACTCTTCCTAATTAAAGTACTAATAATAGAATCGACGGGAATTCAATCCGTGGTCCTGGCATGCAGCAAGCCAAACGCTGCACCACGTAGTCACGAATCTTCCTCTGTAGGAAGATTTTACAGTCAGCACTTCTGTGACTTGTCTGTATCAGCGACACTAGTACACAACCAGCACATAGGAGAATGAAATTTATGACGACGTTTGGGCCTGACTTGGACCATTAACTAGTCCCACAGAAGCGCAAAAGGAAGGGAGCCAGTATGTATGTGAGAGGTGGGGAGGGCGATGCCGGGAGTCTTAGAACGAGAGGAGGTTGTTGTAGTATAATTGTAGAAGTAGTGGTAATAGAGGTAGTTGTGATGGTAGTAGTAGAAGTATAAGTAGTGCAACAGTGGCAGAGGTGTCGATAAGAAGGGAGTAGTGGTAGTAACACGAGTCAGTGAGTGGAGTGTTAGCGAAATAATAATAGTAGTAGTAGTAGTGGTGGAGGTAGTCTAAGAACAAGAGAAGAAAGGAAAAAAAGAGCAGTGCAAGAGAGCTAATGGTCCACGAGGGTAGGACAAAAACCCAGGGGCAGGGGGAAACTTGTAGGATAGAACTCACTTAGGCAGAAGAAAGGAAAGGCAAAAAAATGTAGGAAAGGAGAAGAGGTAAAGTGAAGAGATAAAGATCTGGTCCAATCACGATTGTTTTGAAGTTTGGAACATTTGGCAATTATTATGCAGGTTTATGCATTGTTGTATAAGGGGTTTGTGAAAAAAAAACTCTCCACAAAAATAATGTAAGTGGATGGGGATTAAATGGCAAACGGACATGCTTTAGACACAGTTTGAGTGTACAGGCGACTGACAGAGGTGTGTAAGGCAGTGACGAGGAAGCAGTTGCTGGAAGGTGTCATGGAGTTTGGTTAATTAGTGTATGGTGTTTTGTGTAGGACGTAGGCCATACGTTTTTGATGAGTTTGTTTGTATTCCTATGGTGCGGGTATGGTCCTGGTATTTATATGGAGCCTGTTTAAGATTTGGAGAGTACAGAAGTAATAGTGTTTTTTTTTCTGCAGGGCGGCAGAAAGGTGGGGTCATGGAGACCCACTGTTTTCATTTGGCCTAACTTTAAATAACTAGTAGCAATGGTACTAGTGTGTTTTTGGTAAGATGTGAAAAGTGGTGTAGGCAGGTTTTATGTCGTGTATATAGTGTTAATGGTAATATAGTATTTTTTGGTACATGTAAATTTATCTGTCCTTCCTGGCCCTAGGCGCCAAGTAAATTTATGTAACATCAGTGTAGTGAGAAAGGAAGGCATCTACAGGGATAAAGCTAAGATTAAGATTCATAAATAACAAAAAAGGCACAAGTTGTACATAAGGGATGCTTCAACAAGACGGCGTCTGTGAAGGCTAGAAGAAAGATACAGTTTTAGCAGAAGACCCGTTAATAGAATGACTGTGATCTCTAACATGACAGAAAAGAGTGTTATTGGTGCCGGCAAGTCTAACACTATTTTTGTCAGAGAGCGGCCGAGGAGAAGGAAATGGAGTAGACATTGGAAGCATCAGTAGCAGGAGAAAATGTATGAAATAGATTACTACGAAGGGTATTAGTTTGGCTCCCTTCCCTTCGCGCATCTCTGTGACTAGCTAATGGTCCAAGTCGAACCGAAACGTCATTAGTTTCATTCTCCTATGTACGAGTTATCTGTGTATTCTGCCTTTTAATTCTTTAGCGACACCAACTGTGACTCTGGTGCCTCCACATACCCCGATGATTTCATGGTACATCTGCTCTTTTTATTCTCATACCCCTCAAAACTATATACTCCATAAACTCAAGTTGTAATGAAAAACTTTTTATTATATTGTGGCAACGTTTCGCTCCTGGAGAGCGAAACGTTGCCACAATAAAATGTCACATTAGTTGTACTTGTGTCCTTTTTACTTTACACATTGTCGGTAATTCTACCAACATATATACAACTTTTTGTTCATTAACAGGTCGTTCACTACTACTTAAGTCTATAATAATCTTTGTTAAACATAAGAACTAACGGCACATAACGGCACTGAAGATGACTATGGACAGTCAGCTTATTGACTACTGATTCTGAGTCGTCACCGGATGCAGTTGTCTCTCATAATAGCTGTAATAAAGTACTAGCTAGAGGAACGAGATATATACACGCGATGACCTGATGAACTGCTGCACCTACAATGTTCTTACAGATTCAGTTTTATATTGATGTGTTCTTGTATAATGATAATGGTTTAGGGTGTTAGTAGGAGAGAGTGATATCAGGAGGGAATGTTATGAGGAGGGAATCTTATCAGGAGGGAGTGTTAGTAGGAGGGAATGTTTTAAGGAGGGAGTGGACGACAAAGAATCTTCCTTGACCTTGTTTGTACAGGCAGGAGCCTCAAAAGAATGTCGTACGTTAAATAATTTTTTTTCAACAACTGAGGTATAGATATATCCCTTCCCCATGTACTCTGTTTCTTCTTTCTCTGGTTCCTCTTCTTGGATGATTTTCTTTTCCTTTACGGTTCCAGTCTCTGTTTCTCATTTTTTTCTATTTTCTTTTCCGACGGAGGATTGAACCTTCGTCACTTGCGCTAAATAATCCACACGCGTTTGACGTTTCCCGGAATGCAGTCGTAATATCAGTTTTCGCCAGGCCCAGATGACTACTTCTGCTTCTCTTTTCAGGTGACCTCAACGGGGAAGGCGGGAGGCGCGGGCGTGCGGGCGGGGTGTGCGGTGAAGGCCATCAATGGCACGCTCACAGCCCAGCTGTCTCTGTCCCACGCCCACGCCCCCACCAAGCAGGGCTCCACCCTCACCCTCGAGATAGACGAGTGAGTATTGATGTGCCGGTCATTTTTCATATATCAGCTGTATGTAGAGACAGTGTGTGTTGTATACACTCAGGTGTGTTGTAAAGACCCACGTGTGTCGGACAGGTTAAGGTGTATTGTATAGGGTCAGGTGTGGTGTAGTGGTTCATGTGTGGTGTTCCTGCGGTTTGGTCGAACATTACTCACCATTATCGTTCTCACGCTGTTGTTTGTGGCGAGAATGACACTGCCCGAGTCATTAACATAAGAGAGTTAGTTTTTTCTAGTGATTTATGGTGTTGATGACTATCGTAGTAGGATGACCCTATTGAGCGATTGTGCTCAAGCCTATCGCAGTGGGATGGTCTCTTACATAGGAAACAGCAGTTGCAAAGGCGCAGACGGAGGGACTAGCCGAAAGGGTAGATGGGACAGACAGGAGAACAGCTGGAGGTGCAGACAAACACACAGACGGAGATACATACAAAAGCTGAGACGGAGACAGAAGGGTAGATAGAGGCACAGATGGAGGTCCAGGTGTAGAGGGCGAGTAATAGTTTGATGTTAGTGTAGACCAATATGGGTAGTGTGCCAGGAGTCAGCTCCTCTCAAGTGCTCTCCTCGTGGTTGGTAAACAAAGTTCTTAGAGCACAGCAAGTTGCCATGCCTTCAGCTACGTAGGAGCTCCTCTTGACCTACTGAAGCATTCAGTAATGTGCCAAAGAGCACATGAAGGTGATATATCCTTAACTTTTAGGCATACAGAAAGTAAATAACAGTTATTCAAAATACAGGTATTGCTACCTTTAAGATCACTGTGTTCTTATCTGGAGGGATCATGCAGAAAAAAAGGAGTATATAAATTGTATATTGATGGGGGCACGCTTGTCTGAGTGTAGATGATGATCGTGACACTCTTGAATAGGTGTAAAGGATGGTGCTGACAGTCTTGAATGATTGTAAAGGATGGTGCTGACAATCTTGTATGAGTGTAAAGGATGGTGCTGACAATCTTGTATGAGTATAAAGGATGGTGCTGACAATCTTGTATGAGTGTAAAGGATGGTGCTGACAATCTTGTATGAGTATAAAGGATGGTGCTGACAATCTTGTATGAGTGTAAAGGATGGTGCTGACAATCTTGTATGAGTATAAAGGATGGTGCTGACACTCTTGAATGAGTGATAATAAATATTACACAAAGGAGAAAGTTAATGACAGTAAGAATGTGGTTTGAGATCATTAGTAAGTTACATGAGATATGTTAGGGTCGTTGCGTGATCCGAGAGAGACATCCCAGTATCCCAGGACATCTGCCTCCTCTACGTTTCGTACAGTAGTTGAACCTCCAAACACTCGAGAGACAAAGCTGCAGCTGAATTTTCCGAAGGAATCTAGGAAATATAACTCAAGTCTCCCAATAGGTCCAGGAGATGGAGACCAACACCTCGAAGGCTCCACAAAGGAACTTGATGCTAGTGAGGGGCTCATGAGCCAAGGAATTGGATTTGTCTTCATTTTTCTTGGCTCGAAGTTAATTGCCACCTCCATTCCTCCAGACGCTTTATGACCCCTATGGGTTTAGTACCCCCCCTTCCCTCCTCTTCCCCATGAGTGAAAACGACTAACTGTTTTTACTTGAGTTCAGTTCACTCAAGAAATCTAGCATCCATCTGCAGCTTAATCACCTCTAATGGTTCAGGAGCTGCAGATCAACACCCTGTAGAAAACAAAGAACCGAAATAATCCGAATCTTCCTCTTAAGTGACGCACCTCAGCCATTAAAAGTTTAAAGATAATCATTACAGGCATTTGCCGGTTATCACGTTGAAACTAGCATACCCAGTTTATTATGGTTGACAGAATTTACACTGTTCAACAATGCTGAGAGATCTCCCTTTGAAGAAAATATGTCGAAATTGAAGCCAATCAGACAAAAATTCTTAATTTATCTAAAAAAAAAAAAGTACTTTACAAACTTTATGCTTTAGCTGCCACCTACACTCACTACAAACCCAGTTTTCTTGTAAGCAGGATGCTCCTGTGTTGTAAGTTTGAAGCCATTCAGAAGAAGCGTTCTCATGTTTTAGTATTTAAACCATTGTCCTGTTTTCTTGAATAATGGGAAATTGACGCCTACACAACCCAATAACAATCCCAATCTTCCTTTTATTGCTGTACATCAATGACGAAAGTTTGAGGTCGCTCACAAGAGGCGTTCCATATTGCACGGAGAGGAGCTCAAACAAGCCACAAGTTATTCGAAAGTCTTATATTAAATTACTGGCTCTATCACGGCCGGGCAAAAGTATAAAAACTTTTGCTCTTATGAACTCTACGGAGATCGACCGTCGTGGACACTGGAGACTCCAGTTAATATTATAAAAACCAATAAATAAATGTTAATGAAACTCAGAGAGATTATTGTGCTGTATGTGATACATGCTAGACCCGCGCATTTTGCAAATATAAAGATTTCTTTTTTAATTTCATTTAATATTTAAAATATGTTGTTGGTTATACATAGATAAAAACAGTAATATCTAAACTGCAACAAGGAATTCCATAATAAATAATGTGCTGAAGGTTTAAACTGTTTAAAAGTTATATTTAATTTTTCAGCACGATAGTCAGAATTTTTAGTGATGTAAGATTTGATATTCCGGAAATTTTACGAATAAAATTTTCAGATTGGAGCCTACAAGGCTCCAATTGCTAATAGTATGAGGCTTACCGTAAGGGTCATTCTCCAGATACTGCAGAATAAAAATAAATCTAAGATTTTTAACTAGGTTAGTGTATTGCCAGGTGTGGATCTACGCAGCCGAAACTCAATAACGTATCGTTGTTCTCTTACAATGCATCAGCGTTAAAGGTTTAAAATCGATCAGAAGAGGCAGCCTCCAGTTGTTGAATGGAAATCAATAACCAAATTTGTTAAATAAAATTGGCAAAGTGAAGCGCACCGCAATAGCAAGGTGGATCTTTCGTCCAGCAAACCACAACAGCGAGGCATTGTACAATTATCTCACGGAATTCAGGCTTTTAACCACATTATAGTAATATATTGATCACTTTGTACCAACATAGCCTAAACTATATGATAAAGTCGTATGAGATACTTAACGTTTCCGATAACTCGGTTGGCAACGCACTCAGCTCACACATTGAGGCCCGTAGCGTAGTTTGATACCCGTTATGGGAGGAAACATTTGGACGTGTTTCCTTAGGCCATCTGCTGTCCCTGTTCACCTAGCAATAAATAATTACCTGGGTGTTAGTCGACTGGTGTGGATCGCATTGTAGGGACAAAGTTAACCTAATTTGCCCGAAATCATCTGCATAGCAAGGGGCTTTCTATATTATGTTAGCTAGGTCTGTATAAGTTGTATTATGTCGATATATATATATATATATATATATATATATATATATATATATATATATATATATATATATATATATATATATGTCGTGCCGAATAGGCAGAACTTGCGATCTTGGCTTAAATAGCAACGCTCATCTTGCCATATAGGACAAGTGAAAATTTGTGTATGCAATAATTTCGCCAAAATCATTCTGAACCTAACGAAAAAAATATATTTCTCTGTGTTTGTTTAGTATTAAATTATTGTAAACAAATCTAAAATATATTTAGTTGGGCTAGGTTAAAATAAATTGTTCTTGTTATAATAAGGTTAGGTAAGTTTTCTAAGATTCTTTTGCTGCAAAATTAAAAAAATTTACATTAACATTAATGAAAAAAATATATCTTTAAACGTATAAGAGAAAATTTTAGAAAGGACTTAATTTTAAATGAGTTCTTGCTAATTGACCAGTTTTACATATTCGGCACGATATATATATATATATATATATATATATATATATATATATATATATATATATATATATATATATATATATATATATATATATATATATATATGAGAGTGAGAGAGAAGCAACATGAAACAGACAAATACAAACTCACAGAAACCGAGAGTGAAGCACAGCCAGCCAGATACAGATGGAGGCAGGAATGGCAGAATAGTGTGCACTAAATACACGACCTCTTGTGCAAGAGTTATTAGTCTGAAGACACCATTGTTTTCCTGCCTCGTACCTTTTGTCCCTCTCCCTCGCCCGACATAACCATGGGGGAAAGAACACGACCATGCCATGAGAAGTGGACAGAATAAGGGTAAAATGACAGAACAGTTCGAAATGGCTAGAGAAGAATGCGCGTATTACTGAATGAAGAATATTAAAGAATGATGAGTATAATGAAAAATGTATTAATAGAATGGTAAACATAATAGAATGGAGAGAGGATAAAATAATGGGCGAGGCCCAAGAGCTATGGGGGAGGAAATAAGGATGAGGAGAGGGTAAAAAAGGATGAGAGGACAGTGACAATAATGGGGAGAGGACAGTGGAAACAATGGAGAGAAAATGGAGGATGAGTAGAGGACAGTGACAGTGTGGAGAGGACAATGACAATGAGGAAAGGAAGGAATAATGGGGAGAGGACAATGACAAAAGTGGGGAGAGGAAGGAAGTGTGGGGAGAGAACAAAGTGAACGATGGTGAGCTAGGTGCTCAAACACCTTGCCCTTCATTGTTAAAATTTCTTAATTAATAGCCTTAAAACCCTAAGGTGAGGGAGATGTCTAAGGGCCTCCCTTGCTCCTCACTTGCAATGTCTTCCATCCTGTCCCCTCTCCGGCCAGTCCTCCCTCACTCCCGTGAGAGAGAGAGAGAGAGAGAGAGAGAGAGAGAGAGAGAGAGGGAGAGAGAGAGAGAGAGAGAGAGTACTACTCTTGGATGAATGATTCAGTATCGCATCAGCCGACCTTTTGTATCCCGATCTACGCTCCCCTCGTGTTCCCTGCCACCCTCGACCTGGACTAACACTCAGGCATTGATGACATGCAGCAGTTGATGCTGCTGCGGTGACGGAGAGATTAACTGGGTGCTGGGACCCTGTGCACCAGTGATTCGCCGTTACTCGTCCTGGGATGCAGTGGTGGAGAGATTCATCTCACGATGTGATTTTGTAGCCTACGTGGTTCACTGGTGGCGATGGGGCGGCGCAGTGAATCTGTGATACAAGAGTTATGCTGTGATAATGATTCCACTGTGGTGGTGATGCTGGGCTTTCCCCGGTGTAATGTGGTGATTCTGTGGGGGCCTTGATGCTGTGGGTCAGTACTGCAGTGGTTGATAGATGTTTTGTAGAACTTTAATTAAATTATGACTTGTCAGAGCTTTATCAAGTTAAGAGTTGGTAGAGCTTATCAAGTCAGGACTTGGTGGAGTTTTTTCAAATCATGACTTGGCGGAGCTTTATCAAGTCATGACATGGCTGAGCTTTATCAAATCATGACTTGGTGGAACTTTATTAACTCATAAGTTGGCATGACTTTTAGAGCTCTGCAGAGAGCTCAACGTTGCCGCAATGAAAACTTATTCTGAAGCTTGTGTCTGTCTCTATACAGATGTGACGATACCTACGACAATACTTTTTATAACTAGTATGATAGAGACTAGTACGATAGCTCTCATAGCTACGATTGTGCAGCGCTGACGATGCCTTCTGTAGCTACGATATACAGAGGTGACAATCACCTTCTTGGCTAGAGTGATGCACAAATGACGATACCTTTTTATTACTCCGTGTGCGCAGAGCTAACGTAAGCGGAGGGAAGTATTGCATCCTGTGCTAGTGTAAATAATAGATTAAATAAGTTTTTTTTCCTCAAGCTTCACAAATAAAATGTTAGTCCTATCAAGCTTCACGTTTTTTTTTTCAAGCTTCACAAATATTTTTTTTCAAGCTTAACAATTTTTTTTCAAGCTTCACAATTTTTTCAAGCTTAATAAATATTTTTCTTTTCAATATTCATATATTTTTTTTACAAGATTCAGAAATTTTTTTAAAGCTTTACAATTTTTTTTTAAAGTTTCACATATATTTTTTAAAGCTTAGCAAATGTTTTTCTTAAGCTTCAAAAATATTTTTTTCAAGCTTCATAAATACTTTTTTTCAAGCTTCACAGACTGCTATATTTTAAGCTTCACAAACAAAATATTTATTTTTTTTAAGCTTCACTTTCTGCTTGAAAGGGGAGAGCTTCGTGTGGCTGGGTCGACGCTCAGAGATGCTCACATTTTAAAGATTTACCAAAAGCTTTGCTTGAGCTCTATTCCTTCCCATCTCTCCAATACTTCCAACCTCATATCATGTGCCAGACGTGTCTAGCCTTCATGAGTGCCACTGTGTCTAGCCTTCATGAGTGCCACTGTGTCTAGCCTTCTTGTGTTCCCACTGTGTCTAGCCTTCATGAGTGCCACTGTGTCTAGCCTTCTTGTGTTCCCACTGTGTCTAGCATTCATGTGTTCCCACTGTGTCTAGCTTTCATGTGTTCCCACTGTGTCTAGCCTTCATGTGTTCCCACTGTGTCTAGCCTTCATGAGTGCCACTGTGTCTAGCATTCATGTGTTCCCACTGTGTCTAGCCTTCATGTGTTCCCACTGTGTCTAGCATTCATGTGTTCCCACTGTGTCTAGCTTTCATGTGTTCCCACTGTGTCTAGCCTTCATGTGTTCCCACTGTGTCTAGCCTTTATGAGTGCCACTGTGTCTAGCCTTCATGTGTTCCCACTGTGTCTAGCATTCATGTGTTCCCACTGTGTCTAGCCTTCATGTGTTCCCACTGTGTCTAGCCTTCATGTGTTCCCACTGTGTCTAGCCTTCATGTGTTCCCACTGTGTCTAGCCTTCATGTGTTCCCACTGTATCTAGCCTTCATGTGTTCCCACTGTGTCTAGCATTCATGTGTTCCCACTGTGTCTAGCTTTCATGTGTTCCCACTGTGTCTAGCCTTCATGTGTTCCCACTGTGTCTAGCCTTTATGAGTGCCACTGTGTCTAGCCTTCATGTGTTCCCACTGTGTCTAGCATTCATGTGTTCCCACTGTGTCTAGCATTCATGTGTTCCCACTGTGTCTAGCATTCATGTGTTCCCACTGTGTCTAGCCTTCATGTGTTCCCACTGTGTCTAGCCTTCATGTGTTCCCACTGTATCTAGCCTTCATGTGTTCCCACTGTGTCTAGCATTCATGTGTTCGCTCTGTGTCTAGCATTCATGTGTTCCCACTGTGTCTAGCCTTCATGTGTTCCCACTGTGTCTAGCATTCATGTGTTCCCACTGTGTTTAGCCTTTATGTGTTCCCACTGTGTCTAGCCTTCATGTGTTCCCACTGTGACTAGCATTCATGAGTGCCACTATGTCTAGCCTTCGTGTGTTCCCACTGTGTCTAGCATTCATGTGTTCCCACTGTGTTTAGCCTTTATGTGTTCCCACTGTGTCTAGCCTTCATGTGTTCCCACTGTGACTAGCATTCATGAGTACCACTATGTCTAGCATTCATGTGTTCCCACTGTGTCTAGCATTCATGTGTTCCCACTGTGTCTAGCATTCATGTGTTCCCACTGTGTTTAGCCTTTATGTGTTCCCACTGTGTCTAGCCTTCATGTGTTCCCATTGTGACTAGCATTCATGAGTGCCACTATGTCTAGCATTCATGTGTTCCCACTGTGTCTAGCATTCATGTGTTTCCACTGTGTCTAGCATTCATGTGTTCCCACTGTGTCTAGCATTCATGTGTTCACACTGTGTTTAGCCTTCATGTGTTCCCACTGTGTCTAGCATTCATGTGTTCCCACTGTGTCTAGCATTCATGTGTTCCCACTGTGTCTAGCATTCATGTGTTCCCACTGTGTCTAGCATTCATGTGTTCCCACTGTGTCTAGCATTCATGTGTTCCCACTGTGTCTAGCATTCATGTGTTCCCACTGTGTCTAGCATTCATGTGTTCCCACTGTGTCTAGCATTCATGTGTTCCCACTGTGTCTAGCATTCATGTGTTCCCACTGTGTCTAGCATTCATGTGTTCCCACTGTGTCTAGCCTTCATGTGTTCCCACTGTGACTAGCATTCATGAGTGCCACTATGTCTAGCATTCATGTGTTCCCACTGTGTCTAGCATTCATGTGTTCCCACTATGTCTAGCATTCATGTGTTCCCACTGTGTCTAGCATTCATGTGTTCCCACTGTGTCTAGCATTCATGTGTTCCCACTGTGTCTAGCATTCATGTGTTTCCACTGTGTCTAGCATTCATGTGTTCCCACTGTGTCTAGCATTCATGTGTTCCCACTGTGTCTAGCATTCATGTGTTCCCACTGTGTCTAGCATTCATGTGTTCCCACTGTGTCTAGCATTCATGTGTTCCCACTGTGTCTAGCATTCATGTGTTTCCACTGTGTCTAGCATTCATGTGTTCCCACTGTGTCTAGCATTCATGTGTTCCCACTGTGTCTAGCATTCATGTGTTCCCACTGTGTCTAGCATTCATGTGTTTCCACTGTGTCTAGCATTCATGTGTTCCCACTGTGTCTAGCATTCATGTGTTCCCACTGTGTCTAGCATTCATGTGTTCCCTCTGTGTTTAGCCTTTATGTGTTCCCACTGTGTCTAGCCTTCATGTGTTCCCATTGTGACTAGCATTCATGAGTGCCACTATGTCTAGCATTCATGTGTTCCCACTGTGTCTAGCATTCATGTGTTCCCACTGTGTCTAGCATTCATGAGTGCCACTATGTCTAGCATTCATGTGTTCCCACTGTGTCCAGCCTTCATGTGTTCCCACTGTGTCCAGCCTTCATGTGTTCCCACTGTGTCTAGCCTTCATGAGTGCCACTGTGTCTAGCCTTCATGAGTGCCACTGTGTCTAGCATTCATGTGTTCCCACTGTGTCTAGCCTTCATGAGTGCCACTGTGTCTAGCCTTCATGAGTGCCACTGTGTCTAGCCTTCATGAGTGCCACTGTGTCTAGCATTCATGTGTTCCCACTGTGTCTAGCCTTCATGTGTTCCCACTGTGTCTAGCCTTCATGTGTTCCCACTGTGTCCAGCCTTCATGTGTTCCCACTGTGTCTAGCCTTCATGTGTTCCCACTGTGTCTAGCCTTCATGTGTTCCCACTGTGTCTAGCATTCATGTGTTCCCACTGTGTCTAGCATTCATGTGTTCCCACTGTGTCTAGCCTTCATGTGTTCCCACTGTGTCTAGCATTCATGTGTTCCCACTGTGTCTAGCATTCATGTGTTCCCACTGTGTCTAGCATTCATGTGTTCCCACTGTGTCTAGCCTTCATGTGTTCCCACTGTGTCCAGCCTTCATGTGTTCCCACTGTGTCTAGCATTCATGTGTTCCCACTGTGTCTAGCCTTCATGTGTTCCCACTGTGTCTAGCATTCATGTGTTCCCACTGTGTCTAGCATTCATGTGTTCCCACTGTGTCTAGCCTTCATGTGTTCCCACTGTGTCTAGCATTCATGTGTTCCCACTGTGTCTAGCATTCATGTGTTCCCACTGTGTCTAGCATTCATGTGTTTCCACTGTGTCTAGCATTCATGTGTTCCCACTGTGTCTAGCCTTCATGTGTTCCCACTGTGTCCAGCCTTCATGTGTTCCCACTGTGTCCAGCCTTCATGTGTTCCCACTGTGTCTAGCCTTCATGTGTTCCCACTGTGTCTAGCCTTCATGTGTTCCCACTGTGTCCAGCCTTCATGTGTTCCCACTGTGTCCAGCCTTCATGTGTTCCCACTGTGTCCAGCCTTCATGGGCGCTTTGCATAAAAGTAATGTAATGTAATACATATAATGAAGTAATGCAATATAATCTGGTTTTGAGGAGAGAACATTAGTCATGAGTACGAGTATGGTAGTGTGGGAGAGTACATAACTAGTTGAATAAAATCATAATCGAAGATTTAAAATAATTGTGTGTGTGTATATATATATATATATATATATATATATATATATATATGTCGTGCCGAATATGTAAAACTGGTCAATTAGCAAGAACTCATTTAAAATTAAGTCTTTTCTAAAATTTTCTCCTATACGTTTAAAGATATATTTTTTTCATTAATGATAATGTAAAAATTTTTAAATTTGCACCAAGAGAATCTTAGAAAACTTACCTAACCTTATTATAACAAGAACAATTTATTTTAGCCTAACCTAACTAAATATATTTTAGATTTGTTTACAATAATTTAATACTAAACAAACACAGTGAAATATATTTTTTTTCGTTAGGTTCAGAATGATTTTGGCGAAATTATTGCATACACAAATTTTCACTTGTCCTATATGGCAAGATGAACGTTGCTATTTAAGCCAAGATCGCAAGTTCTGCCTATTCGGCACGACATATATATATATATATATATATATATATATATATATATATATATATATATATGAAATGAGACAAGGAAGTGTTAAATACGTAGGGGTGGTACAGCATCTGGGGGCCTTCCTTAAGGTGCTCATCCACGGTAGCAGATGTTCAGTGGTAGCAGAGTATTATCAGAAGTGACCACGTCGTGAGTCAACTGTCTCATTCTTAGTGACTTCAAGTGCTGCTGTGATCTCAGTGTAAACAGCCAAGCCAAATGTTGCCTTCCCCACCCACCAGATGCTCCTCTAGTGCAGTGGGCAAACCAGGTTGGCCATCTGATGGTGTGCAACCTCCTGTTGCACACCATATGCATTACCAGGTGAAACATTTGTAGCACCATCTGTAACACCAGGTAAAGCATTTGAAGCACCATCTGTAACAGTTGGTGATCATTACGGTACTGGCATATAACATCAACACGGTGGGAAATAGTCACATACACATGTTTATTTCCTCATCTTGTAGATATAACCAATATTGAAATGGATACAGCAACACCGTGAACGGAGTCTTGGTACAGAGAATAGTTCCTACAACTTATTTGCTAATCTCTGTCCCAACTCATGGGCATGACCTACTTCCAGTAGTGGGTCCCGCTCACCTGTGACACAGCTTCAACTGCTGTACCTCATCTGACTCCGGTATATGAAAGTTCATCTTCCTGTCTAAGCTTCAGATTCCTCCATAATAATACTAATCTTTATTTATACAGGTACATGATACAATTTATACAGACCATAGCTGGCCTCAGTGACATACTGTATAGAAAACCCCTGGTTATGTAGAGCATTTCGGGCAAATTAGGTTAATTTTGTCCCCAGGATGTAACCCACGCCAGTCGGCTAACACCCAGATACCTATGTACCTCTAGGTGACCAGGGACAACAGGCGCCTTAACTAAGTTTTCACTCGTACCGGGGATCGAACCACGGACCTCAGTGTGTGACTTGAGTGTGTTAGCAAACGAGCTACAGGACACGGTAAAGTTAGTGAACACCGGCATCCAGGCTGAGGGAATGATTATCTCATCTACTGTTTCCAGTTTCATTATCTTTAAATTGCCTTTGTACTGAACTGATAAAGCCACTGGTTGATGAAACGTCTTCGAATAAAGATACCTAAGTGTTGCACATGTGTCTCTTCAAGAGCAGGTGAAACAATTGTAACACCATCTGTGAAAGCAGGTGAAACATCTGTAGCACCATCTGTGAGAGCAGTGATATACTTGTAACACTGTCTGTAAGAGCGGATTATACACTTGTAGCGCCACCTGAAACTCGTGTGGGTCATTCAGAGAAATTACTTGCAAGGCTTGATCCTCCGTTAGCCAAGCCTGCGAGAGGAACAACTCTAGCAGCCAGGCTTTCCACTAAGCTAGAAAACATCGCAGTCAAGGATACAGTCAGCCGAATTGCTAAGCCTGTTATTTACTACCAGCCTTCCTACTTCCACTCCTTTACGCAGTCGACTCACCTTGATACTCATTACCGCATTAACCAGCTCATCCAAGACATTTGTATTAACCCGTCCATCCACCACCACTGAGTATAAGTGACCTTACATGTCACCTGTGTAATCATCGTCTATATCTGTATGATCTCAGCTGTGTGGCCAGACGCACACTCATCCTCGATCATCTGGTTGGCCAGTACAGTTTGTGTCACCTTGCCGGCTACAACCTCGTCTCCTCTTAGATCTAAAGGAAAACATCATAGGATAGGTGCATTAGTCTTTACAAGCAAGTGTGGGTTGGCATGATGTGTGTGTGTGTGTGTGTGTGTGTGTGTGTGTGTGTGTGTGTGTGTGTGTGTGTGTGCGTGCGTGCGTGTGTGTGTGTGTGTGTGTGTGTGTGTGTGTGTGTGTGTGTGTGTGTGTGTGTGTGTGTTTGGTCTCTGGCACCGACTATGGTTATTTTTGCCCAGACGTGTGGCTACGGACGCCCAAGGGTTTCACTCCCCTCCTGTTGGTTTTTATTTTCTTTAATCATATTTATATTATTCTTTCCTCCAAAGAGTCTGCGCGGCTGGTACGTGGATTGGGTGGTTAGTTTCTCAAGAGAGAGAATTGGCTGGATAGGGATGTCTGGGTTGTAGTGCGAAGAATGAGTATTGCAGTTATATAACCACTCATTCTAGTTGACCGAAACTTAGAGAGGGAAGCGAGGGGTAGGTCGGTGTGCGTGATCACCACAGGCGGCACTGTGAAGGCGTTTTGGCACTTGGGTTTCTCTGGGAGTGCCTTATAGTAGTTCCTACTCACTAGTAGTGTCCCTCTCTCGCTCGCCTGTTCTACCTGCTTCAGTGGTCTTACCTGCTGTGCTACCACCTCCATCCACGCCCCACCCTACTGTTCTTCCGCAGTAGGTTTCATCGCACTCTCTCTCCGGCGCTGCCTCCGTCGGGATCCGCAAGTGAGCTAGGTAAGTATCGAAGTGTGCCAGCAACACACGTGTTAGTGCCAGCTGTACTCTTGAGTGCCCGTTGACTTAAATGTTTAGCTACTGCATAAACACTGTGCTACTGGTGACAACACAGACCATTATAACAGTGCCAGCAACAAGTGCCAGTGTCCTTGTGATAGCGAGAGGGTGAGCACCACACAGTACTGTACGTGAGTGGCCGGGGATCCAACCTGCCAGCCACGGACCATTGTTTATCGTGTAGGAAGTCACAGACGAGATCGATCCTGACAGTACTATTCACCGAGTATTAATGACTCGGTAAAAAATTACCCAGCTGGAAAAATATACAAATGAAAGGAATATAGATACTCCCGCTCACTGATTGGTGTTATGAGGGAAGATACAGAAGTGGTCTTGACTGTGCGATTAACTAATCGTTATGAGCAGTGTTGAAGGAAAACGAAAATGGAAACTTACAAGCGTATTCTTCTAGAGAGTTAAGCGACACCTGAGATGCGCTTTGTCAACCAGGAACAGCAGTTGCCCAGACGCTGTCATTAGGGTAGTTATATAAAGGAGGTAAGATCGAGAACTTTGCTCAAGATTTGGCTGACAAGTGATCACTGAGATGATCACTCTTGGTGATTCTTCCTACAAGCTGCAATGATCTGGCTTGACCTTGTTTCACGCTAGTACTAGTTCGTCAGCATCAAATTTCTTCAGCTCTACTTCCTCGGCATTCACTAAGAAGTATAATCAGGACTACTAATGAAATTCGTTTTGCCAAGATTTGAGATATGATCTAGCAGTGAGCGACCAGTCTTACCAGATTAAAAAAAAATTTAAGGCCAGTAATTTGATTTCAGGCTAAACTTGAGTCTCGAGCTACAGTATACTGGTAGCTAGCAGAAGCTGAGTGAGAAGTGTAGTCAGCCATTAAGAGTAGCAGTAGAGGGGCCAGGAGTGATTAGTGTAGCTGGCTTGTGAATTAACTCAAGCCAGATTGTGAGCTTCACTAACCAAGGCATACATTAACAGAACCATCAGTGCGTCTTTCGTTTTCTCTTCACTCATTCGCATGAAGCGTTGATGTAACTCAAGTGGAACAGAGTATGGAAGTCTCCAAGACTCTGCCTCTTGTATACTCCACTACTTGTGTCTCAGTCCAGAAACCGTATGGGTAGGTGTCAAGAAACTTGTGATTGCCTGTGTGTTATTACCTCTTTACAGCTATTCCCCAGGAACTGTTGGATCCCCGTGAATTTAGCGCCTCCGCATGACTGTAAAAGTCTTCAGTATTTACAGGAGTAGGAGCTGTATTTTTAATGTCATGTAATCTACCATAGAGTTTAGAATTCCAATGGTTGTAGCACTTCTTCTAGCCCATCCCACTTGTTCAACTACTGTGTGAAAAAATACTTTCTGGTATCCTTTGGGCACCATTTTTTCTCGTTTTGCAACTATGGCCTCGTCCATGGATGTATTCAAGAATAAGTTGAGGATGTATTTAAGAATGTATTGAAGGATGCATTCATCATGTCGCTTTAATTAACTCTTCATGAAATCTTTCAAAATTTTGGATTAAAACCATTGTTTTTGTGAAGTGCTGATTACCTTGAGAACCTGTGTAATGCTGGTGACCTTAAGAACCTGTGTAGTGCTGGTGACCTTAAGAACCTGTGTAATGCTGGTGACCTTAAGAACCTGTGTAGTGCTTGTGATCTTGAAAACCTGTGTAGTGCTGGTGACCTTAAGAACCTGTGTAGTGCTGGTGACCTTAAGAACCTGTGTAGTGCTGGTGACCTTAAGAACCTGTGTAGTGCTGGTGACCTTAAGAACCTGTGTAGTGCTGGTGACCTTAAGAACCTGTGTAGTGCTGGTGACCTTAAGAACCTGTGTAGTGCTGATGACCTTAAGAACCTGTGTAGTGCTGGTGACCTTAAGAACCTGTGGAGTGCTTGTGACCTTAAGAACCTGTGTTATGCTGGTGACCTTGAGAACCTGTGTAGTGCTTGTTATCTTGAGAACCTGTGTAGTGCTCGTGACCTTAAGGACCTGTGTAGACCTGGTGACTTTAAGGTCATGCTGGTTGCGTATAACTTGAAGGACCTACATAATAACAGCAGTAACAACACCAACAACAAAAATATTAATTTCGTTTCTTACTTACATCTTCTTTGGTTACCAAACCCATTTTTTGTTAAACCTTGATTTTTTTTAACCTTGATTTTTTGCATAATTGTTTTCCGCAGAATTTGAGTCATCTAGGTGTCAAAATTGACAATGTAGAGGGTGTGCAAGAAGCTTGGTAGATAGTGCAAAATACCTCCAATAAGAAGCAAGAGTGAGAAGATTACGCTAAGAGAGACCTCAATAATGTAAAGGGGCCGCGACTCTTTAATGCCCTCTTTTCATTCATAAGGATAATTACCAACAAACTCCTATCTGTCCTCACGAGGGAACGCGATAAGTTCGAGTCATTACCTGATCAGCCGGACTGTAGTGCATACGTTGTACTGCCGGCACCAACAGCCTGATCAGTCTGCCAGCGACCAGGAGGCCCTGTCTGAGACCAGGCCTCGGAACGTGGAGAGGCGACTTCAGATCGCTTCCCCCGCTACCTAAAGTCGCGCTACCTGAAGCGACTTAGGTAAGCTTCAGGTGTCACTGTCACCCTTGAGGAATTTGAAAGTCTAAGATGGCTGCCACGGTGGTAATTGATCACCTGTGAATTCCCACAGAGACATAAATCATCATGAACATCGAGTATCTTAGTTAAATAAGTCTCACATTTTCAAGGCAAAGATAATTTATGATTTAATTAATGATTAGATAAGTGAGCATATGAGGTTACTTTACTTTAATTTATCATTGATTCATTATGACATTATTACCTTCATATTTGGGCACTTTTTTAAATATTAATTAACAGTGCTATATTTTTACTTTCAGAAATTAATCTCATGATGTTAAATAAAGAACAAAATGAGCTAAAAAACTAGCACCAGTTCCAGCCTCAGTGTTTGACGGAAACAGATAACGAATTGGTAAATCAGCCTCTGCAACTGGTCAACCAGTTGTCATTGTCTTATATATATGTGCCATCCACTGAGAGGTTCATTGACCAAGATCCAGTTGCAAATTTTGTGAAATATGTTACCAGCAGAATTCAAGAAATCATCAGTGTTCACGCAATCATTGACGCCACCATGAGCATCGTATCAAAAGTATGATGATACAACTAGGTTTCCTAAAAAAACATCAGCTGCATTTGAACTCTCTTCTTTCCTTTCTTGCATATGGAAAGCAGGCCTAGGTGAGGGATCTCGAGACCTTGATCCAGAGAAATTTGGTTAGGAGAAAGACGAGCTTGAGAAGGCTCTGTGAGTTTCCTCTACCTCGGGATGTTTGGTTTGCACCACCAGAGGTCTTGAAATTGATCCACTGCAGCTGCAGCAATGACCAGTCTTGCTTATTTCTTGGATGTGAATGTGCAGCTCCTCATCTTTCTTGCTTTGTCTCTAACAAATGTGGAGAATCTGACACTTGTTTAAACCATATGACAAAGTACAATCTGGAAGACAATGCAGAGGAATAAATTCATCATCATCATCGTAATAATAATAATAATAATAATAATAATAATAATAATAATAATAATAATATTGGAGATGAGATGGATGAGTTAATTCGTTAGTATCTAAGTTATTAGTTTAGTTTTACGAAAAAGGATAAATGTTCGGGTATCAGGTGAAGGAATTCAGCTTGCAGGTTGTCCCGCGTTTTGCTTTCGTGGCATTGTTGTAGTGTTAGAAGAGCAAGTCTTAGCTGAAAATAGTGGTACTATATGGCATATCTACATTTATTAAACTAACGATCAGAATAATAATAATAATAATAATAATAATAATAATACCAACAGCAGTAATCATAATAATAGTAATAATATTAACAATAATGGTAACAACAATAATAATTGGTTCAAGTTTAACAATATAAGGATGACTCAGGCTAGGCAAGACACCTAACCCCGTGTTCAACTGGTCTGCTTTGGGGCTGTTCTTAATAATAAATTTTTAATCCTGTTTGCGTGTTTGAAACACATCAGTGAATTGGAAGTATTAACAAACTCGTATATTATAATTATTAGTATTATGAAAGATTAATCTAAATCAGTTAAACCACTTTTAAAACAATGCTTTTAGAAGAACGTATTTTAAAAACAAGTGAAGTGTATACAGTATATATTTTCACTACTCTACTAATTCTATTTTATATTCTTAGTTTTTAAATTATTATTATTATTATTATTATTATTTATATTATTTGTGTTCTTATATTAACAGTAAGATGATTAATTCATACGGGCCCTGTAGAATGGGAGGTAATCGGCTTTGATCTAAGGAATCCAGAGCCCTTCGCCAACACAGAAGACCTCTAGAAGAATTTTTTTAAACAGCATGCATAGGAAGGTTGAACAGAATCTAGTGATGTCTTCGTTAACCTAGAGGAAAGAAGAAAAACTAGGAAGGAAGAGAAGTGGAAGGAGGGAAAGTGGAAGGAGGGGGAAGTGGAAGTAAGAGGGAAGGAGGAGAAGAATCACCACCATATTTCCTGGCAGGCGTCGAGAAACGTGTACTTTCCATCATGTGCGAGATACAAGTTATAAATCATTCTTGATTAATAGGAATTGTGATATAAGCTTTAAGGAAAGGAGTTGTGCAGACGTGATCACGTGTGTCAGCTTAATATTAGTGCGGATATAGCAGCCTACTGCTCGCAGTAGTAAACACAAGCAGGATGAGATGTGGGACGACGTTTCTCTCTCTGTAGAGCTTTATCAAATTGCTATCTTTCAATCTTTGATGTTCTGTACAGAGGGGAAATGTTATCACAATAAAAGTTTGATCTGTAACTGTGACCTCTATTCAAATGTTATTGTAATCAAAATATGCTGAGAAAAAGGTGATGTGCAGCGTCATTGGTTAGTAGTCAGCAGCCATGCAGGTAGTTAGGTACTTACAGTTCTGTCAGGTGAGTGGAAAACAGAACCCTCTGATATGCGGGTTAATAAGAGACAGTATGTGGTTTGGGATATTTTACTGAGCAGACGTTTCTTTCCTTGGGGGACTTTATTGGTTGATAAAGTCCCTGGCGGAGGAAACGTCATGTCAATAAAATATCATAAACCTCATATTGTGTCTTGTTAATATACTTGTCGGTATACAATAACATTGATATATATTAGAGAATCGCTTCATTGGAATTGCTATGAGAGGAATTAAGAACACAGACTCCTATTAGGTATATAATAAGTGTAAATTAATATACTGGAAAATGCAGGAAGACAGAGGCATGTGTGTATACGTCTACAGCCAAACCATTTTATCCAGTCACCTTTATCTGGAAAACCTTTTCGGTGTGTCGCAAATTCACTCTTTATCGCATGTCAAGAAGCCTTAGCATCCTAATACTATTTAAACCAATATTCTTGCCGTCTGAGTCATGAAGTTTAGAGCTTCAATGTTAAGTCGGTCCCACATGTTAGATGCTTCAGCATCTGCAGTGAGAATGAGTCACTACTGATCAGTGACTAGCCTCAGCTGCTGCTTGTGCTTAAACCAACATTGACTCTGACTGAATATGGTTTTTGTCTGCTGTGTCTGTTCTCTCAGAATCCAGCCGTTACTAGCCAAAATAGTAAGCATGAGTGAGTAAATATGTCTGTCTCGCTATTAGTGGACGCAGCATCGAGCCTTGAATGACGATACCGGATTAGTGCTTCACTTAATAGTAGTAGTAGTAGTAGTGATAATAATTATGTACATTTTTGTGATGGTGTGCAGATGATTGATTGTCTACACAAAGGTGTATATCTAGTTTGCAGAGGGATTTGTAAGGCTTTCGTTTTACCCAGTAACGAAATCTGCAGTTTACTTTTAGCAGATAGCAGACATCGGTCTGTATTACTGGAAGTGAGCTAGCACCTGCAGTACTGCAGGTAGTGCAGTAAGTGGTCAGGGAGACTTTCCCCTCACTGATATAACTTTAAGTCTCTATTTATTAGACACTGAGACAGTAATTTGTAGCCATATCCTTGCAAGGAAGCTATGATTTATTTAGGTGAAGGTGTACTGATTTCGAGAAGTATCAGAGGGTTATCAGACACAAGACACCACAGTTAGCTCTGATGAGAAAGATACTAGATATATGGTGGCGTGGTGGACTAAGGCTTCGAGAATTTAGCTAGCTTCCCAGGAGGCTAGTTCAATAACTTGGGCTCGATCCTCGGCTGGTCGCAGTATGTTATTTTCTATTAATCTATTTGTTTCGTGGATGCTTTAATATATGTGTGAAACATATATATACGATAGGGATGCCCGGGTGTTGCGCATGTGTCTTAATTTCATCTTGTCGGTATTATATACCATTCTTGTACTACTACTACTACTACCACCACCTCTTCCTGCCTATATATAGCCGTCCTCTCCCACTTCTGGTTAGTGTGACTTTGTCAATGGTCCAAGTCGGACCGAAACGTCGTCGTAAGCTTCTCTCTTTTTATGTGCGGGTTATTTGTGTATGTGAAACATATATTGTATCTTTAAAACAAATTCTCAAAATATGTATACAGCCGCTTCTTAGACGTCCTTATTATAATTTCACGCTTTTTCGTGTTGTTTGGTTGTTTATGATGTATCTTCGTGATTTAAGTTTACTATAATTATTTCGTGCAGTTAAATCACCTTGTATCTCAAATATCTCTTACACGACAACATTGAAAATGTATTTTTCTCCATATTGTCATTAGATCTCGTAATTTTAGTGAAAGCAAGCTTAATTCTTGAGTTTTCAGAGATGTAGAGCAAGATGAAATGAGATGACTGTGTGCGTGTGCGTCTGTATGGGGGGCATGGAAGTGCGCGCGCGCGCGCTTACGTATTTAAGGTTGGAGTAGAGGTTCAGCTGGTGGCTGTACTTCCTAATTCTCTATGTGCATGTCTGTGTGGAGGAGGAAGTGTGTTGGACAACCATTCCTGGTGACTGCTAACCTGTGTTTCGTTTTACAGTTTCATTTAAGAGGCATAGTTACTGCCATCTGTAATTATCGCTATTTTGTTGTTTTTATCCTTCAGGTTAATTAAAATGCCTCTTGTTTGTACCCCATTCTTGTGACACCTGAGACCAGTTTTTGTACTGTCGCAGCTACAACCGCTGGCAGTTTAATTAACATCTGACCGACTATCCTCATTGCTTACTCTAAATGGCCGAAGTTTCAGAATTATTGTTATATCTATATATCCGTCACTGCACTTAATTAGCAGGTAACTGTTTGAGCAATACAGTTTTATACACAGTGGTTTTTAACGTTTCATAAGCTTTATGAAGTGATGCCGGGCCGCCAAGACAAGGTTGTCAGGTGAAGCAAGTGTATTGTTCCACGCGACTCACGAAATCGTAATAAAACTAGTGCAAACCACGGTACGGGTGGGGTCAAAGTGGTGGCCCATGCAAACCTCCCTATGGTATGTAAATATACCTAATTGGATGAATCTTATTGTAGCCAGCTGGTCCAGTGGCTTACGCACTGGCCTGGAGTTTTACGACTCACTCGCCTTGGGTTCAAATCGCACCCGTACCGTGGTTTATTTTCCACACTCCCCTCCTACGTTACACAGGTCCTCCATTATGTTAATTTACACGTGTTTTCCACAATGTATTGGACTAAAAAAAATCCTGACGAGCGAAACGTATTCTTTAATACAATTTTCCAAACTTTGCACATAGTATATATATATATATATATATATATATATATATATATATATATATATATATATATATATATATATATATATATATATATATATGTGTGTGTGTGTGTGTGTACACACCGGGAAACTCATCTCTTGTGCGCTTTCCCGCAACAAGACGTACCACGTACACACACTGTACATCACGTTGTGCACAAAAACTTCTGAAACGTACATGACCCTTACCATCCTTCTTCCTTGCCATCATCAAGACGAAGACCGACGAAAATTTTCATTAGTGGTAAAATTCCCTTTTTCGTAATTCCATTTGCTTCCTGCAGCATCCCTGAGGGTGTCCGGGGGGGGGGATGCTCGGGCAACTCGCCCTCCACAGTAAATAACAAGCGTGTGGTTTCCAACTATTTAATCAGCAATGGTGTCCCTCTCCGCTGCCAGAATTTACCACAACGTTGATGCAGTTGGATTAAAGTTAACTTAATTAAGCACAAACAACAACTTAGTTGAAGTTAAAATATATTTTTCTTAAATTTGTTGTGAGCTCAGTGCGCTCAGATGTTGACGCTCTCTATAAAGATTTTTTCCTTCAAAAGGAAGGACTTGAGGTTAGTGAAAAACTCTTGATTCAAAGAGCTGAAATTATCCTCTCTTACCTCGAATCAAACCTGGTTGCTCCTCACTCTTTGCATTGATAAATTAGACACATGTGCAACTCTTGGTTATCTTTACTGAGGAAACGTTTCGCCACACAGTGGCTTCATCACTCCATGCAAAGGAGAAACGTGAAGAACAGGAGGAGAATGAGGTAATCAGTCCCTCAACCTTGAGACGATGTGGTCAGTCCATCAATCTTGAATAGAATACAGCATATGTGCGGAGAAGTAGCTTATATACCGTATATAAACAGTCGTAGGTGGTGTCACATTTGTCCAATGTGAAAGTAGCTACTTCTCCGCACATATGCTGTATTCTATTCAAGATTGATGGACTGACCACATCGTCTCAAGGTTGACGGACTGATTACCTCATTCTCCTCCTGTTCTTCACGTTTCCTCTTTGTATGGACTGATGAAACCACTGTGTGGCGAAACGTTTCCTCAGTAAAGATACCCAAGAGCTGCACATGTGTCTAATTTAGCAACGTGTCGGTTCTCTAAACCATTCATCTACAACTCTTTCCATTCCTTAAGCGCTGTATGATTCTTATATATTTAGCGTTTCTCATGACTTTATATATATATATATATATATATATATATATATATATATATATATATATATATATATATATATATATATATATATATTTAAATATATATATATATATATATATATATATATATATATATATATATATATATATATATATATATATATATATATATATATATATATATATATATATATATATATATATATCATAGAAGTGTGTTAGGTTGGAAAAGGAACGGTTTCTGTGGAGGACGGGTTGAATGGGAGTGAACTGCATTTTACATTTCTTAGTCAAAACTGGATACATTACCAGTGTGCTTCTACTCGATTCCATATAATAGTACCTCGAGGGTTCCTTGTCATATTCCATCACACAAAATGGGTGACCTGTCATATTCCATCACACAGAATGAGTTTCCTGTCATATTTCATCACAGAATGAGTTCCTTGTCATATTCAGTCATACAGGATGGGATTGCATACCTGAGGTAATGAAACATCAGCCTGAGCTGGGAGACGCCAATAAGATGGTGAGAATATCTTCAAGCATTTCATTACTGGTTCAGTAGTCTTGTAGTTAGTTGATGAGTTTGAGATGTAACAAACATGTGAGGAGTGCGGGGGTGGGTGGTAGTGTATGTGGACATGGGTGATATTTACTATGCAGGCACGTGTGAGGTGGGTAGTAGTGTGTTGACATAAGGTACGTGTTGTTTTTTTACGGTAGAAGCACATGGACCTCTTGAGAGACGTCTCGCCTTGGACAGATGTACAGACGTATATTGTTTTAATGGCTCGGGGCACGGATTATTAAATAGTGCCATGAGTGAAGAATTTACTGTACAGCATCACTTCTCTGAATGAACGTAACACGTGACAGTACACTACGGTCCAGTTTAACTGGTCTTCCATTGATGTTACTTGATGTTTATACTCATTCAAGATTAAGGAATTCCTGTATTTTTACATATTATGTTTGTAACCAGCTGTAACGTCATCTGTTTTTTTTTATTGTTTTTCTTCATGCCGGTTCATAAGCCTCCACTCCCCGGAAGGTTGACATGTGATTATATCGTCACAAATATTATATTTTTAAATTGATGCAGTTTTACATGTCATCTTGTATTCTCTTAAGATAATATTTGTGACATTTCTGGATTTTAAATTGAGTAAAATTGGCGTTGAGTGTAAGAATACCCATGAGTTGCTTATTTTCTTTTTGTAACTCCAGTTACTAGTTTTAGGGTTGATGGTACACTTCCCTCGACTCTTGCAGATTTCTGCAAGATACCTGGTAAACCCATTGTGTCTAACTTCACTAAGCGCTCATCCAACAACACCACTTAAAGGAATCCGTAATACACTGATGCATATCTGTTACAGACCTCTGATATCTCAGACTCACTTGTTGGATTCAATCACTTTTGCAGTTATCTCACTAACTTTCCCCATAAGACACTCGTGTATGACCTGCTGCCAGAGACAATTCACTGAATCCCTAATAGTTTACGTCTTAAACAGTTACAGTTTTTTTCAGATTCCCAGCAAATTCTTTAATGTCCTTAGTAAGTTGCAGTCGGGGGTCTGAGACTCGATGGCGAAGAAGATTGGAAAGATGAGATGGGGGGGGGGGGAAATTAGAAAGGAAATATTACATGATTAAGGTATGCAATAAAATCACAGTAAACAGGTGATATCACAGTATGCAAAATAGCCACGGTGAAAAAAAATAGTGAAATTCCAAGCTCTTTCGTGATTTCTCACATTATGTTCCTCACATTGTTCCTTGACAATATGAGAAATCACGGAAGTGTTTAAGGTGTGTGTATACTGAATGTACAAAGTAGTTTGCAAAACGTGTTTATCATCTTACGTGTTGTCATCTTATGTGTTATTTTGCGTGTTATCGTACGTGTTGTCCTCTTATGTAAGTGTTGTCATCTTACGTGTGTCATCTTACGCGTTCATGAGACAAGAGAGCGGTGTACCTGGCAGAGTGCAAAATATTTAACACACAACACGACTATAGCATCTGCTATATGACTATAGTATCTGCTATATGTCAGCCTTCTCAGAGGCGCATAATCTTTCCACCTCTTTTTGTTTTTTACTCTTTTTCATATTTATTAGTATACTAAAAAGATGAGAGAGAGGACACGCCCTTGCGGTGTGTCTAGCTTCATTCATTGTATCTTGTCATATAACATATTTTAATAGACTTCCTTTTGGAGAAGCTATTACAGTACACAGAAAAAATACTTAAAATATAAGAGTGCTGATAGCAAATACGCCCACGCTTCTCCTACCAAATGAGACAGGCGTACATCGTAGATACGCCCGCACGTCTCTCACTGCATGAGATGGGCGTACGTGAAGAGCGTTTAAAGCCTCGTAAACACTGGTGAAGTTAAACTTTGATAAAAACATGAGGCTGATGCTTGTATTGGTCGCCGCTACACAAACACACACAGAGTGGCATGTTTGAGTTACTTACCACACGTACGAATGCTGCTCTTAATTAAGATTGTACTTTCAAAGCTGTGTCAGAAAAAGAATCAGATTCAGCTGTAAAGGATACAGTTGGGTCAACACCATTCCCCTATTTTTAATGCCTCCTTTTCTTATTGTTCTTCCCTCTGATTCCCCTTCTCTCCCCATTCGCTTTCCCCTCCCTTACACCCTCCCCTACCTCAAGGGAAAGAGCTTTAGAGAGCGGGAGGGGAGAAGCAGTGAGAGCTTGGTTTTATTATCCGTAAGGATTGATGTTTGTGTGTGGCAATCCATACTGATTCCTCTTCCCTCCACCTTTCATCGCTGTATTGTTATAATGGATGCCAGAGAACACAGGAGAGCCACAGGAACGTAATAGATGAAGAGGTTGAGGCAAACACTCTTCACAGTTTCAAGAGCAAGTACGATCCCTATCCCTTTCTGGAGACCAGAAATCAGAAATCAGAAAACGGAGGGGACTAGAAGCTGTACCTTGACCCATGCAAACACAACTAAAGGCTGGGGATTACAACTCTCCTAGTTGTACTAGGGAGTACTAGGAGAGTACAGCTACAGGGAGTAAAGAAACAACCACACAAACACGCCTTCATCCACGCCTGTTAATTTAGTCAGGGTCGTCTTCCCCAGCTCGCTGTCGTTTACAGGTAATCTCACGTGTTTAATTAACCTCTAGAGCCATCCCGCACACGCTATGTTGCTGCTGTGCTCTTGTCAGCTGAGTGGTTGTTGTGGGTTGTGCTCTTGTCAGCTGAGAGGCTCTTGTGGGTTGAGCCTTGCAAGAAGACCTGGAGAGATGGAGATGATCCTTGTCCTTCCTCCTCCTCCTCCTCCTCCTCCTCCTCCTCCTCCTCCTTCTTCTTCTTCTTCTTCTTCTTTTCTAGTTCTCCTTCTTTTCTAGTTCTTCACCACTTTTGTTATCGAACTTTCGTTACAAAATATTCAGTAAAGTTTGGTCAGAAAAGGAACCCAGCAATACCGCTTGCCTCTCCACAACCTTTATTACATCCACTTCATCCTTTTTCCTGCCATTTCCTCCGTTCTTCGTATTTCTCCTCTCCAGTTATCTTCCCACTAGCTTTCTCATAATTGTACCTGGCTCGCCTCTTCGTCTTAATATTGTTCATTTTTCTGGCATATTCACCTCAACTTGTTTTCCCCCAACTTCGAAAGTGATATAATCGTATTCCATCCCTTCTCTCCTCAGTACCCTTTACTTTTCAATCCCTCCCTTTTTTATGATCCCCCCATCCCCTCTGCCTTCTCGCCCCTTCTCTCACCCCCTTCTAAATAATTGTCTTGTCAGTCACATCACTGTTGAATGTATCACCCTGTTTCCTGTATCACTGTTTCCTGTATCACCCTGTTTCCTGTATCACCCTGTTTCCTGTATCACCCTGTTTCCTGTTTCACCCTGTTTCCTGTGTCACTCTGTCTCCCATATTACCCTGTCTCATATTCTCTGTCGCTTATCACCCTGTCTCCCACATCACTTCTTGACCCGTATCACCCTATCTGTTATCCGTATCACTCTGTCACCCGTATCACCCTATCTGTCAACCTGTCACCCTATATGTCACTCGTCTCACCCTATCTGTCTCCCGTCTCACCCTCTGTGTTTCATATTAAGCTGTTTGCTGCCCGTCCCTATGAAGAATAAGAAAATAATCCAGTTTCTTACGAAAAAATGGAAAAAATATGCACGTATTCCCTTCAGGAAAATCCATCCTTCATCATCCATCCATCATCCTTTGCAGACGATACTAGGATCTGCATGAGAGTCATCCATCGAGGACACGGCAAATCTCCAAGAAGATATAAACCAAATTTTCCAATGGGCAAGGGAGAACAGTATGATGTTCAATGAAGACAAATTCCAATTACTCCGCTATGGAAAACTAGAGGAAATAATAGCTAGAACTGAATATACTACAAACTCTAATCACACAGTAGAGTAGAAAAGTAATGTGAAGGACCTGGGAGTGGTAATGTCCGAAGATCTTACCTGCAAGGATCACAACAATACCACTATCACATCTGCGAGGAAACTGATAGGATGGATAATGAGAACGTTCAAGACAAGAGATGCCAAGCCAGTGATGATCCTTTTTAAATCACTTGTTCTCTCTAGGCTGGAATACTGCTGTACATTACCATCCCCATTCAAGGCGCCTGCCTTGAATGTACAGAGAAACTTTACTGCACATACAAGTTCCATCAGACACCTTAATTACTGGGAACGCCTGGAAGCACTTCACTTGTACTCACTGGAGCGCAGGCGAGAGTGATATATCATAATCTACACCTGGAAGATCCTAGAGGGACTGGTCCCTAATCTGCACACAGAAATCGCTCCTTACGAAAGCAAAATACTTGGCAGGCGAATCAACATACCCCCAGTGAAAAGTAGGGGCGCCATAGGTACACTAAGAATAAGTTTCCAGGGCCCAATTCTGTTCAACAGCCTGTCACCAGTCATAAGGGGAATTACCAGTAGACCCCTGGTTGTCTTCAAGAGGGAGCTGAATAGATACCTAAAGTCAGTGCTGGAACAGCCGGGCTGTGGGTCGTACGTTGGACTACGTGCGTCCAGCAGTAGCAGCCTTGTTGATCAGGCCCTGATCCACCAAGAGGCCTGGTCATGGACCGGGCCGCGGAGACGTTGATCCCAGGAATGCCCTCCAGGTAGACTCCATTTAGGTATGCGGCCACAAATCCCTCCGAGTGGAAGATGTCTTAAGACTGGTGAAGGGGCTCTTGATTCAAATAATTAGTTACCTCTTCCCTTCCCTGGGATCAAACCTGGCTCTTTTGCGCTTCTCCACTAATGTAATGAAATAATTCCTTCTGCCTTATAGGACAAATAGTTATTTTTGTTTTAAGGAAAAAATAGGAAAATATACGTTTCTGTATTAATAGGACGGCATGTGCACACATGTGGTTGGGAATTTGCCTGTCGACTTGTGGAATGGAACCTATCTTATCTAACCCTTCCCATTCAACTTGTGGAATAGAGCCTGTCTCTCTTACCCTACATATTCAACTTGAGGAATAGAACTTGTAGTCCCTTTCCCCCTAACTGGTATCTGATTCATTAAACTTGTGGTGTCACAGGTGGATGTCTCTCCCGGTGTCTGGACGAGTGTATACCCATCTAGTCTGTTTCCTTTCACTCTCCCATCTTTCACTTTCCCATTTTTATTTTCCCATTCTTCCCTTCGACCTCCATTTCCCTCCACCCTTCAACATCAACCCATTTTCCCTCGTCATCTGATTTTTCCTCGCCACCTTTTCATTACACCCCTCCTCGCCACCCTCGTTATTCACCCATCCCCGCCACCACCCGCCAATCCCCCGCCACCACCCGCCAATCCCCCGCCACCACCCGCCAATCCCCCTCCACCACCCACCCATCACCCGCAACCACCCGCCAATCCCCCGCCACCACCCGCCAATCCCCCGCCACCACCCGCCCATCACCCGCCACTACCTGCCCATCGCCGCCACCACCCGCCACCACCCGCCCATCACCCGCCACCACCCGCCCATCCCCCACCACCACCCGCCCATCCCCCGCCACCACCCGCCCATCCCCCGCCACCACCCGCCCATCCCCCGCCACCACCCGCCCATCACCCGCCACCACCCGCCCATCACCCGCCACCACCCGCCGATCCCCCGCCACCACCCGCCCATCCCCCGCCACCACCCGCCCATCCCCCGCCACCACCCGCCCATCACACGCCGCCACCCGCCCATCACCCGCCACCACCCGCCACCACCCGCCCATCCCCCGCCACCACCCGCCCATTCCCCGCCACCACCCTCCCATCACCCGCCACCACCCGCCCATCACCCGCCACCACCCGCCACTACCCGCCCATCACCCGCCACTACCCGCCCCTCACCCGCTACCACCCGCCCATCGCCGCCACCACCCGCCCCTCACCCGCCACTACCCGCCCATCGCTGCCACCACCCGCCCATCACCCGCCACTACCCGCCCATCGCCGCCACCACCCGCCCATCACCCGCCACTACCCGCCCATCACCCGCCACTACCCGCCCATCCTGGTCGTTCATCACGCTGAGCAAGATCTCCAATACACGTAATATTTTATGCTAAAGTGTCGTGCTTGTGTTTTCTTCCCTCTTCCTTCCTCTCCACCTTCCTTCTTCCTTCCTCTCCACCTTCCTTCTTCCTTCCTCTCCACCTTCCTTCTTCCTTCCTCTCCACCTTCCTTCTTCCTTCCTCTCCACCTTCCTTCTTCCTTCCTCTCCACCTTCCTTCTTCCTTCCTCTCCACCTTCCTTCCTCATCCTTCCCACTCCTTCCTCTCCTCCTTCCTTCCTTCCCCCTCCTCCCCCTCCCCCTTCGTTCCTTCCCACTCCCTCCTCTCCCCCTTCCTTCCTTCATCCATTCTTCCCACTCCTTCCTCTCCCCTTCCTTCCCTACCACTCTCTCCTACCACTCCCTCCTTCCCCCCTTTTCCCTTCTCCCTTCTACCCAGAACTCCCTCTCACTCTTCCTGCCTCTCCCATCCCTCCACATTCATTATCTTCCCTTTTTACTCACTGAGTTATTAACCGCTCCCATTTATTGCTTTTGCCCGTCTGTGTCCCTTCTCTCTTCTCTTTCTCCTCCTCTCTCATTTCTTCTCTGTTATTCCCCCCTCCCTCTCATTTCCTCGTCTTTCCTCTCTCATTGGTTTACCCTCTATCCGTCTTCCTATGATGGACCTATAACTGGTTTTGAGAGTTTTCCCCTACAGCTGCAACCTGTCCCTTGTGCTTGTCTGATGCTTGCTAGGTTAACCAGGCTGTTGCTGCTGGTGACCTTGAGAGACTGATCCCAAAGCTGAACACGGAAATCACTCCGTATGACAAGGGACTTCGCAGACAGTGCAAAATACCTCCAGTAAAAAACATGGGCACCACGCATCCATTAAGAGTGAACTCAGTGAGTTCTATTGTTTTTCTTGTAGTCGCGATACAAATGTTGTTATGCTCTTTGAACGTGAGATTTTCTAACATTATCACTCCCAGGTCTCATATTTGATTTACGCTTTGTTGAGCTTGTCTTGTACTCTGATCTTTTTTTTCTCCATTCTCTTGGCGTAATAAGTGAAATTTGATCTCATTGAATATCATATTGTTGTCAGTGGTCCACTGGAACACTTGGTTTGTATCATCTTGGAGACTTGCTGTTTCTTCTATGGATGCCACTTTTATATAGATTATATTATCGTTTGCAAAGGATGATTTATATCCCTGTCTATGTCAGAAATGAAAAGTGGGGCGAGTACCGTGCCTTGGGGGACAACTTTTCACTGTAGCAGCTCCTGGTTTTAGTACGTTTACTATTTATTCTTTGGGTTCTACTTGTGAGAAAGTTAAAAATCCATCTGCCCATTTTCCCAGTCATTCCATTTGTACGCATTTTGTGTGCAGTTACCCCATGGTCGCACTTATCAAAGGCTGTAACAAAGTCAGTGCGTTTTGGCTGTCTTCAAGAGCATACAAGAACACATCGTAATAGCTGCTGAAGGCAGCAGCGACCACTTATGAAGTATTATCTTAACATTTGATGTAACATTTGTTGCCAACTGACTTTGAAGAAATACTTTTAAATTTAAGAAAAAATATATATTTTCCTTGTGTTTGATTTACTCTGTAATTTTTCTTATTCAGATTCCATCAAAATTATGTTGTAGTATTTTCATCACCACGACAAGGTTACTCTTGCCTCTGCAGCTCTTCTGACTAAAGGTTAACTGTCCTCAAGAACACATAGTTCATAGTGTGTGTGTGTACTCACCTAGTTGTACTCACCTAGTTGAGGTTGCAGGGGTCGAGTCCGAGCTCCTGGCCCCGCCTCTTCAATGGTCGCTACTAGGTCACTCCTGAACCGTGAGCTTTATCATACCTCTGCTTAAAGCTATGTATGCATCCTGCCTCCACTACATCGCTTCCCAAACTATTCCACTTCCTGATTACTCTGTGGCTGAAGAAATACTTCCTAACATCCCTGTGATTCATCTGTGTCTTCAACTTCCAACTGTGTCCCCTTGTTGCTGTGTCCAATCTCTGGAACATCCTGTCTTTGTCCACCTTGTCAATTCCTCTCAGTATTTTGTATGTCGTTATCATGTCCTCCCTATCTCTCCTGTCCTCCAGTGTCGTCAGGTTGATTTCCCTTAACCTCTCCTCGTAGGACATGCCTCTTAGCTCTGGGACTAGTCTTGTTGCAAACCTTTGCACTTTCTCTAGTTTCTTCACGTGCTTGGCTAGGTGTGGGTTCCAAACTGGTGCCGCATACTCCAATATGGGCCTAACGTACACGGTGTACAGGGTCCTGAATGATTCCTTATTAAGATGTCGGAATGCTGTTCTGAGGTTTGCTAGGCGCCCATATGCTGCAGCAGTTATTTGGTTGATGTGCGCTTCAGGAGATGTGCCTGGTGTTATACTCACCCCAAGATCTTTTTCCTTGAGTGAGGTTTGTAGTCTCTGGCCCCCTAGACTGTACTCCGTCTGCGGTCTTCTTTGCCCTTCCCCAATCTTCATGACTTTGCACTTGGTGGGATTTAACTCCTGGAGCCAATTGCTGGACCAGGTCTGCAGCCTGTCCAGATCCCTTTGTAGTTCTGCCTGGTCCTCGTCCGACTGAATCCTTCTCCTCAACTTCACATCATCTGCAAACGGACACCTCGGAGTCTGTTCCTTCCGTCATGTCGTTCACAAATACCAGAAACAGCACTGGTCGTAGGGCTGACCCCTCTGGAACCCCACTCGTCACAGGCGCTCACTGTGTGTGTGTGTGTGTGTGTGTGTGAATTATCGGTCGTTGAGCTCTAGCTTTTGGGTCCACCTATAAACTGTTGGTCAACACGACCTACCAAACCTAAGCACTTCTTAAACTGCTCTTAAAGACACGACTCTCATTTTCAAAGATAAACACCGAGAGGTGTGTGTGTATCTCCGTGTATACATCTCGGTGTATATCTGTGTTTATACGCCGAGTTTACTTGTATCCGTATTTTAGAGATTAAAATATCTTTAACGTTTGATGTATAGGCGACATGCAACATTAATGATCCAGGTGTAGTGGATAGGCTTCAAACTTAAGAAACCAACCAACCTTGGTCCTTACCTTGGCCTTCAGAACACTGGTGTTCTCTGTTACTAACTTTTAGAACACTGGTGTTCTTTTTAATTAACTTTCAGAACACTGGTGTTCATTATTACAAATTTTCAGAACACTGGTGCTCATTTTAGCTTTCAGAACACTGGTGTTCATTATTACAAACTTTTAGAACACTGGTGTTCGTTATTACAAACTTTCAGAATACGTGCTCATTTTAATTAGCTTTCAGAACACTGGTGTTCATTTTAGTTTTCAAAACACTTGTGTTCATTTAAATTTTTAGAACACTGGTGTTCATTTTAATTTTCAGAACACTGGTGTTCATTTTAATTAACTGTCGAAGCACTGGTGTTCCTTATAACTCGGAACACAGGTATTCCTTAAAACTGCAAGAACACTGGTATTCTTTATAACTGTCCTTATTACTGTCAGAGCACTGTGTTCCTTATAACTTTCAAAACAATGGTGTTCCTTATTACTGTCAGAGCACTGTGTTCCTTATTACTGTCAGAACACTTGTGTTCATTTTAATTAACTCTTTAAAGTGTGTTGTCTATGTTATCTGTTTTTCTCTTGTTCCCCTAAAACAGGTGAGGAGAGAGAGAGAGAGAGAGAGAGAGAGAGAGAGAGAGAGAGAGAGAGAGAGAGAGAGAGAGAGAGAGAGAGAGAGAGAGAGAGAGAGGAGAGGGAGGGATGGAGGTAGGGAGGACAGGGATGGATGGTGGGTCGGCAGGGATTGAGGGAGGGAGGGCAGCGATGGATGGTGGGAGGGCAGGAATTGAGGGTGGGAGGGTAGGGATGGATGGTGGGAGGGCAGGGCTGGAGGATAGGAGGGCAGGGATGGATGGTGGGAGGGCAGGAATTGAGGGTGGGAGGGCAAGGATGGATGGTGGGAGGGCAGGGATTGAGGGTGGGAGGGCAGGGATTGAGGATGGAAGGGCAGGGATGGATGGTGGTAGGGCAGGGATGGAGTTTTGGAGGGCAGGGATGGATGGTGGGAGGGCAGGGATTGAGGGTGGGAGGGCAGGGATGGATGATGGGAGGGCAGGGATGGAGGATGGGAGGGCAGGAATGGATGGTGGGAGGGCTGGGATGGAGGGTGGGAAGGCTGGGATGGAGGGTGGGAGGGCTGGGATGGGTGGTGGGAAGGCAGGAATGGATGGTGGGAGGAAAGGGATGGAGGGTGGGAGGGCTGGGGTGGAGGATGCGAGTTCACGGGTGGAGGATGGGAGGGCAAGGATTGAGGGTGGGAGGGCAGGGATTGAGGGTGGGAGGGCAGGGATGGATGGTGGGAGGGCAGAGATTGAGGGTGTTAGGGCAGGGATGGTGGATGGGAGGCCAGGGATGGAGGATGGGAAGGCAGGGATGGAGGATGTGAGGGCAGGGATGAAGGATGGGAGGGCAGGGATTGAGGGTGGGAGGGCAGGGATTGAGGGTGGGAGGGCCGGGATGGATGGTGGGAGGGCAGGGATTGAGGGTGGGAGAGCAGGGATTGAGGGTGGGAGGGCAGGGATGGTGGATGGGAGGGCAGGGATGGAGGATGGGAGGGCAGGGATTGAGGGTGTGAGGGAAGGGATTGAGGGTGGGAGGGCAGGGATGGATGGTGGGAGGGCAGAGATTGAGGGTGTTAGGGCAGGGATGGATGGTGGGAGGGCAAGGATGGAGGATGGGAGGGCAGGGATGGAGGATGGGAGGGCAGGGATTGAGGGTGAGAGGGTATGGATTGAGGGTGGGAGGGCAGGGATGGAGGATGTGAGGGCAGGGATGGAGGATGGGAGGGCAGGGATGGAGAAGGGGAGGGCAGGGATGGTGGATGGGAGGGCAGGGATGGATGGTGGGAGGGCAGGGATTGAGGGTGAGAGGACAGGGATGGATGGTGGGAGGGCAGGGATTGAGGGTGGGAAGGCAGGGATGGATGGTGGGAGGGCAGGGATGGAGGATGGGAGGGTAGGGATGGAGAATGGGAGGGCAGGGATTGAGGGTGGGAGGGCAGGAATGGAGGATAGGAGGGCAGGGATGGATGGTGGGAGGGCATGGATTGAGGGTGGGAGGGCAGGGATGCAGGGATGGTGCCAAGGCAGGGATGGAGGGTTGGAGGGCAGGGATGGAGGATGGGAGGGCAGGGATTGAGGGTGGGAGGGCAGGAATGGAGGGTGGGTGTGCAGGGATTGAGGGTTGGAGGGCAGGGATGGATGGTGGGAGGGCAGGGATGGTGGATGGGAGGCCAGGGATGGATTGTAGGAGGGCTGGGATGGTGGGTGGGATGGAGGGTGGGAAGGCTGGGATGGAGGGTGGGAGGGCTGGGATGGAGGATGGGAGGGCAAGGATTGAGGGTGGGAAGGCAGGGATGGAGGGTGAGAGGGCAGGGATGGAGGGTGGGAAGGCTGGGAGGGAGGGTGGGAGGGCAGGGATGGAGGGTAGGAGGGCTGGGATGGAGGGTGGGAAGGCAGGGATGGATGGTGGGAGGGCAGGGATGGAGGGTGGAGGGCAGGGATTTAGGGTGGGAGGGCTGGGATGGAGATTGGTAGGGCAGGGATGGAGGGTGGGAGGGCAGGGATGGAGGGTGGGAGGGCTGGGATTGAGGGTGGGAGGGCAGGGATGGAGGGTGGGAGGGGAGGGATGGAGGGTGGGAGGGCAGGGATGGAGGTTGGGTGGGCTGGGATGGAGGGTGGGAGAGCTGGGATGGAAGGTGGGAAGGTAGAGATGGAGGGTGGGAGGGCAGGGATGGAGGGTGGGAGGGCTGGGATTGAGGGTGGGAAGGCAGGGATGGAGGGTGGGAGGGCTGGGATGGAGGATGGGAGGGCAGGGATTGAGGGTTGGAGGGCAGGGATTGAGGGTGAAGGGCAGGGATGGATGGTGCGAGGGCAGGGATAGAGTGTGGGAGGGCAGGGATGGATGGTGGGAGGGCAGGGATGGAGGGTGGAAGGCCAGGGATGGATGGTGGGAGGGCAGGGATGGAGGATGGGAGGGCAGGGATGGATGGTGCGAGGGCTGGGATGGAGGGCTGGGATGGAGTGCTGGGATGGAGTGCTGGGATGGAGTGCTGGGATGGAGGGCTGGGAGGGCTGGGATGGGTGGTGGGAAGGCAGGGATGGATGGTGGGAAGGCAGGGATGGAGGGTGGGAGGGCTGGGATGGAGGATGGGAGGGCAGGGGTGGAGGATGGGAGGGCAAGGATTGAGGGTGGGAGGGCAGGGATTGAGGGTGGGAGGGCAGGGATGGATGGTGGGAGGGCAGAGATTGGGGGTGGGAGGGCAGGGATGGAGGATGAGAGGGCAGGGATGGAGGATGGGAGGGCAGGGATGGAGGATGGGAGGGCAGGGATTGAGGGTGGGAGGGCAGGGATGGATGGTGGGAGGGCAGGGATTGATTGTGGGAGAGCAGGGATTGAGGGTGGGAGGGCAAGGATGGAGGATGGGAGGGCAGGGATGGAGGATGGGAGGGCAGGGATTGAGGGTGGGAGGGCAGGGATTGAGGGTGGGAGGGCAGAGATGGATGGTGGGAGGGCAGGGATGGATGGTGGGAGGGCAGGAATTGAGGGTGGGAGGGCAGGGATGGATGGTGGGAGGGCAGGGATTGAGGGTGAGAGGGCATGGATTGAGGGTGGGAGGGCAGGGATGGAGGATGGGAGGGCAAGGATTGAGGGTGGGAGGGCAGGGATGGAGGATAGGAGGGCAGGGATGGAGGGTGGGAGGGCTGGGATGGAGGGTGGGAGGTCTGGGATGGAAGGTGGTAAGGCAGGGATGGAGGGTGGGAGGGCAGGGATTGAGGGTGGGAGGGCAGGGATGGAGGATAGGAGGTCAGGGATGGATGGTGGGAGGCATGGATTGAGGGTGGGAGGGCAGGGGTGGATGGTGGGAGGGCAGGGATGCAGGGATGGTGCGAGGGCAGGGATGGAGTGTGGGAGGGCAGGGATGGAGGATGGGAGGGCAGGGATGGATTGTGGGAGGTCAAGGATTGAGGGTGGGAGGGCTGGGATGGATGGTGGGAGGGCAGGGATGGAGGATGGGAGGGCAGGGATGGAGAGTGGGAGGGCAGGAATGGAGGGTGGGTGTGCAGGGATTGAGGGTGGGAGGGCAGGGATGGATGGTGGGAGGGCAGGGATGGTGGATGGGAGGCCAGGGATGGATTGTGCGAGGGCTGGGATGGAGGGTGGGAGGGCTGGGATGGAGGTTGGGAGGGCAGGGATGGAGGATGGGAGGTCAGGGATGGATGGTGCGAGGGCAGGGATGGATGGTGGGAGGGCTGGGATGGAGGGTGGGAGGGCTGGGATGGAAGGTGGGAAGGCAGGGGTGGAGGGTGGGAGGGCAGGGATTGAGGGTGGGAAGGCAGGGATGGAGGGTGAGAGGGCAGGGATGGAGGGTGGGAAGGCTGGGAGGGAGGGTGGGAGGGCAGGGATGGAGGGTGGGAGGGCTGGGATGGAGGGTGGGAAGGCAGGGATGGATGGTGGGAGGGCAGGGATGGAGGGTGGAGGGCAGGGATTTAGGGTGGGAGGGCTGGGATGGAGATTGGTAGGGCAGGGATGGAGGGTGGAAGGGCAGGGATGGAGGGTGGGAGGGCTGGGATTGAGGGTGGGAGGGCAGGGATGGAGGGTGGGAGGGCAGGGATGGAGGTTGGGTGGGCTGGGATGGAGGGTGGGAGAGCTGGGATGGAAGGTGGGAAGGTAGGGGTGGAGGGTGGGAAGGCAGGGATGGAGGGTGGGAGGGCTGGGATTGAGGGTGGGAGGGCAGGGATGGATGGTGGGAGGGCAGGGATTGAGGGTGGCAGGGCAGGGATGGAGGATGAGAGGGCAGGGATGGAGGATGGGAGGGCAGGGATGGAGGGGAGGGCAGGGATGGATGGTATGAGGGCAGGGATGGAGGATGGGAGGGCAGAGATGGAGGATGGGAGGGCAGGGATTGAGGGTGAGAGGGCATGGATTGAGGGTGGGAGGGCAGGGATGGAGGATGGGAGGGCAGGGATTGAGGGTGGGAGGGCAGGGATGGAGGATAGGAGGGCAGGGATGGATGGTGGGAGGGCAGGGATTGAGGGTGGGAGGGCAGGGGTGAATGGTGGGAGGGCAGGGATGGTGCGAGGGCAGGGATGGAGGATGGGAGGGCAGGGATTGAGGGTGGGAGGGCAGGGATGGAGGATAGGAGGGCAGGGATTGAGGGTGGGAGGGCAGGGATGGAGGATAGGAGGGCAGGGATGGATGGTGGGAGGGCAGGGATTGAGGGTGGGAGGGCAGGGATTGAGGTTTGGAGGGCAGGGATGGATGGTGGGAGGGCAGGGATTGAGGGTGAGAGGGCATGGATTGAGGGTGGGAGGGCAGGGATGGAGGATGGGAGGGCAGGGATTGAGGGTGGGAGGGCAGGGATGGAGGATGGGAGGGCAGGGATGGATGGTGGGAGGGCAGGGATTGAGGGCAGGGGTGAATGGTGGGAGGGCAGGGATGGTGGAGGGCAGGGATGGAGGGTTGGAGGGCAGGGATTGAGGGTGGGAGGGCAGGGATGGAGGATAGGAGGGCAGGGATTGAGGGTGGGAGGGCAGGGGATGGAGGATAGGAGGGCAGGGATGGATGGTGGGAGGGCAGGGATTGAGGGTGGGAGGGCAGGGATTGAGGGTGGGAGGGCAGGGATGGATGGTGGGAGGGCAGGGATTGAGGGTGAGAGGGCATGGATTGAGGGATGGGAGGGCAGGGATGGAGGATGGGAGGGCAGGGATTGAGGGTGGGAGGGCAGGGATGGAGGATAGGAGGGCAGGGATGGATGGTGGGAGGGCAGGGATTGAGGATGGGAGGGCATGGATGGTGGGAGGGCAGGGATGGTGCGAGGGCAGGGATGGAGGATGGGAGGGCAGGGATTGAGGGTGGGAGGGCAGGGATGGAGGATAGGAGGGCAGGGATGGATGGTGGGAAGGCAGGGATTGAGGGTGGGAGGGCAGGGTTGGATGGTGGGAGGGCAGGGATGGTGCGAGGGCAGGGATGGTGCGAGGGCAGGGATGGAGGGTGGTAGGGCAGGGATGGAGGATGGGAGGGCAGGGATGGATTGTGGGAGGTCAAGGATTGAGGGTGGGAGGGCAGGGTTGGATGGTGGGAGGGCAGGGATGGAGGATGGGAGGGCTGGGATGGAGGGTGGGAGGGCAGGAATGGAGGGTGGGTGTTCAGGGATTGAGGGTTGGAGGGCAGGGATGGATGGTGTTAGGGCAGGGATGGTGGATGGGAGGCCAGGGATGGTTGGTGGGGGGGCTGGGATGGAGGGTGGGAGGGCTGGGATGGAAGGTGGGAAGGCAGGGATGGAGGGTGGGAGGGCAGGGATGGAGGGTGGGCGGGCTGGGGTGGAGGGTGGGAAGGCAGGGATGGAGGGTGGGAGGGCTGGGATGGGGGATGGGAGGGCAAGGATTGAGGGTGGGAAGACATGGATGGAGGGTGTTAGGGCAGGGATGGTGGATGGGAGGCCAGGGATGGATGGTGGGAGGGCTGGGATAGAGGGTGGGAGGGCAAGGATTGAGGGTTGAAGGGCAGGGATGGATGGTGTTAGGGCAGGGATTGTGGATGGGAGGCCAGGGATTGATGGTGGGAGGGCTGGGATGGAGGGTGGGAGGGCTGGGATGGAGGTTGGGAGGGCAGGGATGGTGGATGGGAGGGCATGGATGGATGGTGCGAGGGCTGGGATGGAGGGTGGGAGGGCTGGGATTGAGGGTGGGAGGGCTGGGATGGAAGGTGGGAAGGCAGGGATGGAGGGTGGGAGGGCAGGGATGGAGGGTGGGAAGGCAGGGATGGAGGGTGGGAGGGCTGGAATGGAGGATGGGAGGGCAAGGATTGAGGGTGGGAAGGCAGGAATGGAGGGTGAGAGGGCAGGGATGGAGGGTGGGAAGGCTGGGAGGGAGGGTGAGAGGGCAGGGATGGAGGGTGGGAGGGCTGGGATTGAAGGTGGGAAGGCAGGGATGGAGGGTGGGAGGGCAGGGATGGAGGGTGGGAGGGCTGGAATGGAGGATGGGAGGGCAAGGATTGAGGGTGGGAAGGCAGGAATGGAGGGTGAGAGGGCAGGGATGGAGAGTGGGAAGGCTCGGAGGGAGGGTGAGAGGGCAGGGATGGAGTGTGGGAAGGCTGGGAGGGAGGGTGGGAAGGCAGGGATGGAGGGTAGGAGGGCTGGGATGGAGGGTGGGAAGGCAGGGATGGATGATGGGAGGGCAGGGATGGAGGGTGGGAGGGCAGGGATTTAGGGTTGGAGGGCTGGGATGGAGATTGGTAGGGCAGGGATGGATGGTGCAAGGGCAGGGATGGAGGGTGGGAGGGCAGGATGGAGGGTGGGAGGGCAGGGATGGAGGTTGGGTGGGCTGGGATGGAGGGTGGGAGAGCTGGGATGGAAGGTGGAAGGTAGGGGTGGAGGGTGGGAAGGCAGGATGGAGGGTGGGAGGGCTGTGATTGAGGGTGGGAAGGCAGGGATGGAGGGTGGGAGGGCTGGGATGGAGGATGGGAGGCAGGGATTGAGGGTGGGAGGGCAGGGAGGAGAGCAGGGATTTAGGGATTGTGGTAGGGAGGAATTGCTGGGATGGAGGTAGGGCAGGAGGGAGGGAGGGTGGGCAGTGATGGAGGATGGGAGAGCAGGGATGCAAGGATGGTGCAGAGGCAGGAATTGAGGGTGGGAGGGCAGGGATGGATGGTGGGAGGACAGGGATGGAGGGAGGGAGGGCAGGATTAAGGGATAGTGGGAGGGAGGAAGGGCAGGGAGGGAGGGAGAGCAGGGAAGGAGGGAGGGAGGGAGGTTGGGAAAAAAATCTACACTTCATAAAATATATTGACAGAGATTTAAGACATGTAGCGAGAGGAGAGGATGGATGCGGGTGGGGTGAGTTGGGGTGGCACACCCCCTCCCTCTGTACCCCTCCCTCCCTACCCAGCTTCCTCCACCTCCTCCTCCACACCCTCCACCCACTTAATCTGCTTACACAACCCCTCACCCCTTTCCCACCTCGCCTCAGCCTGCTGTCACCCATCATCTTCACTAATCATCTTCCCCCCGCCATCTTCTCTCATCATATTCCCACGACATCTTCACTCATCATCTTCCCCCGCCATCTTCACTCATCATCTTCCCCCGCCATCTTTACTCTTTACTTCCTTCCACTCTGCATTCATTTCTTTCTTCCCTGTTGTCCCACTCTCGGACCCTCGTTCTCTCCCTCTTTCACTCTCTTGGCTTCTCGCCCCTTCCCTTTTATTTCTTCTCTCCCTCCCTCCTTCCCCATCTTCCCTACCTCCTCATCCTCTTTTATTTCAACTGCGTTATCACTCTCCTTCTACCTCCACTTCCTCCATCACATGCCTTCCCTTCTTCCACCTCACTACCTCTACTACCTTCTTCCTCCCTCTGTCCTCACTGCCTGCTCTTCTTCATTCCACACCTTCCCTGCTTTGCCACACGTGTCTCCAGCAGTGCCACACTTGCTCTAAACAGTGCCACACTTGCCCTAAGCAGTGCCACACATGCCCCAAGCAGTGCCACACCTGCCCCAGCAGTGTCACACCTGCCCCCAGCAGTGCCACACTTGCCCCAAGCAGTGCCACACCTGTCCCCAGCAGTGCCACACTTGTCCCCAGCAGTGCCACATCTCCCCGGATGTAGCACTAGTATAGCTCACTTAAGTGACTTACCCAACACTAAGGAGGATGTAATGCTTGCCTCCTTCACCCAGCCTCCTCCACCCAGCCTCCACCACCCAGCCTCCACCACCCAGCCTCCACCACCCAGCCTCCTCCACCCAGCCTCTCACACATATCTGCAGCCACAAGCTCTACACCAGGGTTTTTTAACCGGAGATTCTCATACCCCTTGGGGATAAGGGAACCAAATAATGGGGGTATGGAACTTCGTCTCTGAACAATTTAAAAAATATATTGTTAGATTAGAATAAACTATCAGTTGTTGTGTTGCTAGCTATCTATGTGTAAGTCAAAGCAAGCTATTAATGTCCTTTGAAGTCATACTGGTACCTGACAACACTGGTGATGAAGTGAATATACCTGGAGAGTGTTCGGGGGGTCAGCGCTCCCCGCGGCCCGGTCCATTGTGGACGTATTGGGTAATCTATTACGGGTCTGTAATCGTAAAAAGGTAAAGTACCCTTTGCTCTAGTGGACCACGCATATACCGCTGTTGGCCGCGTGTGGGTGACCCATACCACTGGCAATTTTTTTTTTTTAAAGATTGGTTATTGGGCTCCAACACAGGCCAGTAATAATCCAAACTTTTGCTACGACAAGGCATCATGGAAAGCATTGGAACCTTAGATCAGTGTTAGTGTGTAGATAAGAACCGTGTGGGTCATTGAACGCAAGGAGGGATGCTGGTGTAAGGTAATATGTGAGTGTTGCTTGCTACTGTCAGGTGAACGCACTGAACACTTACCACCTCACTGGGTGAACCAGCATAAGAGTGTTTGAAAAGTTTGAAACCAGTCAGAAGAGCCATTCTCAAGTTATCGTACGAAAACTTTAAAGAATAAACATAAATTTCCGACAGCCTCTGTAGGTATACATTTTTTAAGGATATCTTAAAAATGAGCATATCTGCAATAACAGAAGAAAGAAGGAGCACTACAGGAGGCTTACTGGCCCATGCTAGGCAGGTCCAAGTCACACCCGCTCATATATTTCTCTAACCTATTTTTATAACTACACAACGTTTTAAGTTCAATGACGTTATTCGGGAGTTTGTTCCATTCATCCGCATCTCTAATACCAAACAAGTGCTTTCCTATATCCTTTCTTAATCTAAATTTTTCCAATTTGAACGTCAGTATGAGCAATAACCATTGGTGTGTGTGTGTGTGTGTGTGTGTGTGTGTGTGTGTGTGTGTGTGTGTGTGTGTGTGTGTGTGTGTGTGTGAGAGAGAGAGAGAGAGAGAGAGAGAGAGAGAGAGAGAGAGAGAAAGAGAGAGAGAGAGAGAGAGAGAGAGAGAGAGAGAGAGAGTGGTGCGAGAGTGCTAACACCAGAAATGTTGTATATAATCAAATAATCTGTCGGGTCTGAGAGGAAATTGGTTAGGAGAGGTAAAGGGAGGTGTTCTGGGTACCTGTCTTCCCTCTCTGCCCCCTCAGATGAGGGAGAGAGGAGGGAGAAATGATGGATTGAAAAAGCAGAAGAGACGGTGAAATAATTAAGATAACTGAGAGATTGAAGGAGATAAAGAGAAACGGGGAGGAGAATGTGGGGAAGGTAAGAGAGAGAAGAAAAGAATTTTTTATTCAACAAAATTGATCACAGCAGTGTGCTGCTGGCCTTGTGAGAATGACTCTTAGCATGGTATGTGTTCCAAGTGATTTTAATGTTACATAATTTTTCAAAGTTACAGTTATGAAAGTAGTGTGTATAGGGTATAATACAAAGCGTCAGTCCTCGCAACCTGTTCTATACAAGAGTATGAGAGTTACATAGTAGGAACACAAGTTAGCTCTGTTTCCTTGCCGGAGTCCATGCAGAATGATAGTGTTCTGTAGTGTTCTGGTGAGGGGAGATAAGTGTCGTGTACCACTGTGCTCTGGTGAGGGGAGATGAGGGTCGTGTACGATTGTGCTCTGTTGTGGGGGGAAATTAGAGTCGTGTACCCAGTGCTCTGGTGAGGAGAGATGAGGGTCGTGTACCATTGTGCTCTGGTGAGGGGAAATGAGGGTCGTGTACCCAGTGCTCTGGTGAGGAGAGATGAGGGTCGTGTACCACTGTGCTCTGGTGAGGGGGAAATGAGGGTCGTGTACCGTGATGTTCGAGTGGGGTGAGTGATTGCGTTCCTAATTCATTTATCCGAGATACGCAGCATTTCCCCTCACCCGCTCTCTCTCTCTCTCTCTCTCTCTCTCTCTCTCTCTCTCTCTCTCGTTACATTTGAAATATCTGCAGGATTAACGGTGTGAATTCTTAAAAGTAATATACCAGCTTGGTATTGTTGTACAACTAAAATTTTTCAAAGCCTAACCTTAGATTGAGAATTTGCCGCCGAAGAGGCTAGTTTATTATATATCCCATATCTGTCCTAAGGACGGTAGCGCAAGAACATATATATACATAATTGACTTAGGAACTGGGCTTTAGAAGTGTTAACGAGAGTGTGTCTGAATATAACATATGAAAGAAAAAGTGAAGTCGGCTTATCGGCCCATTGTAGGCAGGGCCAGCTCAAACTCAACCACACCCACTCAGGTACCCGTCCAACCTTCATTTACTGTCCAAAGTGCTCGACTCAGTGATGATGTGTGAAAATCTGTTCCACTCATCTTCGATCCTGTTGCCAAAGTAGTACTTCCCGATATCCTTTCTGAATCTAAATTTGTCAACTTGAATCCGTTGCTGCGAATCCTGTCTTGGTTAGATACTTTCATCGCGTTATGTCCCTTTTATTTACTACTCATGTTTTCCAAGTGTACACTTCAGTCATACCTTATCCCCTAATTCTATGTCTTTCCAAAGAATGCAGATTCATTACTCTCAGCCCATGTTCGCAGGAAAGCTTTCTGTTACGTGGGATCAACTTTATTATCCTTGTCTGTACATTATTTACTTTATCAGTACATTTCTTTTCCTTGGATTAGAACATTATATTTGTCCATATTGAAATGCAGCTTCCACAGCATCATCCTATCCAGGTCACCCTGAAGCCTTTTAGTGTCCTGTACCTATCCAGGTCAGATGAGAGAATAAATAGTGACAAAATTACTTGTCACTATTTATTCTCTCATCTGTGTCGTTTATGTAGAGTGTAAACAAGAAAGGTCCCAGTACTGACCCCTGTGGTACATCACTTGTAATGGGTCCCTCATTCTGATTTTTTCCCATTTGTGCACACTGTTGTCCATCGGTTAGCCATGATTCGACCCAAGAGATAATTTCTCCTATACCATATGCTGCTACTTTCTTAAGCAGTGTCCTTTGTGGAACTAGCAACGGTCGTACTGGAATTCATACGTACAATATCGTATTTTTTTTTATCTTGATCTACAGCATAGTAAACAAAGGTCAGCAGATTCGTTAGGCAAGAACGCCCCTTTGTAAAACTGTGTTGACATTCATTGAGTAAATTATTTCTTTCAAGGTAGCTTCGAATTCCATCCGGAGTTAGTGATTCCATCAACTTTCCCACAGGTAGGGTTAGATTGGTTAGTCTATAATTTGAAGCTTAGGTCCTATCTCCCGCCTTGTAGATGGATATCACATTTGCCATTTTCCATTTATCCGGTACGATACTTGTTTGTAAAGACTCATGTTCTGTGAGGTTTCTCTTCACATTAGTTTACGATAATTGAAAAACAGGTCATCAGGGCGGGGCGGCTTGGTTGGTTTTAACTTCTAGTTATTTGGCTACCATGTATGCAAGATGTTGCCAAGGCAATAATCCAACACTGTTGTTCTGGTTGTTCACTAGTGACTTTGATCTTGCATCATTTATTCTCGTCCTGAACAAACTGTATTTCATCTATTTCAAACAGATTTAGAGCAAGGTGAGGGACTGATCACCTCAAAACTACTTCGTCGAGGGTGATGGACTGATTACATCATTTCTACATTTCCACTGCTTCTGCTGCCTCCTATATATACAACTGAAGAAACCTACTTTGTAGGCGAAACGTTTCGGAATGAAGATACGTAGCTTAACTCTTGCACATGTCATCTACTTATTTACGTTTATAAGAGACAAGGGTTATTATAGTGCCGTTCTCTGTGTGCCTTAATTTGTGGACAATCAGACACGTGATGCTGAAGAAAGTAACCGTAAAGCTGAGCACATACTTTGAATTTAGTAATAAATGCATAGTATTTGGAGCTTGTAAAGTAAAAGGACACAAGTGCAACTAATGTGACATTTTATTGTGGCAACGTTTCGCTTTCCAGGAGCTTTGTCAAGCCGTTTACATATTGTCGGTAATTCTACCAACATATATACTATGTGGAGCTTCGTCAAGCTTGACAAAGCTCCTAGAGAATGAAACGTTGCGACAATAAAATGTCACATTAGTTACATCTCTGTCCACTGACCTAACACTTTGCATTTAGTTTGATCATCTTGCGTGTATAAGAGAAAGTGGCGGATGTACTTGTCACCAACACCAATCAGTCTTATTATATTGCCAGTTTTCTCGTAAATGTTCGTAACTGGGTTCATGTTATCATAGTGATCTATGAATGTACCCAGTTTTCTGTTTACCTACTACATTCATTATTTTATTCTCTCCTGATACCATTTCTGATGCTTAATACAAACATACCAAAGTTGTATTTAGCTAAGCAAGTGCATTATGAAATTTAATCAACAGCATATAATATACAAAAGAACCACAGGGAGAGTTGAATGATAGCTCTAGGTCATTCGTGGTGCAATCAACACATCACCAGGAGCTTGCAATATTGCAGAAATGAGTAAGAAGTCCAAGGAGATTAGTTCAGGGGAATGTTCTAGCTAGAACGTTGTTGATTGCAACACGAAAGGCCTAGACCTATCATTCAACTCCTTCTGTGGTTGTTTTTCATCTTGTATCGCTTGTTCACGATTATTGATTCATATAATATATACTGTCAAAATTAGTGAAGAAAAGACACTTTGGCGGACAGGCTTTCATTTGGACATCTTTTTGCTCATTATAGAGTTACATAAAGATTTCAGCAATCTTTACAGCGTCCGCTTTTTCCCTGATCTTCAGAAACAGAAGTTGGAGGATGGACTGGGTTTTGAACTGAAATAATATTACTAAAAAAGACGGTAATATGGCTCATTATGAGCTACCTTGTGCTGCCTTCCACCAGGTGGGTGATGAAATAGAAATCTACCTTGTGGAGAAGAAGGGAAAATGAGGTGATGGGCAGGGCATCAGAGACAGTGGTACATACTCAAGGTGAGAGCAAAATGTCCGGCCAGAAGGACGCATGTAATAAAGCTGCTGGTTTATTGGCTGTCTTGCTGGTTTTTCACTAGTGACGTATTGCACGTTTATTTTTCATTGATTCATTTACCGTGCTTTCTGTCCGTTTGATATGTTTAGGTATATTATTAATGAACATAAAATAACAGATATATTAAGGAAATATCTCGAATTTACTGGCTACAGATGAGACATGAATTGTAGATACGCACTATATCCAGAAGTACTCCTGTTTACCCATCTGTGACATAGTTCCTAAGTCTTTTGAGTATCCATATGCACTTGCGCTTCCTTCCACAAGATGAATATGCGGTCTACCTGGAGGGCTTTCCGGGGATCAACGCCCCCGCGGCCCGGTCCAAGACCAGGCCTCCCGGTGGATCAGGGCTTGATCAGCGAGGCTGTTACTGCTGGTCGCACGTAGTTCACCGTATGAACCACAGTCCGGCTGATCCAGCACCGACTTTAGGTATCTGTCCAGCTCCCTGTTGAAGTCAATCAGGGGTCTATTGGTTATGCCCCTTATGGCTGGTGGGAGGCTGTTGAACAGTCTTGGACCTCGGACACTTATTGTGTTTTCTCTTAGTGTACCATTTGCGCCCCTACTTTTCACTGAGGGTATTTGCATCGCCTGCAATATCTCTTGCTTTCGTAGGCAGTGATTTCTGTGTGCAGAAATCACTCCCTACGGAACCAGTCCCTCCAGAATCTTCCAGGTGTAGATTATTATATCTCTCTCTCGTCTGCGCTCCAGTGAGTACACGTCAAGTGCTTCCAGGCGTTCCCAGTAGTTAAGGTGTTTAATGGAACTTATACGTGCAGTAAAGGTTCTCTGTACATTCTCTAGATCTGCAATTTCACCTGCCTTGAATGGGGATGTTAATGTACAGTAGTATTCCAGCCTAGAGAGAACAAGTGATTTAAAAAGGATCATCAATGGCTTAGCATCTCTTGTCTTGAATGTTCTCATTATCCATCTTATCGGGATGGACGGTGTACAATAAACTAGCTGCTTCAGCAGTAAAATCTAAAAAAATACTAAATGTATTGTTGTAAGAGATAGATACAGACTCTCGTTGAAGTCATTGACTTGCCTTTGAATACCACTGTTAATCAAGCATTGTCGAGTTGGGATGTACAACCTGGTGAGAGCAGCCGTGTGGTCAGATGAATCAACATGCGTAGTTACTGTTCATGGGGAAGCACTAAATCTGTAGGTGTTAAACAACGCTTGATGTATAGTGTTTATCAGATTTGATCCAAGAAAAGGGAAAGATATCTCCCACCAGTTCCGTGGATCAAGAACCAGGGCAACGTGTGCAAGCAAAGTAAGCCAAATCCAAGTAGGTTGAGCAACAGTCAGAGACATAGAAGGGATATATGAAAGTTGAAGGTAGAAGAGGCTGCAGGCTGTGTGAGGGAAATGGCTGACGCAGCAGAATGAATAAATTAAATGGCTGAAGTGGTAGCGTATAAGAAAGAATGAGGTCCAAAACTCAGTTCCTGTAACCACAATTATGGTGGTGTTCTGTTATGTTTACAAAGCTCTTGAACTTTATGGTTATTCAGTATTTCACTCCTGTTTCGTTTGGAATATTATATAACAAATTTACACTATCATTACTAACTTGCAACTGTCGTGATCAACTGACTCTAATATTATATAAAGACTAATTACAACTGAAGTAAATCTATTTTTCACATTCCGCAGTCCATATCCGTAAAGTGTTCCGTGTTATCAACCGGGAGCGTGAACAAATTTAGACGAAAGGGGAAATATCTCCACTATTTATGCCGAGAAAGATGCTGGGTTCTTAGTCAGGCAAGCACCCTTTGGGGTGAGTGTTACCCATCCCAGAGGAACCCTACCCCTCGCCACAAACCACAAACTCCACCGCCACGTTAATGTCGCTCAGCTTCGAGGGGGAGACCTATAACTAGGTAATTAGGAATTAGTAATTATTATTAATATTAGATGTTCAACACGCACGGGCACGAACACTACTCACCCTTCCCCCTACCTCCTACACCTTCCCTCCCCCACATACACCACGTCATACATACACGTCACAGAAAGCACACACACACCACGTTGAACATACTCGTCACAAAAAACGCACACATACACAAAACACAGAGAGACAGACACCCCACAAACCACCCAACCCGAGTCAATACAGTAATCGGAGCCGTGTTTGTGGAGTGGTAAAGAGAGCCTTTTGATGGCGGTGGCTGTGGTCCGCTGCGGTCTCTGGCTTGTGGTCTACCACACTCCACCTAACATAAAAGTTACTAACCACATTAGCTGATTTGATGACATTATTATGTATCATAAAGCTCTTGTGTGGGTGGTAGTGACGAGCTCACACAAATGTACAGCAGCTTCATCAGCTGCGCCCAGAAGTTTGCTTAGCTTCTCTTGTTTTCTGTGTAGTGAAATATTTATAAGGTTTTTTTATAATATATTTCGAATTGAAAATAAGGATATTGCTTGAATTTCTATGAAAGAAACCTTCTGTGTTTTTCATGAAGTACGTTTATTGTCTTCTCTAAGGATGAGGGTCCCTAGTCAGTTCTAGGGATGGTACCTCTCTCTCTCTCTTTCTCTCTCTCTCTCTCTCTCTCTCTCTCTCTCTCTCTCTCTCTCTCTCTCTCTCTCTCTCTCTCTCTCTCTCTCTCTCTCTCTCTCTCCTCTCTTTCTCTCTCTCCTCTCTTTCTCTCTTCTCTCTCTCTCTCCTCTCTCTCTCTCTCTCTCTCTCTCTCTCTCTTCTTTCTCTTTATATTCATACTTTTATATCTATTTCTATCATCTTCTATTCTACTCTCTTTATTCTTACTCATATATACTCATTTTTATCTAATAATACTATAACAAACCGCTACAGTTAGCATGTATGCTCTTACAGAACCACATGATGCTTTAACCACAGTGCCACAGGTTTAAGCGTCATGTGGTTCTGCTACCATGAGACAGCCAGTACAATGTTAATCTTATACATGTTTTATTATAATACTATCGTGTTACAATAATATATATATATATATATATATATAATATATATTATATATATAATATATATATATATATGATATTATATATCAGGTATGTTGGTAACAGCAACCATCAGGAGGTACTACTGTCCTGCCAAGTGAGTTAAACGCAAACCTGGAATTGTTTACATGATGGTAGGATTGCTGGTGTCTTTTTGTCTCATAAACATGCAAGATTTCAGTACGTCTTGCTACTTCTGTTACTTAGGTCACATACACATACATGTACAAGCATATATATACACACCCTCTGGGTTTTCTCATTTTCTGTCTAGTTATTGTTCTGTTTATTTCTCTTATCTCCATGGGGATGTGAACATAATTCTTCCTCCGTAAGCCATGCGTGTTGTAAGAGGCGACTAAATGCTGGAAGCAAGGGCCTAGTAACCTTCTCCTGTATAAATTACTAAATTTAAAAGATAAACTTTCGTTTTCTTTTGGGCCACCTGCCTCGTGGGATACGGCCTGTTTGTTGGAAAAAATCTGTATGATATATATATATATATATATATATATATATATATATATATATATATATATATATATATATATATATATATATATATATATATATACACACATATATATATGTAAGTGCAACAAAACAAAGTGGTTTTTAAGCATTTAACAACACTGCTACCAGCCGGAAATCCAACCCAAGACATTTAACCAGACTCCTGGGAACCAAACTAACCTCCCGAAACCTTAACCCACTTGACTATCCGGAGATGGTCTCTTCAAGCTGGCACTGGACAAGCACCTAAGGTCGGTTCCTGACCAGCCGGGCTGTGGCTCGTACGTTGGTTTGCGTGCAGCCAGCAGCAACAGCCTGGTTGATCAGGCTCTGATCCACCAGGAGGCCTGGTCACAGACCGGGCCGCGGGGGCATTGACCCCCGGAACTCTCTCCAGGTAAGACCGATATATACCGATATCTTTCACCTGTGCTTCTTATTTCCTCTCTCCAAGTAGTTTCTCACTTACCACCGACCAGTGTTTATTCTCAGCATATTGACCAAGATCCAGAACAGTGTGCACTTACATAATACTTGTTGTGTTGAATATTTAACCTGTGGTCCACGGGCCCCTGGATGGTTGTCAACGTGTGTTCCGCGGGCCCCTGGGAGGTTCTCAACGTGTGATCCACGGGCCCCTGGATGGTTGTTAATGTGTTCTGCGGGCCCCAGACAGGCTGGGAGGTTCTCAACGTCTGGTCCCCGGGGCCCTGGCGGGCCACTGAATATATATATATATATATATATATATATATATATATATATATATATATATATATATATATATATATATATATATATATATATAATCCAGCTTGCATTTGCCTTGTTCCAAGGAACTAGACCTGGGCACTACCGTTCACTGAATCGAGCCCGAAGGCCTTCCGGTGTACCCAAGCTCTGTCCGAGCCCCCTACGGGTTTAGGGCTCCCGCCATGATTAATAATAGTAATAAGAAGGAAGAAAAGGAAGAGAAAAGAAAAAGAAGAAAGGAGGAGGAGGACGATGATCAATATTTTCTTCTGTTATGTTTCTCGCTCAATAATTCATCGCGTGGTACCTGATCCCTGATACCCTTATCTCGAGTGTTAGGGGAAGCGGCGTCACTCTTTGAGAGTTCCGGGTGTCACTCTTGTCCCCGCTGCTGGGTCCAGGACCAAACCTCCTGGGTGCGGGTTTCATCATTCAGTCAGGCTGTTGGTGCCTGCGTCACACATCTCAGCCCAGATGAGTAACACATATGTGCCACCCTTGTTATTGTTGCAACACCTCGCCTGCTCTGCAGACTTCTTCACTCGAATGCAGAGGTGACAAATGTCTACCTGGAGGTCGTTCCGAGGGTCATTGTGTCCTCCCCCCCCCCTTACCCCGCGGCCCAGTCTTTGACCAGTGGATCAGGGCCTAATCAACCAGGCTGTTATTGCTGGCCACACGTAGTTCAGCTTACGAACCACAGCCTGGTTGGTTGCGTACTAACTTTAGGTATCTGTCTAGTTCCCTGTTGAAGGCAGCCAGGGGTCTATTGATAATTCTTCTTATGCATGGTGGGAGGTTGTTGAACAATCTTGGACCCCTGACACTTATTGTCTTTTCTGTTATTGTTCTACTCTTACTCTTAGCGTTCCTCTTCTAATAGTCGGCACTGTATACCGTTTATTATGAGGTGTCAACGTGTCTCATGTGTTTACTTCGTCTGTGTCTTATAACTGATGTTTCTTAACGATGTGCGATGTTTCATCAAAATGTTTCATACAAGCCAGGTGCCTCGTTGCTTGTGTTAGGTTTTACTTTATGTTGTTAAGTTATGAGTGCGTGATGGTGTATCGTAACTTAGTGACGAATTAGACACTTGTGCAGCACTTGGGTATCTTTGTCGTAGAAACGTTTCGCCAACCAGCTGACAAAACGTTTCCATAATAAAGATACACAAGTGTTGCACAGTGTCCGATTCATCATCCTGTTGGTTCTCTGAACCATTTATCTACGTCATGACTTAGTCCTCGATACCTGATACTGAATGTTGGATTCCTCTGTGTGTGTGTGTGTGTGTGTGTGTGTGTGTGTGTGTGTGTGTGTGTGTGTGTGTGTGTGTGTGTGTGTGTGTGTGTGTGTGTGTGTGTGTGTGTGTGTGTGTGTGTGTGTGTGTGTGTGTGTGTGTGTGGTATGTGTGTTGTGTGTGTGTGTGTATGTGTGTGTGTGTGTATGTGTGTGTGTTGTGTGTGTGTTTGTGTGTGTGTGTGTGTGTGTGTGCCTGTGTGTGTGTGTGTGTGTATAGTGTGTACTCACCTAGTTGTACTCACCTAGTTGAGGTTGCAGGGTCGAGTCCAAGCTCCTGGCCCTGCCCTCTTCACTGGTCGCTACTAGGTCACTCTCCTGAACCATGAGCTTTATCGTACCTCTGCTTAAAGCTATGTATGGATCTGACTCACTACATCGCTTCCCAAACTATTCCACTTCCTGACTACTCTGTGGCTGAAGAAATACTTCCTAACATCCCTTTGATTCATCTGTGTCTTCAACTTCCAACTGTGTCCCCTTGTTACTGTGTCCAGTCTCTGGAACATCCTGTCTTTGTCCACCTTGTCAATTCCTCTCAGTATTTTGTAAGTCGTTATCATGTCCCCTATCTCTCCTGTCCTCCAGTGTCGTCAGGTTGATTTCCCTTAACCTCTCCTCATAGGACATACCTCTTAGCTCTGGGACTAGTCTTGTTGCAAACCTTTGCACTTTCTCTAGTTTCTTTACATGCTTGGCTAGGTGTGGGTTCCAAACTGGTGCCGCATACTCCAATATGGGCCTAACGTACACGGTGTACAGGGTCCTGAATGATTCCTTATTAAGATGTCGGAATGCTGTTCTGAGGTTTGCTAGGCGCCCATATGCTGCAGCAGTTATTTGGTTGAAGTGCGCTTCAGGAGATGTGCCTGGTGTTATACTCACCCCAAGATCTTTTTCCTTGAGTGAGGTTTGTAGTCTCTGACCCCCTAGACTGTACTCCGTCTGCGGCCTTCTTTGCCTTTCCCCAATCTTCATGACTTTGCACTTGGTGGGATTGAACTCCAGGAGCCAATTGCTGGACCAGGTCTGCAGCCTGTCCAGATCCCTTTGTAGTTCTGCCTGGTCTTCGATCGAATGAACTCTTCTCATCAACTTCACGTCATCTGCAAACAGGGACACCTCGGAGTTTATTCCTTCCGTCATGTCGTTCACAAATACCAGAAACAGCACTGGTCCTAGGACTGACCCCTGCGGGACCCCGCTGCTCACAGGTGCCCACTCTGACACCTCGCCACGTACCATGACTCGCTGCTGTCTTCCTGACAAGTATTCCCTGATCCATTGTAGTGCCTTCCCTGTTATCCCTGCTTGGTCCTCCAGTTTTTGCACCAATCTCTTGTGTGGAACTGTGTCAAACGCCTTCTTGCAGTCCAAGAAAATGCAATCCACCCACCCCTCTCTCTTGTCTTACTGCTGTCACCATGTCATAGAACTCCAGTAGGTTTGTGACACAGGATTTCCGTCCGTGAAACCATGTTGGCTGCTGTTGATGAGATTGTTCCTTTCTAGATGTTCCACCACTCTTCTCCTGATAATCTTCTCCATGTGTGTGTGTGTGTGTGTGTGTGTGTGTGTGTGTGTGTGTGTGTGTGTCTGTGTGGCAGCTCCAGGTGGGATTTGAACTGGTCGCCGTGGCCCAGCGGTGAGAGTAGCGACTCTCATTGCTGAGGTCCAGGTCTCTCTCTCTCTCTCTCTCTCTTCTCTCTCTCTCTCTCTCTCTCTCTCTCTCTCTCTCTCTCTCTCCTCTCTCCTCTGCCTCTCTCTCTCCTCTCTCTCTCTCTCTCTCTCTCTTCTCTCTTCTCTCTCTCTCCTCTCTCTCATCTCTCTTTAGTCTATAAACATTTCCCCCACTGCCTGCATCACTCATCCTTATCTCCCCTCTTTAGTCGTTCACCTATCCTTTCTCTACTTGTTCTCATCTCCCCTACGCATCATCTCCTCGCTCTGCGCTTAATCTTTCCTCCCTGCATCACTTCATTTCTTGTCTCTTTATATGTTTTTCTTATTTCCTCTCTCTCTCGTCCTTCCCTATTCTGTTCTTCTTGTCTCGTGCTTTCATCTTCTCGTCCTCTTCTTTCCTCTCCCACACTTTGTCTTCTCCCAGCTCCATCATTTCTTTCTAATTCCTTATCTTGTATGTTTTTCTTATTTTCCTTCATTAATTTCCCCTTCCCCTTTCTTCTCTTTCTTTTCCTAGAATCCCTCGTCCCTTTTCCTCCTTCCTCTGCCACTTATTTTCTCCCTTTCCTCCTTTCCCTAAACATTTCTTTCCTTACTTTTCCATTCTTTTCTATCCCTTATTCTCCGCATCCCACTTTCCTCTCATCCTCTCTCTCACCCTTTTACCCTATCTTGCTTCCCCTCTCTCTGTCCCCAAGAGTACACACACCTCGCCCATAGCTCTTCCACTGTGTGAGACTAGCAACATGCAGGTGTGTGCAACACAGTTTTGCTGTTTGCCCACGAATTTTCACCCTAGTCGTGATTTTTGTTTATTATTACCGGGGAACCTGTAGAGGTCTCGGGGAAATTTTAGTGGGGGGGATTTTGAAATTGTCCCTTTAATATTTATTGATGTGAGTTTTTTTAACTTAATGTAATAGAATTTACTGTGTGTGTGTGTATCATGTGGGAGTTCGAACACGTGGATTGGGTAAAGTAATACTCACGTAGGCTGGTAGTACGTATAATAACAGATAATGTGGGGAGAGCGCTTACAGCCGTAACCTTGTCTCCTTGCTCACTCCCGTAACACTGACTGGCCGCCCACAGTACCCATATGTGAGGGGGTCTTTGAATAGTGCTATGGTCAGCACAATATGAGTTCAGACAGTGACTCAGGCAGAGACGGTTGGTCGTGAGTCAACTGTACACTGGTTACTGGTAACTGGTTACTACTACTGAGATGTGTGTGTGTGTGTGTGTGTGTGTGTGTGTGTGTGTGTGTGTGTGTGTGTGTGTATGTATGTGTGTGTGTGTATGTGTGTGTGAAAGAGAGAGAGACTCAGGGGTCGAGACTCAGCTCTTGGCCCCGCCTCTTCACTGTGTGTTAGTTACCATTTTGTCCTAGGCACATGTCGATTTGACACTAGGCCTGTTGTGTGTGTAGGTGTGTGTGTAGGTATGTGTGTGTAGGTGTGTGTGTGTAGGTGTGTGTGTAGGTGTGTGTGTGTAGGTGTGTGTGTGTAGGTGTGTGTGTGTGTGTAGGTGTGTGTGTGTGTAGGTGTGTGTGTAGGTGTGTGTGTAGGTGTGTGTGTGTAGGTGTGTGTGTGTAGGTGTGTGTGTGTGTAGGTGTGTGTGTGTGTAGGTGTGTTAGTTAGTTACCATTTGTGTGTGTGTGTGTGTGTGTGTGTGTGTGTGTGTGTGTGTGTATGTGTGTGTGTGTGTGTGTGTATGTGTGTGTGTGTGTGTGTGTGTGTACGTGTGCATGTGTATGTGCGTGCATGCTTGCCTGGTTGAGTTCGCAGTGGTCGAGTCCCACTCCTTGCCCTGTTTTTTAAATTACTACCGACCAGCTTGGCTGATTCCAGGCCTCCAGTGCATTATCCTGCCCACTCCAAAAACAGCGTATTGTGTAAGCAGCCACAACCTCTCCATCCAGCCTGTTCCACTTGCTCACGTCCCTCAAATTCATTCCCAACGCCGCTGCGCCTCACCTGCGTCCTGAACAGCTTGTTACACACACAAAACTATGTGGACTTTTATTAAGACAACCTTTCCCTCAGGGGAAACTTTATCAGTTTAGAACTCTGTTAAGTTAGTAATTTATCAATACAAAATACAGATAATTTATTTATTTTCTGCAGTGTACAGGTGATGTAGTTTACTTTACTTAAAATAAAATATTGTTAGGCATTCTGTTAATTTATTAGTACCGTACAACATTGTTAAACTTTATCAGTTTGATATTTTATTAAGTTAGAACTGTACATTTTTGGTACTTTATCAAGTGAAAGACTTAAGCGCTATTATATATTTGTCATTTGCTGGTTAGCCGTTGCCTCTTCCCACCCGTGTCTTCAGCTGTCATACATGTCCTCTGGCTGTTCCATCCATGTCTTCAGTTGTCATACATGTCCTCTGGCTGCTCCACCCGTATCTTCAGTTGTCATACATGTCCTCTGACTGCTCCACCCGTATCTTCAACTGTCATACATGTCCTCTGACTGCTCCACCCGTGTCTTCAGTTGTCATACATGTCCTCTGACTGCTCCACCCGTGTCTTCAGCTGTCATACATGTCCTCTGGCTGCTCCACCCGTATCTTCGGTTGTCATACATGTCCTCTTGCTGCGCCATCCATGTCTTCAGTTGTCATACATGACGTCTGACTGCTCCACCCGTATCTTCAACTGTCATACATGTCCTCTGACTGCTCCACCCGTATCTTTAGCTGTCATACATGTCCTCTGGCTGCTCCACCCATATCTTCGGTTGTCATGCATGTCCTCTGACTGCTCCACCCTTGTCTTCAATTGCTATACATGTCCTCTGGCTGCTCCACCCTTGTCTTCAGTTGTCATACATGTCCTCTGGCTGCTCCACCCTTGTTTTCAACTGTCAAATATGTCCTCTGGCTGCTCCACCCTTGTTTTCAGCTGTCATATATGTCCTCTGGCTGCTCCACCCTTCTCTCCAGTTGTCATACATGTCCTCTGGCTGCTCCACCCATGTCTTCAGCTGTCATACATGTCCTCTAGCTACTCTTACTCACATTTCGAAAACCTTGTTCCTTTTCTTTCTCGTTTATTGTTTTTAGTTGCAACTCCTTAGTTATCCCTGGCAGTCAGTATTCCTGAGATCCGACCCCAGCATCGTCTGGAACCTTTGGTTCTCTCTGGATTGTTAACGTGGATGCAGACGCACAACTGCCGTGTCATAAGATTCTTGATGATTCTTTATTGACAGCGTGGTCATTTACAAGTTAGATCCTTAACTTAATCATGTGCTGGTTTCATCCTGCCGCCGCATACTCCAAGATGTGCCTGACGTATCGCCTATGTTAAGGTTAAGGCTCGTGAATGCTGTTCGTAGGCTAGCTACTTTGGCTTACTCCACCACAATTATATGGTTAATGTTTGCTGTAGATTTAGGTGATATGCTCGGTGCGGTGAACACCCTCGCATCTTTCTCCTTTTGTGATACAGTTAACATCTCTCTTCGCGAACTGTGTTTAGCTCTCCGTCTTTTCCTTCAGTTTCTTTCATAAAAAAAGGCATTCTCATAGAATAAATTTAGAAAAACAAACTGCAGTTAAAATCTATTTGTTGGCCGATCTTTGACGATCAAACTAAATACCAGTACTATATAGGCAGCTTTATTGTTGTTAGAACCCGTAACGACTTGACAAAGCTTCTGGAGAGCGAACCGTTCCCACAATAAAATGTCGCATTACATACACATGTGTTCATGTACCTAACAGTGTCAGTAATTCTACCAGCGTTACTACAACTTAATGGCTCTTGGCTTCAGTGTTCACTTAACCAGGAATATAGAGCCAGTATAATAACTTATGTAATATGTTAAGTTATTTTATTAATATTAAGCAAATATCTCAAATATTAAGCAAATATCCCAAATTTACACAAATAACCCGCATGTAGAGAAAAGCTTACGACGGCATTTCGACCCGACTTGCAACAAATGAAATATAAATTGTTAATATAAATCTAGATGTGGCCTGGTTGCTATATCCATATGCTCTTGCGCTACCGTCAACTGGATGGATATGGAGTTCACAATAAAATAGCCACTTCGACTGTAAAATCTAATCTGAATAACACGAATTGTATGTATGTAGAACGGTGTCAATTTGTAGGAGCTCCATTACACACAATAATAACGCTACACTTTTGCTAATAAACCAGTGTTATAGTTCATATATATGAATGCCTAGAAGTGGCAGTAAGTAGGCGGTGCCATCTCATTGGCACTACACAAGCTAGTAACTGCGTGCGTGGGGCTGTTGTTGCTACCCACCACCACCTACGCCAGGACAATAGGCACCTGGAAGTACCTACTTTCTTATGATCACTCCTCAGCAAGGTCTGAGGAGCACACAGTGTCGACGTGCCTGTGCCTTATAATCTGGATGAAAGTAATTTGCTAGTATCGATCTCAGTATATTCCAGGGCTTCCTGACGTGGTCATCCACGTCAACCAGCGTCGTGGTCAACCACGTCAACCAGCGTCGTGGTCAACCACGTCAACCAGCGTCGTGGTCAACTCACCACACGCTGATGAAAGGACTTCCTCCACCTAGCTATGCCGATAATTTAGCGACTTGTGTCCTTTGAAGTAGTGACATCGATGAATAGTTGAATTATCAGTTTTTTTTTTTAGCTTTCTCTCTCTCTCTCTCTCTCTCTCTCTCTCTCTCGCTCTCATACAAACGAGAGTGTGTGTGTGTGAGCACGCGCGTGTGTGGATATATATATATATCTATATATATATATATATATATATATATATATATATATATATATATATATATATATATATATATATATATATAGATATATATGCTTTCACCACGTTTTGTATATTCCTATATTTATTCCTGTTTTCCATTTGTACGCTTTATTTATATTCTTATATAAGCCTACGTCGTTCCAGAGAGTGCCAAGTCGTTGCCTTCAGTCTGTCTTCATTGCACATTTTCCTGTGCATTAATATTCATTCTGTAATATGGAGGCCAAAACTGTTCGTCATTACTTAAATGAGGCATTACCAAAGATATATAATTTATGATTTTTTATGTGAAGCCAAGTATTGTATTAGCTTTATTGCGAACATTTATGCACTGTTGTCTTGGCTATAAATTTCTGCTAACCAATACTCCTGTCTTATTATCATTCAGGTTGACTACGATCTTCATTATTTAGCTTAAAATACCATAGTGGTTTTCTTTTCCAAGATTAGAACCTTATACATGTATATGTGTCCATAATTGAACTGTATCTGACATTTCTCCAACCACAACATCAACCTAACCAGGTCATTTTGTTGCTTTCTAGTGTCCTCACCACAGATTATCTTACAGCTTATTTTAGTATCATCGGCACACTTACATATGTCACCGTTTATTCCCTATGTATGTCGTTTATGTAGATTGTGAACAAAGGTCTCAGTACAGGCTTCTGTGCACAGCACTTGTAACGGGTCCCAGTTCCGATTTCTTTACTTCAATGCACACTTTTGCCTATTTGTCAGCTATGCTTCGACCCAGGAGATTATTTCTCCTATTCCGTATGCCGCTATTTTTTTAATCAGTTCCCCGTGTAAAAACTTATGGAAGACTATATTGAATTCCATATACTCACAATCGTAGTCTTTATCTTGATCTTCTGCCTCGGGTACCTTAAAGAAAAATGTTTGTGCATTCGTAAGGCAAGAACGCTTCTACGTGAACCCGTGTTAAGATTCGTTAATCAAATTATATCTTTCAAGGTGACAAGCTCTAGGCTCTTCTCCATCACATGGATGGGGTGGAGCAGTCGTTTTGTCATTGTGAAGTCGTTCTTTCATCACTGGCGAAGGCACTCTGCATTAATACTAAGGGCCAGTCTCCATCACTGGGAGACTTCACCATCACTGATTGAGTTAGGGGGGGGGGTAGCGTTCTTCATCGTGAGAATGTAATGGCTGTTGTTGAAAAAGGAACATAATCTTTTGTTCTTTTCTTTTGTCTTATCTGTTGCAGGCAAATTTTGGATATTTGCGTAACTTGTATGGTATACTATTTTCACTCATAAGATTCGATGAAATGTAACATGTATATGTCTCTATCACTGTATATTTCTGTATACCTCAGTATGTTGACAACCAATAACCTAGTGCTCAAGAGATTGACCAAAAGGCTGACCACATACGTTGCGTTTAATTTGATCATGTGAGCGTCTGCCAGACTGTCAAAAGTCCTTGTAACCAAGCATAAGCAAGGCTACTACACTATCATTTAGTCTGCTTACATTGCAAGTTGCTTCATATACGGGAGAGAGAGAGAGAGAGAGAGAGAGAGAGAGAGAGAGAGAGAGAGAGAGAGAGAGAGAGAGAGAGAGAGAGAGAGAGAGAGAGAGAGAGAGAGAGAGAGAGAGAATGAGACATATAAATAGAGAGTGAATGAATGAATGAATACTTGTGTAGTTAGAGAAAGAGCTTCGTGTAAGACTTGATACCTCACCACTTGAGACAAGTTGCTGAAGAAGTGACACTGGCCAAGTGCACGAGAATAGCATGTGGATAATAATAGTGTATCTTTGGTAATGTAATAATGTTGGTAGAATTACCAACACTATGTTAATATAACGAAATTTTACTACAGTAAAGTATGGCATTAGTTACACTTGTGTCCTTTTACCCAACATCCCTGATAATACTAGACAGGAAATATATTTCAAGAGCTGAATATCCATACTGTTCCTGTGCTTTTTACTTAAATAAATCACGACTCCCTCTTGTCTCTCTCTCTCTTTCCTCTTTCACTACTTCCTCTTTCCTCATTTCCTTCTCCCATTTTCCCCTCTTCCCCATTTTCTGCTGCTCTCTTACCTCCTTCTTTTTTCCCTCATTTACCTTCTGCTTTTCCTCTTACTCTCCTTCTTTTTTCTCTCTCTCTACCTTCTCCTTTTCCTCCTTTACCTTCTCTTTTTCCTCCTTTACCTTCTCCTTTTCCTACTTTGCCTTCTTATTTTTCTCCTCTATCTTTTCCTCTTTTATCTTTTACTCCCTTACCTTTACCTTCTCTTTTTCCTCCCTTACATTTTTCTTTTATCATCTTTATCATCTCCGTTTCCTCCTTTACCTTCTCCTTTTCCTCCTCTTCCTTTATCTTCTCCTTTTCCTCCGCTTCCTTGACCTCATTTTCGCCTTTTCCTCTTCTTTTACCTCTCTTCTTCCTCATTTTTCCTGCTTTTCCTCATTTCCTTGTCTTCTTTTTCTTTCCCCCTCTTTTATCTCCCATTTTTCCTTCCTTTCCCAATCCTTCCTCATCCTCACTCCACCTTAACACAATTTTTTAAAGCGCTGATTATAATTTCCCTGAGGTGTGTCTGGGGTTTCCAGCTGCCTAATTGTAGTGTGTGTACAGGTGAGAGTGAGCACCGGCGTATATCTCTGTGTACATACACCTACACCCGCGAGATGTGTATTTCAGTATATACACACCGAAATGTGGGCATCTGAGACTTTAGTAATTATTTCAAAGAATAACGTATCCCTAACTTGTCGTGTAGGGGTGTTTGACAGCCTGAGTGACCCTAGTATAGTCGGTAGGCTTTAAAACCCAATACACTAACCAGGTGAGAACTAGGTTGGACGCAAGATGGCACTGTGTCTTCACCACCACGCAGTTATAAGCACCGTGTCTTCACCACCACGCAGTTATAAGCACCGTGTCTTCACCACCACGCAGCTATAAGCACCGTGTCTTCACCACCACGCAGTTATAAGCACCGTGTCTTCACCACCACGCAGCTATAAGCACCGTGTCTTCACCACCACGCATTTATGAGCACTGTGTCTTCACCACGCATTCATGTGCACTGTGTCTTCACCACCACGCATTTATGAGCACTGTGTCTTCACCACCACGCATTTATGAGCACTATGTTGCTTTACACACCAAAAAAAAGAACTGTCTAAACCACTGTCTATGATCTATAATAAGTCATTGTATACGGAACAGTTACCAGTGATCTGAAAGACAGCAAATGTAGTCCTTATGTTTATGAGAGAAGACAGAGAGGAGGCGTTCAACTACAGAGTTGTTACTCCTTGAGATGCATACCTTGCAAGGTAATGCAGAAACTTATCAGAGGGAGAGTGGAAGAACACTTGGAGAGAAGTGCTTTCATAAACAGTAACCAGCATGGGCTCAGGGATGGTAAATTTTGTCTTACTAGTTGGAGTTTTTTGAAAAGTAACAGACGTTTGACAAGAGAGGGGGTTGGGTGGATTGCATTGTTTTAGACTGGGCCAAAAGCTTGAGGTTTATGCGGAAATAGCAGGGAACGTTCTCCGGTGGAGCAGAGTGTATCGTAGGGGAAGAAAGCAAAGAGTGACTATCAGGAAAGAGACATCAGAATGGGAAAGAGTAACTAGTGGAGTTCCACAAGCCTCGGTATTAGGACCAGTGCTGTTTCTAGTTTATGTGGATGATATTCCAGATGGGATTTATTCAGATATATCCCTGTTTGCTGATGATATAAAAACGAATAAGAAGAATAAAAACAGAAGAGGTTATGAAGCTTTCGGGAAGGAGTAAGAAGATCGGAAACAAGGGTGTAGATTAGGCCCTAGTCTATACCTAGTCTGTGCCCTAGTCTATACCCTCTGTCCTCCTAGTCACTAGGGGAACATAGGCTGTAGACTTCACTCAGAGAGAAAGACCTAGGGGTGAACTTGATGCTAAGAATAATGCCAGAAGCTGAATTGGACCTAACGACATTAAAAGACACAAGAACCAGGAGGGGGTAGACATGATAACAACATACAGAATACTCAAGGGAATTGATGTGGTAGACATGGATAGACTGAGAGGCAGGAAATGGGAACTCGGGGACACCGCGAGGAAGTAGCTCCATACATAGTTTTAAGATCAGGTATGACAGGGTCCATGAAGCTAAGAGGAAGTAAATCTGGAGAGTGACAGGTTACGAGGCAGGGCTAAGATCTGAGAATCAACCCCTGCAACCACAGATAGGTGATTACATACACAAACACACACACACACACGCACACACACACGCACACACACACACACACACACACACACACACACACACACACACACACACACACACACACACACACACACAACAACAATATTCAATACATCTATCGAAACAGGGAGATTGCCTAAGGCATGGAAGACAGCAAATGTAGTCCCAATCTTTAAAAAAGGAGACAGACATGAAGCGTTAAACTACAGACCAGTGTCACTGACATGTATAGTATGCAAAATCATGGAGAAGATTATCAGGAGAAGAGTGGTGGAACACCTAGAAAGGAATGATCTCATCAACAGCAGCCAGCATGGTTTCAGGGACGGGAAATCCTGTGTCACAAACCTACTGGAGTTCTATGACATGGTGACAGCAGTAAGACAAGAGAGAGAGGGGTGGGTGGATTGCATTTTCTTGGACTGCAAGAAGGCGTTTGACACAGTTCCCCACAAGAGATTGGTGCAAAAACTGGAGGACCAAGCAGGGATAACAGGGAAGGCACTACAATGGATCAGGGAATACTTGTCAGGAAGACAGCAGCGAGTCATGGTACGTGGTGAGGTGTCAGAGTGGGCACCTGTGACCAGCGGGGTCCCGCAGGGGTCAGTCCTAGGACCAGTGCTGTTTCTGGTATTTGTGAATGACATGACGGAAGGAATAGACTCTGAGGTGTCCCTGTTTGCAGATGACGTGAAGTTGATGAGAAGAATACACTCGATCGAAGACCAGGCAGAACTACAAAGGGATCTGGACAGGCTGCAGACCTGGTCCAGCAATTGGCTCCTGGAGTTCAATCCCACCAAGTGCAAAGTCATGAAGATTGGGGAAGGGCAAAGAAGGCCGCAGACGGAGTACAGTCTAGGGGGTCAGAGACTACAAACCTCACTCAAGGAAAAAGATCTTGGGGTGAGTATAACACCAGGCACATCTCCTGAAGCGCACATCAACCAAATAACTGCTGCAGCATATGGGCGCCTAGCAAACCTCAGAACAGCATTCCGACATCTTAATAAGGAATCGTTCAGGACCCTGTACACCGTATACGTTAGGCCCATATTGGAGTATGCGGCACCAGTTTGGAACCCACACCTAGCCAAGCACGTAAAGAAACTAGAGAAAGTGCAAAGGTTTGCAACAAGACTAGTCCCAGAGCTAAGAGGTATGTCCTACGAGGAGAGGTTAAGGGAAATCAACCTGACGACACTGGAGGACAGGAGAGATAGGGGGGACATGATAACGACATACAAAATACTGAGGGGAATTGACAAGGTGGACAAAGACAGGATGTTCCAGAGTTTGGACACAGCAACAAGGGGACACAGTTGGAAGCTAAAGACACAGATGAATCACAGGGATGTTAGGAAGTATTTCTTCAGCCACAGAGTAGTCAGTAAGTGGAATAGTTTGGGAAGCGATGTAGTGGAGGCAGGATCCATACATAGCTTTAAGCAGAGGTATGATAAAGCTCACGGCTCGGGGAGAGTGACCTAGTAGCGATCAGTGAAGAGGCGGGGCCAGGAGCTCGGACTCGACCCCCGCAACCTCAACTAGGTGAGTACAACTAGGTGAGTACACACACGCAACCTCAACTAGGTGAGTACACACACACACACACACACACACACACACACACACACACACACACACAGTAGCTGCCAGTGAAGAGACGGAGCCAGGAACTGTGACTCGAGCCCTGCAACCACAACTAGGTGAGTACACACACACACTGACTGTAGCTTGGTTCCGTGGCATTGTGTAACTTGGCGACGTAGCTATATAGACATTATAGCTGGGGTGCGGCACTAAGTTAGCGAGAAACACTGGTTGTTTAGTGAGGGAAGTACATAGATTATTGCTGCTGGTCACGGCGGGACGCGCACTAACAACCTAACTATAGGCATTGAGGTTATTTAGCGAGGAAAGGTGCTGCCTACACACCGTAACTGCAGGCACTTCATGGTTGCTAGCCATGGTACTCTGGGTTCTCCCCACACCTGGCACTTTGGGTCCTCCCCACACCTGACACTGGGTCCTCCCCACACCTGGCACTTTGGATCCTCCCCATACCTGACACTCTGGGTCCTCCCCAGACCTGGCACTCTGGGTCCCTCCACACCTAGCACACTGGATCTTCCCCACACCTGGCACTTTGGGTCCTCCCCACACCTGGCACTTTGGGTCCTTCCTAAACCTGATACTCTGGGTTCTCCTCACACCTGGCACTTTGGGTCCTTCCCACGCCTGGCATTTTGGGTCCTCGCCACGCCTGGCACTTTGGGTCCTCCCCACACTTGACACTCTGGGTTCTCCCCCACACCTGGCACTTTGGGTCCTCCCCACACCTGACATTTTGGGTCTTCCCCACACCTGGCACTTTAGGTCCTCTCCACAACTGACACTCTGGGTCCCTCAACACCTGGCACTCTGGGTCTTCCCCACACCTGGCACTTTGGATCACCCCACACCTGGCACTTTGGATCCTCCCCACACATGACACTGGGTTCTCCCCACACTTGGCACTTTGGGTCCTCCCCACACCTGGCACTTTGGGTCCTCCCCATACCTGGCACTTTGCGTCCTCCCCACACCTGGCACTTTGGGTCCTCCCCACACTTGGCACTTTGGGTCCCCCCACACCTGACACTGGGTTCACTCCACACTTGGCACTTTCGGTCCTCTCCACACCTCGCACTTTGGGTCCTCCACACACCTGGCACTTTGGGTCCTCCCCACACCTGGCACTTTGGGTCCTCCCCAAACCTGACACTCTGGGTCCTCCTCACACCTTGCACTTTGGGTCCTCCCCAAACCTGACACTCTGGGTCCTCCTCGCACCTTGCACTTTGGGTCTTCCCCACACCTGGCACTTTGGGTCCTCCCCACACCTGGCACCTTGGGTCCTCCCCACACCTGGCACTCTGGGTCCTTCCCTCACCTGACACTCTGGGTCTTCCTCACACTTGGCACTTTGGGTCCTCCCCACACCTGGCACTTTGGGTCCTCCCCATACCTGGCACTTTGCGTCCTCCCCACAACTGGCACTTTGGGTCCTCCCCACACCTGGCACTTTGGGTCCCCCCACACCTGACACTGGGTTCACTCCACACTTGGCACTTTCGGTCCTCCCCACACCTGGCACTTTGGGTCCTCCACACACCTGGCACTTTGAGTCCTCCCCACACCTGGCACTTTGGGTCCTCCCCAAACCTGACACTCTGGGTCCTCCTCACACCTTGCACTTTGGGTCCTCCCCAAACCTGACACTCTGGGTCCTCCTCACACCTTGCACTTTGGGTCCTCCCCACACCTGGCACTTTGGGTCCTCCTCACACCTGGCACATTGGGTCCTCCCCACACCTGGCACTTTGGGTCCTCCACACATCTGACACTCTGGGTCCTCTCCACACCTGGCACTTTGGGTCCCCCCACACCTGACACTGGGTTCACTACACACTTGGCACTTTCGGTCCTCCCCACACCTGGCACTTTGGGTCCTCCACACACCTGGCACTTTGGGTTCTCCCCACACCTGGCACTTTGGGTCCTCTCCAAACCTGACACTCTGGGTCCTCCTCACACCTTGCACTTTGGGTCCTCTCCAAACCTGACACTCTCGGTCCTCCTCACACCTTGCACTTTGGGTCCTCCCCACACCTGGCACTTTGGGTCCTCCCCACACCTGGCACCTTGGGTCCTCCCCACACCTGGCACTCTGGGTCCTTCCCACACCTGGCACTCTGGGTCCTCCTCGCACCTGGCACTTTGGGTCCTCTCCACAACTTGCACTTTGGGTCCTCCCCACATCTGACACTCTGGGTCCTCTCCACACCTGGCACTTTGGGTCCTCCCCACACTTGACACTCTGGGCCCTCCCTACACCTGGCACTTTGGTTCCTCCCCACACCTGGCACTTTTTGTCCTCCCCACACCTGACACTCTGGATTCACCCCACACTTGGCACTTCGGTACTCCCCACACCTGGCACTTTGGGTCCTCCCCACACCTGGCACTTTGGGTCCTCCCCACACCTGGCACTTGAGGTCCTCCTCACACCTGACACTCTGGGTCCTCCTCACACCTTGCACTTTGGGTCCTCCCCATACCTGGCACTTTAGGTCCTCCTCACACCTGGCACTCTGTGTCTTCCCCACACCTGACACTCAGGGTCCTCCTCACACCTGGCACTTTGGGTCCTCCCCACATATGGCACTTTGGGTCCTCCCCACACTTGACACTCTGGGTCCTCTCCACACCTGGCACTTTGGGTCCTCCCCACACTTGACACTCTGGGTCCTTCCCACACCTGGCACATTGGGTCCTCCCAACACCTGGCACTTTGGGTCCTCCCCACACCTGACACTCTGGGTTCACCCCACACTTGGCACTTTGGGTTCTCCCCGCACCTGGCATTTTGGGTCCTCCCCACACCTGGCACTTTGGGTCCTCCCCACACCTGACACTCTGGGTTCACCCCACACTTGGCACTTTGGGTCCTCCCCACACCTGGCACTTTGGGTCCTTCCCACGCCTGGCACTTTGGGTCCTCCTCACACCTGCCACTTTGGGTCCTCCCCACATCTGACACTCTGGGTTCACCCCGCACCTGGCATTTTGGGTCCTCCCCACACCTGGCACTTTGGGTCCTCCCCACACCTGACACTCTGGGTTCACCCCACACTTGGCACTTTGGGTCCTCCCCACACCTGGCACTTTGGGTCCTTCCCACACCTGGCACTTTGGGTCCTCCCCACACCTTGCACTTTGGGTCCTCCCCACTTTTGGCACTTTGGGTCTTCCCCACACCTGGCACTTTGGGTCCTCCCCACACCTGGCACTCTGGGTCCTCCCCACACCTGGCATTTTGGGTCCTCCCCACACCTGACAATGGGTCCTCCCCACACCTGGCACTTTGGGCCCTCCCCACACCTGACACTCTGGGTTCTGCCCACACCTGGCACTTGGGGTCCTCCCCACACCTGACACTGGGTTCTTCCCACACTTGACACTCTGGGTTTTCCCCACACCTGGCACTTGGGGTCCTCCCCACACCTGACAATGGGTCCTCCCCACACCTGGCACTTTGAGTCCTCCCCACACCTGACACTCTGGGTTCTCCCCACACATGGCACTTGGGGTCTTCCCCACACCTGACACTCTGGGTTCTTCCCACACCTGACACTCTGGGTTCTCCCCACACCTGACACTCTGGGTTCTCCCCACACCTGACACTCTGGGTTCTCCCCACACATGACACTGGGTTCTCCCCACACCTGACACTGGGTTCTCCCCACACCTGACACTCTGGGTTCTCCCCACACCTGACACTCTGGGTTCTTCCCACACCTGACACTGGGTTCTTCCCACACCTGACACTGGGTTCTTCCCACACCTGACACTCTGGGTTCTCCCCACACCTGACACTCTGGGTTCTTCCCACACCTGACACTCTGGGTTCTCCCCACACCTGACACTCTGGGTTCTCCCCACACCTGACACTCTGGGTTCTCCCCACACCTGACACTCTGGGTTCTTCCCACACCTGACACTCTGGGTTCTCCCCACACCTGACACTCTGGGTTCTCCCCACACCTGACACTCGGGGTTCTCCCCACACCTGACACTCTGGGTTCTTCCCACACCTGACACTGGGTTCTCCCCACACCTGACACTCTTGGTTCTCCCCACACCTGACACTCTGGGTTCTTCCCACACCTGACACTCTGGGTTCTCCCCACACCTGACACTCTGGGTTCTCCCCACACCTGACACTCTGGGTTCTCCCCACACCTGACACTCTGGGTTCTTCCCACACCTGACACTCTGGGTTCTCCCCACACCTGACACTCTGGGTTCTCCCCACACCTGACACTCTGGGTTCTTCCCACACCTGACACTCTGGGTTCTTCCCACACCTGACACTCTGGGTTCTCCCCACACCTGACACTCGGGGTTCTCCCCACACCACACTCTGGGACACCTCTGGGTTCTCCCCACACCTGACACTCTTGGTTCTCCCCACACCTGACACTCTGGGTTCTTCCCACACCTGACACTCTGGGTTCTCCCCACACCTGACACTCTGGGTTCTCCCCACACCTGACACTCTGGGTTCTCCCCACACCTGACACTCTGGGTTCTCCCCACACCTGACACTCTGGGTTCTCCCCACACCTGACACTGTGGGTTCTCCCCACACCTGACACTCTGGGTTCTCCCCACACCTGACACTCTGGGTTCTCCCCACACCTGACACTCTGGGTTCTTCCCACACCTGACACTCTGGGTTCTCCCCACACCTGACACTCTGGGTTCTCCCCACACCTGACACTCTGGGTTCTCCCCACACCTGACACTCTGGGTTCTCCCCACACCTGACACTCTGGGTTCTCCCCACACCTGACACTCTGGGTTCTCCCCACACCTGACACTCTGGGTTCTCCCCACACCTGACACTCTGGGTTCTCCCCACACCTGACACTCTGGGTTCTTCCCACACCTGACACTCTGGGTTCTCCCCACACCTGACACTCTGGGTTCTCCCCACACCTGACACTCTGGGTTCTCCCCACACCTGACACTCTGGGTTCTCCCCACACCTGACACTCTGGGTTCTTCCCACATCTGACACTCTGGGTTCTTCCCACACCTGACACTCTGGGTTCTTCCCACACCTGACACTCTGGGTTCTACCCACACCTGACACTCTGGTTTCTCCCCACACCTGACACTCTGGGTTCTTCCCACACCTGACACTCTGGGTTCTTCCCACACCTGACACTCTGGGTTCTTCCCACACCTGACACTCTGGGTTCTTCCCACACCTGACACTCTGGGTTCTTCCCACACCTGACACTCTGGGTTCTTCCCACACCTGACACTCTGGGTTCTTCCCACACCTGACACTCTGGGTTCTACCCACACCTGACACTCTGGTTTCTCCCCACACCTGACACTCTGGGTTCTTCCCACACCTGACACTCTGGGTTCTTCCCACACCTGACACTCTGGGTTCTTCCCACACCTGACACTCTGGGTTCTTCCCACACCTGACACTCTGGGTTCTTCCCACACCTGACACTCTGGGTTCTCCCCACACCTGACACTCTGGGTTCTTCCCACACCTGACACTCTGGGTTCTCCCCACACCTGACACTCTGGGTTCTTCCCACACCTGACACTTGCTAGAAAGAAACACCACTTGTAGACAAAGACAGTAAAATAATTGACCTGTATAGTACCGGTCTGAGTATCCCATCTGGTCTACCTACCTACCTGGAGTCTACCTGGAGGGTACTCCGGGGATCAACGCCCCCGCGGCCCGGTCCACGACCAGGCCTCCCGGTGGATCAGAGCCTGATCAACTAGGTTGTTACTGCTTGCCGTACGTGATCCAACTTAATCTCACCTGGTCTGTACATAGTCTCAGTCTCAGTAATACAAAGTTGTCTTTACGAATTATTGAGTGTTTCACACCGTAGATGTTTTGAGTACATCCGCAGTGTGCTGCCTCCAGGAACCTCCGTACAGTGTATGCTTTTTTTTGGTACATCCGCAGTGTGCAGCTGCCTGCGCCTGTATGAGGGGGCTACCACTGTATAAGGTGGTACACTGTATGAGGGGGTGGTATAAGGTGGTACACTGCGTGAGGGGGTGATATAAGGTGGTACACTGTATGAGGCGTTGGTATAAGGTCGTACACTGTATGAGGGGGATGGTATAAGATAGTACGCTGTATGAGGGATCATACCTCATAAGGGGTCGCAATGTATGAGGGAATCACACACTAAATAAGCTACATGAACATACACAAATAACCCGCACATAAAAGAGAGAAGCTTACGACGATGTTTCGGTCCGACTTGGGCCGAAACGTCGTCGTAAGCTTCTCTCTTTTATGTGCGGGTTATTTGTGTATCGTTCCAGTCACGGTATTGTGCCTTTTTGTTACTTATATGAACATACACTATAAGTTACAGGGATCGTACACTATATAAGTTACAGGGATCGTACACTGAATAAGTTACAGGGATCGTACACTATATAAGTTACAGGGATCGTACACTATATAAGTTACAGGGATCGTACACTGTATAAGTTACAGGGATCGTACACTGTATAAGTTACAGGGATCGTACACTGTATAAGTTACAGGGATCGTACACTATATAAGTTACAGGGATCGTACACTGTATAAGTTACAGGGATCGTACACTGTATAAGTTACAAGGATCGTACACTATATAAGTTACAGGGATCGTACACTATATAAGTTACAGGGATCGTACACTGTATAAGTTACAGGGATCGTACACTATATAAGTTACAGGGATCGTACACTATATAAGTTACAGGGATCGTACACTGTATAAGTTACAGGGATCGTACACTGTATAAGTTACAGGGATCGTACACTGTATAAGTTACAAGGATCGTACACTATATAAGTTACAGGGATCGTACACTATATAAGTTACAGGGATCGTACACTATATAAGTTACAGGGATCGTACACTGTATAAGTTACAAGGATCGTACACTATATAAGTTACAGGGATCGTACACTATATAAGTTACAGGGATCGTACACTATATAAGTTACAGGGATCGTACACTGCATAAGTTACAGGGATCGTACACTGTATAAGTTACAGGGATCGTACACTATATAAGTTACAGGGATCGTACACTGTATAAGTTACAGGGATCGTACACTGTATAAGTTACAGGGATCGTACACTGTATAAGTTACAGGGATCGTACACTGTATAAGTTACAGGGATCGTACACTGTATAAGTTACAGGGATCGTACACTGTATAAGTTACAGGGATCGTACACTGTATAAGTTACTGTATAAGTTAAGGGATCGTACACTGTATAAGTTACAGGGATCGTACACTGTATAAGTTACAGGGATCGTACACTGTATAAGTTACAGGGATCGTACACTGTACACTATAAGTTACAGGGATCGTACACTGTATAAGTTACTGTATAAGTTACAGGGATCGTCTGTATAAGTTACAGGGATCGTACACTGTATAAGTTACAGGGATCGTACACTGTATAAGTTACAGGGATCGTACACTGTATAAGTTACAGGGATCGTACACTGTATAAGTTACAGGGATCGTACACTGTATAAGTTACAGGGATCGTACACTGTATAAGTTACAGGGATCGTACACTGTATAAGTTACAGGGATCGTACACTATATAAGTTACAGGGATCGTACACTGTATAAGTTACAGGGATCGTACACTGTATAAGTTACAGGGATTGTACACTGTATAAGTTACAGGGATCGTACACTGTATAAGTTACAGGGATCGTACACTGTATAAGTTACAGGGATCGTACACTGTATAAGTTACAGGGATCGTACACTGTATAAGTTACAGGGATCGTACACTGTATAAGTTACAGGGATCGTACACTGTATAAGTTACAGGGATCGTACACTGTAAGTTACAGGGATCGTACACTGTATAAGTTACAGGGATCGTACACTGTATAAGTTACAGGGATCGTACACTGTATAAGTTACAGGGATCGTACACTATATAAGTTACAGGGATCGTACACTGTATAAGTTACAGGGATCGTACACTGTATAAGTTACAAGGATCGTACACTGTATAAGTTACAGGGATCGTACACTGTATAAGTTACAGGGATCGTACACTGTATAAGTTACAGGGATCGTACACTGTATAAGTTACAGGGATCGTACACTATATAAGTTACAGGGATCGTACACTGTATAAGTTACAGGGATCGGTATAAGTTACAGGGATCGTACACTGTATAAGTTACAGGGATCGTACACTGTATAAGTTACAGGGATCGTACACTGTATAAGTTACAGGGATCGTACACTGTATAAGTTACAAGGATCGTACACTGTATAAGTTACAGGGATCGTACACTGTATAAGTTACAGGGATCGTACACTGTATAAGTTACAGGGATCGTACACTGTATAAGTTACAGGGATCGTACACTGTATAAGTTACAGGGATCGTACACTGTATAAGTTACAGGGATCGTACACTGTATAAGTTACAGGGATCGTACACTGTATAAGTTACAGGGATCGTACACTGTATAAGTTACAGGGATCGTACACTGTATAAGTTACAGGGATCGTACACTGTATAAGTTACAGGGATCGTACACTGTATAAGTTACAGGGATCGTACACTGTATAAGTTACAGGGATCGTACACTGTATAAGTTACAGGGATCGTACACTGTATAAGTTACAGGGATCGTACACTGTATAAGTTACAGGGATCGTACACTGTATAAGTTACAGGGATCGTACACTGTATAAGTTACAGGGATCGTACACTGTATAAGTTACAGGGATCGTACACTGTATAAGTTACAGGGATCGTACACTGTATAAGTTACAGGGATCGTACACTGTATAAGTTACAGGGATCGTACACTGTATAAGTTACAGGGATCGTACACTGTATGTTACAGGGATCGTACACTGTATAAATTACAGGGATCGTACACTGTATAAGTTACAGGGATCGTACACTGTATAAGTTACAGGGATCGTACACTATTTAAGTTACAGGGATCGTACACTGTATAAGTTACAGGGATCGTACACTGTATAAGTTACAGGGATCGTACACTGTATAAGTTACAGGGATCGTACACTGTATAAGTTACAGGGATCGTACACTGTATAAGTTACAGGGATCGTACACTGTATAAGTTACAGGGATCGTACACTGTATAAGTTACAGGGATCGTACACTATTTAAGTTACAGGGATCGTACACTGTATAAGTTACAGGGATCGTACACTATTTAAGTTACAGGGATCGTACACTGTATAAGTTACAGGGATCGTACACTGTATAAGTTACAGGGATCGTACACTGTATAAGTACAGGGATCGTACACTGTATAAGTTGCAGGGATCGTACACTGTATAAGTTACAGGGATCGTACACTGTACACTATTTAAGTTACAGGGATCGTACACTGTATAAGTTACAGGGATCGTACACTGTATAAGTTACAGGGATCGTACACTGTATAAGTTACAGGGATCGTGCACTGTATAAGTTACAGGGATCGTACACTGTATAAGTTACAGGGACCGTACACTGTATAAGTTACAGGGATCGTACACTGTATAAGTTACAGGGATCGTACACTGTATAAGTTACAGGGATCATGCACTATTTTATATCTCACCTTTTGCTCTCTTTCAAAATGAGATGATCATTGTTATTACAGCCGCATATTAATACAAGTAGTTTGAACTAGTCACCTAAGTAATTCTCTCTCATAAGCAGGTAGAGAGAGAGGGAGGGATGGAGGGGGGGAGAGTGTCTTACGCTGTAAAAGATCGTAAAGAAGCAAAGTGAAGGTGTAGGGAGAGAATACAAGACAGTTGTTGAGGGAGAGTGGTGGTGCAGGTGGGATGGCTCACGTGAGTGCCACAGACCAGTAGTGACACCCAGAGCCACTACTACTACTACTACTGCGCTGCAGCTTCAGCTTGAAGGCGCGGCCTCTTATCTCCTTGAACCCTGCAACCCTTCTTCTGCCCTGCTAGCCTCTTTCTTGCCTTCTCTCTGTTTTTTTCTTATTGCTTTCAAACTTTCCCTTTTCTCCTCCTTCCTTCCTCTGAGCTAGTCCTCGACTGTTGTCAACCTTTTCCTTTTCCTCCTTTTCTACTTTGCTTCCTTTGTACTCTTTTTCCTGACAACTTTTACCGTGCGTGGGCGGCGCAAGAAGGTAGGCGTTACCAATCGATCTTCAGAAGGGAAAATAAGAAGGAAGCAGCTCACGCATATTGAAAAATCCATGTTAATGTGGACAGGTGTGAATTAACGGAGATTTAAGGCATTTCTCACTCCAAAATTTGAGCTCATATGGAAAAAGTTATGGAGATTATTTTTTCTTTTTGGTTTATGTTCCGGCATAGGGTAGGAGCGCGTTATTAAAAGACAAACCTTCCGCTTTTGTGAATATATATGTTTTTTTTTTTTTGCTTGTGTATTTTTTCTGCTATATTAGTATGTGTGTGTGTGTAGGTATGTGTGTGTGTGTGTGCGTGTACTCACCTAATTGTACTCACCTGATTGTGGTTTCAGGGGTCGAGTCATAGCTCCTGGCCCCCGCCTCTTCACTGGTCACTACTAGGTCCACTCTCTCTCCCTGCTCCCTGTGTGTGTGTGTGTGTGAGAGAGAGAGAGAGCATGTGAGGTGTTTCACTCACCCTCACCTCCCTCCCTCACTTTGTCATGCCAGAGTCGGGCGTATCAGGGCGTCACCTTCACCCTCATATTCATGTTCTCTGAATATTATACAAAATTATTCCCCCCCCCCCAAAAAAAACCATTCTCACTTCTCTCTGTCTGTCTATCTGTCTGTCTGTCTCTGTCTCTCTCTCTGTCTCTGTCTCTGTCTCTGTCTCTGTCTCTGTCTCTGTCTGTCTCTCTCTCTCTCTCTCTCTCTCTCTCTCTCTCTCTCTCTCTCTCTCTCTCTCTCTCTCTCTCTCTGTCTCTCTCTCTCTCTGTCTCTGTCTGTCTCTCTGACTCTCTCTATGTCTCTCTGTCTCTGTCTCTGTCTCTGTCTCTGTCTGTCTGTCTGTCTGTCTGTCTGTCTGTCTCTCTCTCTCTCTCTCTCTCTCTCTCTCTCTCTCTCTCTCTCTCTCTCTCTCTCTCTCTCTCTCTCTCTCTCTCTCTCTCTGTCTCTCTCTCTCTCTTTCTTTCTCTCTCAAAAAATTAACCAAATAAATATTTAATGAAAAAAGTATTTCAACAAAGAATTAAAATTGAATATTTAACTTGGTAAAATAAATGCACATTTCTGAGCTTTATATTATATAACGCGATTTTTTTTTCATTAATTGAAATGCTTCTCAGAAAACGAGTTGGTTATTGCCGGGCGATCAGATGGAAGATCCCGCCCATGGAAGTTTCCTGGTGTACAGGAGGGCCCCGCTTATACAGCAGGTTAGGTTCTGGAATACGGCTGTAAAGCGAAAATGGCTGTTAAGTGAAGCATAGATTTTTTTTTTCACTTTCAAATACATATTAATTGCCTGATAACATGTTTACATTATCATTATTAAGTGATCAGTAGAGCTAGGCCTAAAAAAAATACATATACAGTACAAACATTACTTACCTTAAAATATTTTCTTCCTTAGCATATAGTGAATGGTGAATATATTTACTGGAATCGATGTGTTCAGTCCATCACTCTTGTAGATGGACTGAACACATCGATTCCAGGTTGAGGGACTGATTACCTCAAACTTCTCCTCTCCTTACCCTTTTCTAATTTGTATTGGACTGATGAAGCCACTGTGTGGCGAAACGTTTCTTCAATAAAGATTCCCATGTGTTACATAAGTGTCTCAATTCTTCATAATTGAAACCTGCTGCATTAGCGTAATGCCGTAAAGCGAAGTGCTGTAAAACGGGGCCTGCCTGTACTCCAGCGTAGTGCTACCCTTACGGGCGTCGCTCTTTCCATAGATACAATAATAACAGCAACAACAATAATAATAATTATATTATTGATAGTATGCAATGCCGACAAGTTGGTAAGACACGTGTGTAACAGGTGTCTTACTAATGACGATTACAGGTGTCTTCAATGCCTAAGTGCTGCACACATGTCTTAGCACATATGTCTTATTACTACATAGTGGCTAGCTGTAAAATGCTCTTTGAAGTTTGTTAAGGATTGTGAGTCAAAATTCATGACATAAAAAAAGTTCCTGAAAAAAATCGTGTAAGAAAATATGATTTTTTAAATGGAGTGGAATATATACACAAATAACCCGCAAATAGGAGAATGAAATTTAAGAGGACGCTTGGGTCCGAACCCTAGGTTTGTGCTGGCGGTGCTGCCTCGCTACTGGGCGAGACATCGTGTGACCACCACTCATATTTGTGCTGGCGGTGCTGCCTCACCATTGGGCGAGACATCGTGTGACCACCACTCACATTGGTGCTGGCGGTGCTGCCTCACCACTGGGCGAGACATCGTGTGACCACCACTCATATTTGTGCTGGCGGTGCTGCCTCACCATTGGGCGAGACATCGTGTGACCACCACTCATATTGGTGCTGGCGGTGCTGCCTCGCTACTGGGCGAGACATCGTGTGACCACCACTCATATCAGGACACTTTCCTCACCAACGGAACACCAACATCATCCTTTCTGAAAAATAATAAAAACACACAATACCGTGACTGGAATAATACACAAATAACCCGAAACGTCATCCTAAGTTTCTTTCTCCCGTGTGCGAGTTATTTGTGTACCATCATTTTTTTTATACATATAATTAGCAAAACTGAATACACAGGAGCGTGCTACTACCCTGTCCTACATGACAGTTACACAGTAGGTAAATTAGACACATGTGCAACTCTTGGGTATCTTTATTAAGGAAATGTTTCCTTAATAAAGATACCAAAGAGTTGCACATATGTCTAATTTATCAACGTGTCGGTTCTGTGAACCATTCATCTACAAACAGTTACATTGTAGCAACAAAAGCTATATTTTCACATATCATTACATCACGCAGTGTAAAAATCTCCTTCACTACCCTGTCGCCTGACAACCTACGGAATTTTAGCCTCGTATTTCACTAATAAATCTGTAGAAACAAACTTAAAAAAATGTTTTACAGGAAAGAGGCTGTTTATCATTTGGAAACCAGTTTTTTATGACTTTAGGTAAGTAGATCGGTAAATAAATAATTCTTCCGTTAGACAACTATATTCTCAAACTTTGTATTAATGTAACTATGACTATAATTTTTAATGGGGTGGACCTGTAAGCCAGTGGAAGGCCTTGGTCAGATGACCAGAAGCTCCAACGTCGGGTTATCATATCACTAAGATCCACATCAGGAAACACTTGTCCTGTTTCCTGACAAACTTTACCTAACATAACCTTTGTATTAATATTTTATTTTAGAATTCAGTATACGTTTGCTAAAAGAAAGACTTGTTACTTAAAATCACGAGATATGCTTGATAACGCAAGACATATTTAAAAGCACACGCTTAAAAACACAAGACTTGCTTATAAACACATCTCTTAAAGCATAAGACTCGCTTAAAAAACACAAACCTCGCTGAACAACAAGCAGCAAAACGCTCATCTCGTACGTGTCACAAATCTGAATGAAAGTGGCCAAGAATTCCCCGTGGTGTAGTTCAATAACACCAGCGTTTCTTATACTGAATAACGAAACTAGATGCCCTCTCCTCCAGCTGCTCTTGTGTTTTTTTATGAATTGACCTCCCCTCCCCCTCCCTTCCTCCCTCCACTCTAACTATTCTTTACCTCAATTTCCCTCTCTTCCTCCCTACTTTGTCTTATTTTTCTTCTCTCCTTTCCTTTCCTTCTTTTCCTCACACTCGCTTTCTTCTCTCACCGTGTCTTACCTCATATGCCTTACCACTCTTCCTTGTCTCCCATTCTCTTGCACTTCACTGGTTCTCTTCGGGAATTGTTACTAGGATGTTTCTCCATTAGAGGAGTGGGTGCTCTATGGCCTCACTCTCGCTAAGTTTCCAGCTCGTCAGTGATCATACGTCTCTCACGTCGTCTCGTGTTCCACTGACTGACCACCTCAGACGTCTCCAGGTTGAGGGGATGATCACCGACTCCTGTATATCGACTGAAGAAACCTGCTGAGCAGGCGAAACGTCTCGTCAATGTAGAAGCGAAACTGTCTTACTCACTTACTGTTGCACACATTTTTAATTTGTGCGTCCTTGACCTTTACGTAGTAATCAGTGACATTATAATTACCGAGGTGTCTGTCGAGACCTCAGTGAAATTTTAGTAGACAAGGGTAGAGTGGGATTCTTGAAGCCATTTTCATAGATCCGTGATTTTTTTTACCCCTTATTAAATGGTTATTTTTTATTAGGAAAGTATGCGTTGATGGTGATTTTTGTTAGATTTAGTTTTAATGTGTGGATGCGGGGGAGGGGAAGAAGGGAAGGGAGGGGAATTGTATATGTTGGTGAGGGGGTTTGTGTATGTTGGTGAGGGGGTTTGTGTATATTGTTGTGGGGGTTTGTGTATGTTGGTGAGGGGGTTTGTGTATGTTGGTGAGGGGGTTTGTGTATGTTGGTGAGGGGGTTTGTGTATGTTGGTGAGGGGGTTTGTGTATGTTGGTGTGGGAGTTTGTGTATGTTGGTGAGGGGGTTTGTGTATGTTGGTGAGGGGGTTTGTGTATGTTGGTGTGGGAGTTTGTGTATGTTGGTGAGGGGGTTTGTGTATGTTGGTGAGGTAATTATGTATGCTGAGGGGAGGGAATTGTATATGTTAGGGAGGTAAATCTGTTTTTTCTGTTATTGTACACTGCGCTGATTATCTTTCGGTTCAAAATTTTACAACTCATTAATTTTCGCCCTTCCTCTCCCTCTCCCTCCTTCACCACCTTTTTCTCCCATCTTCACCTCACGTTTTCCTCCTCCCTTGCCCTTTCTCCTTCCTTTCCTTAACTCCTTCTCGCTTCCCTCTCTCCTTCCTGACACTCTTCCCTCTCCCTCTACGCTTAGTATGCTTGACAACAGTACTACTCAAGAACAGGTACATATCTGTTCATGGTGACTGACTGTTTAGCAAATAGGGAAACGCTGTGCTAGGAGATAGCATAGCAAAGCCAAGTTAGACATATCAATGATTTTCTAACTCTTCATATTTCATTTTCTCTAGAATAAAGTAACTAGATGCTTCAGGCTTTCATTCTGCTTGATCTTTTAAAGGCGTTCAGTGCTAAAGGTGTCATGCTAGGGAAAAGTCCTTGCAAGTTAAGAAGAAAGTGTTTGAAAGCTAAGAATAAAGTTTTCAAGCTATGAAGAATTTCGTACAAGAAGAAAGTTCTTAAACGCTAAGAAAAAGAGTCATTATAAGCTAAGAAAACCTTTCTTAAGAAAACCTTTCTTTAAGCTAAACTGATAGTTCTTACAAGCTAAGAAAACCTTTCTTGTAAGCTAAACTGATAGTTTTTACAAGCTAAGAAAACCTTTCTTGTAAGCTAAACTGATAGTTCTTACAAGCTAAGAAAACCTTTTTTGTAAGCTAAACTGATAGTTCTTACAAGTTAAGAAAACCGTTCTTGTAAGCTAAACTGATAGTTCTTACAAGCTAAGAAAACCTTTCTTGTAAGCTAAACTGATAGTTTTTACAAGCTAAGAAAACCTTTCTTGTAAGCTAAACTGATAGTTTTTACAAGCTAAGAAAACCTTTCTTGTAAGGTAAACTGATAGTTCTTACAAGCTAAGAAAACCTTTCTTGTAAGCTAAACTGATAGTTCTTACAAGCTAAGAAAACCTTTCTTGTAAGCTAAACTGATAGTTCTTACAAGCTAAGAAAACCTTTCTTGTAAGCTAAACTGATAGTTCTTACAAGCTAAGAAAACCTTTCTTGTAAGCTAAACTGATAGTTTTTACAAGCTAAGAAAACCTTTCTTTAAGCTAAACTGATAGTTCTTACAAGCTAAGAAAACCTTTCTTGTAAGCTAAACTGATAGTTTTTACAAGCTAAGAAAACCTTTCTTGTAAGCTAAACTGATAGTTCTTACAAGCTAAGAAAACCTTTTTTGTAAGCTAAACTGATAGTTCTTACAAGTTAAGAAAACCGTTCTTGCATACTAACAAAATAAGTTCTTGCAAGCAAGAAAAGAAAGCTTTTTCAAGCTAAGAAAATCGTTCTTGTAAGCTAAGAAAAGAGTTATTGCCAGGTTGCTGTGTCTTCATCCTAGCAAACTATCCACGTCTCTCTGTGGTAACAACATGGAGACGCACGAGACGGAACTAGAGCCAGTGATCGACCTGGGTATTTTAGGCTACACTTTTGAACTGGGAGGTTCAAACACTCAGATAAAAATCCAGTTGAAAGTTACACAAGAAATTTACTGATAAGTACGACATATGTATCTCTAAATGAATTTAACTCTGTTAGATCCTCCACCTCTCTCTTCCTCTCTAATCCTATATTTTCCCTCTCTCTTCCCTCCTCTCTCATATTCCTTTCTTTCCATCAATCCCTTCACCTCTGCTCCCTCCCCTTTCTCCCTTCTGTTCTCTCTGTTCTCTCCTATCTTCTTTTCCCCTCTAATTTATTTTCTTTTCCCCCTCTCTTCCTTTTCTCTTCCCCCTCATTCCCAATCGTACTTTCTTCTCCCTTCCTTTCGATAGTTAATGTGTTCTGTCACTGCTGCTAATTTTGTTTGGCTAAACTTTTCGTTGGCCAACAGACTAGAAAGTTTGCCACTTCTCAGAGAAGTGAATGAGTAGGAGGAACAGAAGAAGAGGGGAAAGGAGTAAGCGAAGAGGAGGCTGATGTACAGAAAACGTTGCTCGTTGTTGATGCTTCACTGTTACCAGTGTTTCATCAGAAACATTTCAGCGTTAATTTTACTAACGTTTAGAGAAGAGGAAAGATTAATCGACATTTTCAGAAGATGCCTGTTGTTTACCTGTTATAGATTCCAGAGTAGAGGTAGAAGGAGATGCACTCAAGATTCTAAATTTTTATTGGGCAAGAGGAAGGATTTTTACGAATGGAAATTTTTAGGGGCAAGGGTAAAAAATTATTTACTAATGGAAATTTTCATGGGGCAAGAATTATTTGCGAATGTAAATTTTTAGGGGAGCAGGGAAAGAGCTACTTAGGAATGGATTTTTTTTAGGGAGCAATTATGAATCAATTTCATTCAGGAAAGATGGAGTTATTGATTCATCATTCGAAATTATCTGTGATGTGTGTGTTTATTCCGACCGTCCTCTCAAACTGTTGGTGCCCTTTTTATTTCGTGTTTTCTGTCTTCATTATAGAATGTTGCACATGATTGGTGATATGATGGTAGCAGGTTATATTTATTATTGGAGAACAAGATCATGAGAGTAGAGGAGCACTGGAGTAGCACCTGCCTAGCATGGGCCAGTAACACCTGCCTAGCATGCGCCAGTAACACCCGCCTATCATGGACCAGTAGCACATGCCTAGCATGGGCCAGTAGCACCTGCCTAGCATGGGTCAGTAACACCTGCCTAGCATGGGCCAATAACACCTGCCTAGCATGGACCAATAACACGTGCCTTGCATGGGCCAGTAACACCTGCCTAGCATGGGTCAGTAACACCTGCCCAGCATGGGCCAATAACACCTGCCTAGCATGGACCAATAACACGTGCCTTGCATGGGCCAGTAACACCTGCCTATCATGGACCAGTTACGCCTGCCTAGCATGGATCAGTAGCACCTGCTTAGCATGGACCAGTAAACGCCTGCCTAGCATGGATCAGTAGCACCTGCCTAGCATGAGCCAGTAGCACCTGCCTAGTATGAACAGTAGCACTTGCCTAGCATGGACCAGTAGCATCTGCCTAGCATGGACCAGTAACGCCTACCTAGCATGGACCAGTAGCACTTGCCTAACATGAACCAGTAGCATCTGCCTAACATGGGCCAGTAGCATCTGCCTAGCATGGGCCAGTAACATCTGCCTAGCATGGGCCAGGAGCACCTGCCTAACATGAACCGGTAGCACCTGCCTAACATGGACCATTAGCACCTGCCTAACATGGACCAGTAGCATCTGCCTAGCGTGGACCAGTAACACCTGCCTAGCATGGGCCAGTAGCACCTGCCTAGCATGGACCATTAGCAACTGCCTAACATGGACCAGTAGCATCTGCCTAGCATGGACCAGTAACACCTGCCTAGCATGGACCAGTAACACCTGCCTAACATGGACCATTAGCACCTACCTAACATGGACCATTAGCACCTGCCTAACATAGACCAGTAGCATCTGCCTAGCATGGACCAGTAACACCTGCCTATCATGGACCAGTAACACCTGCCTAACATGGACCATTACCACCTTCCTAACATGGACCAGTAGCATCTGCCATTAGCATGCCTAACATAGACCAGTAGCACTAGCATGCCTAGCCTATCATGGACCATGCCTAACAGCACTAACATGCCAGTACCTGCCTAGCATGGACCATTAGCATCTGCCTAACATGGACCAGTAGCACCTGCCTAACATGGACCATTAGCATCTGTCTAACATGGACCAGTAGCACCTGCCTAGCATGGACCAGTAGCACCTGCCTAGCATGGGGCACCTGCCAGCATAGTAACACCTGCCTAGCATGGACATGGGGCAGTAACACCTGCCTATCACCAGTTGCCTAGCATGGACCAGTAACACCTGCCTAGCATGAACCAGTAGCACCTGCCTAGCATGGGTCAATAACACCTGCCTATCATGGGCCAGTTACGCCTGCCTTGCATGGAACAGTAACACCTGCCTAGCATGGACCAGTAGCACCTGCCTAACATGGACCAATAGCATCTGCCTAGCATAACCAGTAGCACCTGTCTAGCATGGACCAGTAGCACCTGCCTAGCATGGGCCAGTAGCACCTGGCTAGCATGAGCCAGTAGCACCTGCCTAGCATGGGCCAATAACACCTGCCTATCATGGGCCAGTTAAGAACATAAGAACATAAGAACGAAGGAACACTGCAGAAGGCCTACTGGCCCATGCGAGGCAGGTCCAAGTCTCCTACCGGCTTAAGCCAATGCACCCAACCTAGTCAGGTCAGGTCACATTGACTTAAGGGAGGAACACGGCAACCGACCTGGTAGCACAAGCTATCAGGTCTAACTCACACCCACCCACATCTACTCATGTATTTATCCAACCTATTTTTAAAGCTACACAACGTTCTGGCCTCTATAACGGTACTTGGGAGTTTGTTCCACATGCCTGCCTAGCATGAATCAGTAACACCTGCCTAGCATGGGCCAGTAGCACCTGCCTGGCATGGACCAATAGCATCTGCCTAGCATAACCAGTAGCACCTGCCTAGCATGGACCAGTAGCACCTGCCTAACATGGACCATTAGCATCTGCCTAGCATGGGCCAGTAGCATCTGCCTAACATGGGCCAGTAGCATCTGCCTAGCATGGGCCAGTAGCATCTGCCTTGCATGAAACAGTAACACCTGCCTAGCATGAATCAGTAGCACCTGCCTAGCATGGACCAGTAGCACCTGCCTAACATGGGCCAGTAACACCTGCCTAACATGGACCATTAGCATCTGCCTAGCATGGGACCAGTAGCATCTGCCTACATGGACCATAGCATCTGCCTAGCATGGGCCAGTAGCATCTGTCTAGCATGGGCCAGTAGCATCTGCCTAGCATGGCGAGCATCGTACATGGACCATACATCTGCCTAGCATGGGCCAGTACATCTGCCTAGCATGGTCAGTAGCATCTGCCTAGCATGGACCAGTAGCACTGCTAATGGACCATTAGCATCCTGCCTAGCATGGGCCATAGCATCTGCCTAGCATGGCCAGTAGCATCTGTCTAGATGGGGCAGTAGACTGCTGCATTCCAGTAACTCTCAGCATGGCGCCATTACATCCAGATATCTGCAACACTGATACATGGACCATAGCACCTGCTTTACAATGGGCAATACAACCATACACTAACATGGGCCAAGAGAAATAACTACCTAAGCATGTACCAGAAGTATGTAAATTAATTCCAGTGAAACCTGCACTTTCTAGTGTGTTCTTATTTCAATAAATTAGAAGATTTTTAACCTGCTGATCCAGGTTTCGATCCCAATCTGCTAGTTAATCATCTGTAAGTGAACGGGTCGCATGAAAATGCCCTAGTCTAATTAACTAAATTAGAGATGAAAGCGAAGTGAAGGGAGGAGACAGAAGGCAGAGTTGGAAAAGAGACGAGAGGAGAGGGAGGAGGAGAAAAGGCAGGTTCATACATGCTACTGAATGTAATTGTCTCCATGTTTTACTGTTTCTAGATTCAAAAGTAACCAGAAATAAAAGAGCAAAAGACAAAAGCATAAAAACGGTCTGACGACGTTTCTCACTGAGCTGAGAAGATGAAGATTTGTTTTACAAGTGTCTTGTTCTAGATAGGATTTTGCGTTACTCCTACAACCATTTTGACTGAGACTGATACACGACCTCAGATCTACGCTCAAAATATTACTCATCCTTTGGCTAATATTACCTATATTTTGTGTCATGTGTCCACTTTTCCACTATGATAGGCGGACTTTACCACCTTCATAGGATAACTTCTTAATGTTTCTAAATTTACACTGGTTATACTACAATTTCTACTCAAATCCTACAGTAGTTTATAATATTTCTAAATCCTACACTAGTTTATATTTCTAAATCCTACACTAGTTTATTAGTTTCTAAATCCTACACTAGTTCTTAATGTTTCTAAATCCTCCACTAGTTTCTCAATGCTTCTAAATTCTACACTATTCTTAATGTTTCTAAATACTACACTAGTTTCTAAATCCTATTCTAGTTCAACTAATTCTACAAGAATTTTCGTTGGACGTCATTTCAAGCAAATTAGAAGGTAATGTGTCTCTCACAGAAGAGACCCATAAATCCCAACAGTAACGCTACTTTTAAATCTCAACGGTATTGTTATCCTTGAATTCCAACAGTAAGGTTATCCTTAAATCCCAGCGGTAAGGTTATCCATAAATCCTAACAGTAAGGTTGCCCTTAAATTTCAGCAGTAAAGCTAACCTTAAATCCCATTTGTAAAGTTAGCCTCGAGTCCCAACCGTATGGTTACCTTTGAGTCCCGACAGTAAGGTTGGCCTTGAGTCCCAACAGTAAGGTTAGCTTTGAATCCCAACAGTTAGGTTGGCCTTGAGTCCCAACAGTAAGGTTAGCTTTGAGTCCTAACAGTAAGGTTAGCCTTGAGTCCCAACAGTAAGGTTAATTTCGAGTCAAAACAGTAAGGTTAGCCTTGAGTCCCAACAGTAAGGTTAGCTTTGAGTCCTAACAGTAAGGTTAGCCTTGAGTCCCAACAGTAAGGTTAATTTCGAGTCAAAACAGTATGGTTAGCTTTGAGTCCCGACAGTAAGGTTGGCCTTGAGTCCCAGCAGTAAGGTTGGCTTTGAGTCCCAACAGTAAGATTAGCCTTGCGTCCCAACAGTAAGGTTAGCCTTCAGTCCCAACAGTAAGGCTAGATTAGAGTCTCAACGGTAAAAGGGATGACTCGCATAAATTGCGCTGCGTTTAGACATTACTGAATTGAATGCACTGGTGTTTGCGCTTGTTTAATCTCTGAATGGTGTTGGTAATCAGGTCGATTAATTTCCTGATGCACCGTGGCCTTGCTTGTAAAACATTTCCCGGCTGAAGTTTTAGGAAGTGGAGGAGGAGAGGAGTGAAGGGAACGGGAAGTGAAGTATGGAGAAGTGGGAATGAAGTGGGAAGGGGAGTGAAGTAGGGAAGAGGGAATGAAGTGGGGAAGGGGTGAAGTAGGGAAGGGAGTGAAGTGGGAAGAGGGAAGTGGAGGAAGGTGGGGAAGGAGTGAAGTGGGAAGGGAGTGAAGTGGGAAGAGGGAGTGAAGTGGGGAAGGGAGTGAAGTGGGAAGAGGAGTGAAGTGGGGAAGGGAGTGAAGTGGGGAAGAGGAGTAGTGAAGTGGGAAGAGGGTGAAGTGGGAAGGGGTGAAGTGGGAAGAGGAGTGAAGTGGGAAGGGGAGAAGGAAGAGGAGTGAGTGGGAAGGGAGTGAAAGAGTGGTGGAAGGGAGTGAATGGGGAAGAAAGGGGGTGAAGTGGGAGGACGCGAAGAGTCCTAATATTCCACTCTTCTCACTACTCGTCACCCTCACTGCCTCGATTCGTTCGTTTCATGTTTCTTTTCATATCACTTTCACCTTGTTTCTTTTTTTCTTACCACACCTCTTTTCACTCATTTCTTTCCGCCTTCACCTCCTCATTTTACCCTCACCTCTCATTTTCACACATTCACTTCATTGTCGGCGCGTCCTGGGTTGTCACAGGTCGCGGGTGTCAACTGAGACACCAGGAGAATTTCCTCTTCCTTCCCACAGAGTGAGTCTTCCTTCTCTTACCTTCCCTTCAAGGGAAAGGGAATAGGGGATGGGGTGTGCATTGATGCTGCTGGTGAAGAGTCTCTTGATCCAAGAAACGGCAGCTGTCCTCCTCCTGTTCCTTGGATGGAACCTGGTGGCCTACCATTTCAGCGGCGCTGTGTGGAGCGAAACGTCATAATGAATTACACTTTGTTAATTGTTGAAGCCATTGATGAAACCCGTTTCACCCGCTTGGACTTACTCCCCTATCCCTTCCTCTATCTTTCGCCCTCCCCTCGCCCCTCACCACTGGTTGTTGGTTCCTTTCCACTGCTTTCCATGCGAAAGTGATGGAATTGATCCTCCACGTTTCACATTCCAAGTGCGTGTCTGTCTCCCCTTCCCCGTCACACACACACTGTATCATTTATTACTTAAAAAGCTAGTGTCACGTCTCCCCTCCTTCCCTAATCTCCCACTACTCTCCCACCTCCCACAAAATCGACACTAACCTGCCCCTGCCTCCTTACCTCAGTCTGAAAATTCTTGTCTCTTTCCCCTCCTCGCCCCTCTTCTTCCCTTACCCTCTTTCTCTCTTTCCCTCTTCCTCCATTCCCTCTTCCTCCCTTTCCTCTTCCTCCCTTCCCCTCTTCCTGTCTTCCCTTCCCTATTCCACTTTACCTCTGCACACAGCTACATAAAGAGGTTAGCACCAGCTGGCGGGGATAAGTTGTGCTGTGCCACCAATATTTTGCTTCCGTACTGTAGGTCTCACTTGTTGCTGACTATGACATTGAGCAAACACTGTATTAAAAGTTTGTTCTGATATCTTATCCCAACACACACACACATACTCAGCAAGCGTGCATACAATTACACGCACGAAGTGCTTTAGGTATAGCACGAATGAGCAGAAAAGGAGTTGTGTGTCCATAAACAAGAATATACAGGAATGCGTCGAAACAGGTAACTGCCAGGCAGTTGGAAACTGCAAAAATTTATCCCAGTATATAAGAAGAAAAATATTAAGTACTCAGCTTGAAGGCAATTATTCTGACAAACATCACTGGCTAAGATAGTGCCTACTGGACATGGACTATTTTATGAACTTACACTTCACAGCAGTGTAGCACAGACACTGTGCCAGGAGAAAGATACGAGTAATCATTGCGCCAAAATTATCAACGGAATTACATGTAAATCGTATAGGTAACCTGAGAAAGATTTTCAGGAATCTAAAGGATTCGTTTAGTACATTATACACAAGGTACGGTAGGACCAACTTGGAATATGCGGCACCGGCATACAGCCTACACCTGTACAAGCATATAAAAAATAACACCAGATTTAAAGGTTCGCAACGAGAGTGGTACCAGAAAACAGAGGAAAATAAACGTCAAGGAGAGACTTGAGGCACTTAGTCTAGCATCACCAGTAGAGAGGAGAACCAAAACACGATCATGGCATGTACAGTTCTTAAAAGAATAGGTGGAGTGGATAGAGACAGATTCATTACTCTTAACTCAGCCATTACTCAAACACTAAACATGTTACTAAAGTATATCACCAGTAACTGGCAAATTACTCTCGTTACTGGCTCACCTTAGGGCTGAATATTCTGCAACGTGTATGGCAAAAAGTCATGCCTTGATCGAGGTAATCAGGTCTCTCATCTCCTGAGTCTCTACCAGCTTCTTACTCAGTTCACTCGTAAATTCATTGTTCGCCCCATTTATCTTCCTGCGACAGCTGAATCTCCGAAAACTCCTGGCACAGAGGTCATTTCCTCGTCCATCGATTCTGATGAAAGGAACCACGAAGTTAGCCCCAGTTTCTCACAACTTTTTCTTTGTCTCCTGATTTTCTCTGCTTTAATGCAATTTGCAGATATGTAATCTGTACTTCCTTCCTGTCTTCAGGTGTGTCCAAATTCAGGAGTAACTATTATAGACTGCTTTGAATTACATAAGACTACAACATTCATAAGGGGCTCCTCGTCGCCCGTATCTAACGCTAATGTTCGACGACAGTCCATTATTTGCGTTATGATTTTTTGTTCGCCTCCTATCTTTTTAATGTTTATCAATCTCATAGACTTTTTCGCCATTAGTGGCTTTATCAGCTCACCTGGATGGCGAAACACGTGTCTAATTTCACCTGTCATCAACAGCACACACCCTGCAACCACAGTTAGGTGAGTACCCTTTTTATTTTTACAGGTAACAGTTTCTTTTCCATCGTTGGTCTATTCAGTCTCCCGCGCGTGGTTTGTGCACGTTATCCTGCAGCTCTCTAAGATGGTTCGAATACATCATTATCTGGCTCTGATCTTCCTACATATATATATACATGTATTTATATCATGCACTACACTGAACTGTGTATGAATATATATATATATATATATATATATATATATATATATATATATATATATATATATATATAAACACTGATCTCTGGGTGAAGGAGACTCGAACCTACGAACCTTAGGACAAGGTACGCAGTGCTTTACCAATCTATCCACACTGGACAATACCTTGGCGTGTAGCTTGGCTACACGTTTGATCCAAGGCAGCCAGCTTTCAGGAGAAGGCTTACAGCTTTTCATCTCATCCCCTGCATGCATCAGCCTTACTAGAGATTTGAACAATGCAAGGAATTCGCGAGAGCAGGCGAAATATACACAAATACTGATCTCTGGCTGAAGGAGACTCGAACCTACGAACCTTAGGACAAGGTACGCAGTGCTTTACCAATCTACTCACACTGGACAATACCTTGGCGTGTAGCTTGCGCTACACGTTTGATCAAGGCAGCCAGCTTTCAGGAGAAGGCTTCAGCTTTTCATCTCATCCCTGCATGCATCAGCCTTACTAGAGATTTAGACAATGCAAGAATTCGCGAGAGCAGGCGAAATATACACAAATCTGATCTCTGGCTGAAGGAGACTCGAACCTACGAACCTTAGGACAAGGTACGCAGTGCTTTACCAATCTACCCACACTGGACAATACCTTGGCGTGTGCTTGTGCTACACGTTTGATCAAGGCAGCCAGCTTTCAGGAGAAGGCTTACGCCTGATGCATGCGGGGATGAGATGAAAGCTGTAAGCCTTCTTCCTGAAAGCTGGCTGCCTTGGATCAAACGTGTGAGCGCAAGCTACACACGCTCAGTAGTGTCCAGTGTGGTAGATTGATAACACTGCGTACTATCTAAGATTAGAGGTTCAGTCTCCTTCAACCAGAAGATCAGTGTTTCAATATTTCGTCTGCTCTCGCAAATTCCTATGTATATACTATATATATATATATATATGTAGTGTCCGAATAGGCAGAACTTTGCCATCTTGGCTTAAATAGCTAACGCTCATCTTGCCATATAGGACAAGCAAAAATTTGTGTATCAATAATTTCTCCAAAATCATTCTGAACCTAACGAAAAAATATATTTCACTGTGTTTGTTTAGTATTAAATTATTGTAAACAAATCTAAAATATATTTAGTTGGTTAGACTAAAATAAATTGTTCTTGTTATAATAAGGTTAGGTAAGTTTTCTAAGATTCTTTTGGTGCAAAATTAAAAATTTTTACATTATCATTAATGAAAAAATATATCTTTAAACGTATAAGAGAAAATTTCAGAAAGGACTTAATTTAAAATGAGTTCTTGCTAACTGACCAGTTTTACATATTCATTTGACATATATATATATATATATATATATATATATATATATATATATATATATATATATATATATATATATATATATATTATATATATATATCACGTAGAGACAGCATCTCAGCAGCACTCTATAAATACCAGTACCATGCATTTCTAATTGCTGGTGTGTGTGTGTGTGTGTGTGTACATACCAAGGCACATTGCACACACTCCTACGTCACTGAACGGGTGCTTCTCCCTCCGTCCCTCCCTCCTTAACTTACCCCTCCCTCCCTCCAACTGTTACTACCCCACCCTCCCTTCTTTCCTTGGCCCAACACTATACGTGGACGCGTGCTGTATCCACGTCGTTCCCCCTCCCCACACACCATACAACACATCACTCCCTCCACCACACCTCTCCACCACATTACTAAACCTCCACAACACTGCACACCACTTCACGTTGCCACACCTCTCCACCACCCTACCACAACTCTCACCACACTACTAAACCTCGACCACACTACCACAACTCTCCACCACTACCACGCCTCTCCACCACACTACCACACCTCTCCACCATACTACCCGCCTCTCCACCACTACCACACTTCTCCACCACACTACCACGCCTCTCCACCACCTACGCACCTCTCCACCACACTTCACGCCTCTCACCACACTACCACACCTCTCACCACCTCCACACCTCCACACACTCTCCACCATACTCACCTTTCCACCACACTACCACGCCACACTACCACACTTCTCCACCACACTACCAAACCTCTCACAACACTACCACCTTCACCACCTACCACACCTCCAGCACACTGCACACCTCTGTACCACATTACCACATCACTACACTGCACACCTCCACCACACTACCACACGTCTCCACTACACTACCACACCTCCACCACATTACCACACCTCTCCACCACACTAGCGCACCTCTCCACTACACTGCCACACCTCCACCCAGCACTACCACACCTCCACCACACTACCACACCTCTCCACTACACTACCACACCTCCACCACATTACCACACCTCTCCACCACACTAGCGCACCTCTCCACTACACTGCCACACCTCCACCACACTACCACACCTCCACCACACTACCACACGTCTCCACTACACTACCACACCACCACACTACCACACCTCTCCACTACACTGCCACACCTCCACCACACTACCACACCTCCACCACACTACCACACCTCTCCACTACACTACCACACCTCCACCACATTACCACACCTCTCCACCACACTAGCGCACCTCTCCACCACACAGTCACACCATAAATATTCTCATTACCTAGGAACGACATGAAAAACGTGAAAAAAACTGATGGTTATCAAAACCAATATTTGTGTGGTTCATCTACCGTAGATGGACATTGAAGTTTTTCATTAATTTTTAGTTGCAAAATGTTAAGGCTTGCATAAGTTGCAACTGTAAATGCAAATATTAACATAAATGCTTTAATAAACATTATTGAAAACGGAAGAATTCATGGTGTATCAAACCCATAATGCATCAGCCCCATGATGCATCAACCCCATGATGCATCAACCCAATGGGGCATCAACTCCATGGTGCATCAACTCCATGGTGCATCAACCCCATGGTGCATCAACCCCGGGGAGCATCAACCCCATGGTGCATCAACCCCATGGTGCATCAACCCCGGGGAGCATCAACCCCATGGTGCATCAACCCCATGATGCAGCCATTGCTGAAATATATGCAAGAAGGAGAGGTGTTGCTGGCAGGAACACCTCTGTGTTTTGTACTCCCCACTCTCCCACTCACACTGTACTCCCCACTCTCCCACTCACACTGTACTCCCCACTCTCCCACTCACACTGTACTCCCCACTCTCCCACTCACACTGTACTCCCCACTCTCCCACTCACACTGTACTCCCCACTCTCCCACTCACACTGTACTCCCCACTCTCCCACTCACACTGTACTCCCCACTCTTCCACTCACACTGTACTCCCCACTCTTCCACTCACACTGTACCCCCTACTCTCCCTCTCACACTGTACCCCCTACTCTTCCTCTCACACTGTACACCCTACTCTTCCTCTCACACTGTACCCCCTACTCTTCCTCTCACACTGTACCCCCTACTCTTCCTCTCACACTGTACACCCTACTCTTCCTCTCACACTGTACACCCTACTCTTCCTCTCACACTGTACCCCCTACTCTTCCTCTCACACTGTACACCCTACTCTTCCTCTCACACTGTACACCCTACTCTTCCTCTCACACTGTACACCCTACTCTTCCTCTCACACTGTACCCCCTACTCTTCCTCTCACACTGTACCCCCTACTCTTCCTCTCACACTGTACCCCCTACTCTTCCTCTCACACTGTACACCCTACTCTTCCTCTCACACTGTACCCCCTACTCTTCCTCTCACACTGTACCCCCTACTCTTCCTCTCACACTGTACACCCTACTCTTCCTCTCACACTGTACACCCTACTCTTCCCTCTCACACTGTACCCCCTACTCTTCCTCTCACACTGTACACCCTACTCTTCCTCTCACACTGTACCCCCTACTCTTCCTCTCACACTGTACACCCTACTCTTCCTCTCACACTGTACACCCTACTCTTCCTCTCACACTGTACACCCTACTCTTCCTCTCACACTGTACACCCTACTCTTCCTCTCACACTGTACACCCTACTCTTCCTCTCACACTGTACCCCCTACTCTTCCTCTCACACTGTACCCCCTACTCTTCCTCTCACACTGTACCCCCTACTCTTCCTCTCACACTGTACCCCCTACTCTTCCTCTCACACTGTACACCCTACTCTTCCTCTCACACTGTACCCCCTACTCTTCCTCTCACACTGTACCCCCTACTCTTCCTCTCACACTGTACACCCCTACTCTTCCTCTCACACTGTACACCCCTACTCTTCCTCTCACACTGTACCCCCCTACTCTTCCTCTCACACTGTACACCCTACTCTTCCTCTCACACTGTACACCCCTACTCTTCCTCTCACACTGTACACCCTACTCTTCCTCTCACACTGTACACCCTACTCTTCCTCTCACACTGTACACCCCTACTCTTCCTCTCACACTGTACACCCTACTCTTCCTCTCACACTGTACACCCTACTCTTCCTCTCACACTGTACACCCTACTCTTCCTCTCACACTGTACCCCCCTACTCTTCCTCTCACACTGTACACCCTACTCTTCCTCTCACACTGTACACCCTACTCTTCCTCTCACACTGTACCCCCCTACTCTTCCTCTCACACTGTACCCCCTACTCTTCCTCTCACACTGTACACCCTACTCTTCCTCTCACCACTGTACCCCCTACTCTTCCTCTCACACTGTACCCCCTACTCTTCCTCTCACACTGTACACCCTACTCTTCCTCTCACCACTGTACACCCTACTCTTCCTCT